>NC_142093.1:64615718-64915945 GCF_054644295.1 Miniopterus natalensis
TAGGGTTATGATTGGACCTAGGGTTAGTGTTATGTTGAGGGCTAGGGTTAGAGAGAAGGTTAGGGTTACGATGGGACCTAGGGTTAGTGTTATGTAGAGGGCTAGGTTTAGAGATCCGGTTAGGGTTACGATTGGAAATAGGGTGAGGGATATGTTGAGGGCTAGGGTTAGAGATCCGGTTAGGGTTACGATTGGACCTAGGGTTAGGGTTATGTTGAGGGCTAGGGTTAGAGATCAGGTTAGTATTACGATTGTACCTAGGGTTAGGGTTATGTTGAGAGCTAGGGTTAGATATCAGGTTAGTATTACGATTGGACCTCAGGTTAAGGTTATGTTGAGGGCTAGGGTTAGACAGACGGTTAGGGTTACGATTGGACCTAGGGTTAGGGTTATGTTGAGGGCTAGGGTTAGAGATCCTGTTAGGGTTACGGTTGGACCTAGGGTTAGGGTTATGTTGAGGGCTACGGTTAGAGATCCGGTTAGGGTTAAGATTGGACCTAGGGTTATAGTGATGTTGACGGCTAGGGTATTCCAGCAGTGAAAACACACATTTCTATAAAGACTTTGAAGCAGCAAGCCAAAGCCTAGTGGCTGAGTGTTCTTTCAGAGAGAAACATGCATTTCATCCTTCTGGAGTGAATTTTCATGCTGGAGTTCATATGCATTTTATACTGTGCAGAATGTAGCTACCTGCTGGGGGTTGTGTCATAGAAGCACCTTTTCTGCAGGAGCTTATTGGAACATTCATTGTTTGGCTAAGTTATTTAGGGTTGGTTTTGGAAGGTCTTTCAACTTTGGCCAAATCCCGCTTCGTACGCAAGTTTTTAATAGCGCTGTGTCCAAGTGTCCACAAAGAGCTGCTGCTTGAAACTGTCCACATGCACATCTCGTATACTGGTGTGCTCGTTTCACTACCTGGATTTTGGTTTCCTCTTCTTTCTTTGAAATTACAAGCCCTCTTTCTGCATGCTACACACACACCTTGTAGCAGTTTCAGTTTGCAGCATATTGGTGCTCTTAAAACGCTGAGTAACCTGTGTAGAGTGTGTCAATCTCCAGCACTGAATACACAACTTAGAGCTCCTTTCACCACAGACACGCAAACACATCTTTTTGTAAAAGTCCTACTTCTTTACTCTTGGAAATGTAAGGGTTTCATCGAGAACTTGAAGTCAATCATGCTTTTGCACTCTGCAACCAATAGGAATGAACTCTTGTACATACCCGTCTGAATTTCAGTGCAAAATGCCCTTCTTTTCTGGTTTGTTGAAAGTTCACAACACATTAGGAGATAGAGCGTGTTTGAAGAAGACTGATGCAGTGTGCGTTTTCCTGGATTTCTAGTGATTTGGGAAACATAATCCGTGTTTTTCCACTTTGTCTAAGAAACAACATGAGGCTTGCAAGAGATTGAAACAATGCATCCTAAAACTTATTCCAGCAGTGAAAACACACGCTTCTACAAAGACTTGGAAGGAGCAAGCAAAAGAATAGTGGCTGAGTGTCCTTTCAGAGAGAAACACATGCATTTCATCCTTCTGGAGTGAGTTTTCTTGCTGGAATTCATATGCATTTTGTACTGTGCAGAATGTAGCTACCTGCTCGGGGGTTGTGTCATAGATGCAGCTTTCCTGCAGGAGCTTATTGGAACTTTCATTGTTTGGCTAAGTTATTTAGGGTTGGTTTTGGAAGGTCTTTCAACTTTGGCCAAATCCGCTTTGTACGAAAGTTTTTCACAGCCCTGTTTCCAAGTGTCCACAAAGAGGTGCTGCTTGAAAGTGTCCACATGCACATCTCCCATACTGGTGTGCTCGTTTCACTACCTGGATTTTGGTTTCCTCTTCTTTCTTTGAAATGACAAGTCTTCATTCAGCATGCTACACACACCTTGTAGCAGTTTCAGTTTGAAGCATGTTGGTGCTCTCAAAACTCTGTGTATCCTGTGTAGAGTGTGTCACTCTACAGCACTGAATACACAACTTAGAGCTCCTTTCAACACAGACACGCAAACACATCTTTTTGGAAAAGTCCTAACTCAGGTAAATTGGAAATGTAAGGGTTTCATCGAAAACATGAAGACAGTCATGCTTTTGAACTCTGCAACCAAAAGAAATGGCTTTTTGTACATGCCATTCTGAATTTCACTGCAAAATGCCCTTCTTTTCTGGTTGGTTGAAAGTTCAAAACACTTTAGGAGATAGAACGTGTTTGAAGAAGACTCATGCAGTGTGCGTTTTCCTGGATTTCAAGTGATCCTTGTTTTTTCACATTGTCTAAGAAACAACATGAGGCTTGCAAGAGATTGAAAAAATGCATCCTAAAACTTATGGCTGCAGTGAAAACACACGTTTCTACAAAGACTTGGAAGGAGCAAGCAAAAGAATAGTGGCTGAGAGTTCTTTCAGAGAGAAAGAGACGTATTTCATCCTTCTGTAGAGACGGTTAGGGTTACGATTGGACCTAGGGTAGGGTTATGTTGAGGGCTAGGGTTAGAGAGACGGTTAGGGTTACGATGGGACCTAGGGTTAGCGTAATGTTTTGGGCTAGGGTTAGAGAGACGGTTAGGGTTACGATTGGACCTAGGGTTAGGGTAATGTTGAGGGTTAGGGTTAGAGAGACGGTTAGGGTTACGATGGGACCTAGGGTTAGGGTAATGTTGAGGGCTATGGTTAGAGAGACGGTTAGGGTTACGATGGGACCTAGGGTTAGGGTTACGTTGAGGGCTAGGGTTAGAGATATGGTTAGGGTTATGATTGGACCTAGGGTTAGGGTTATGTTGAGGGCTAGGGCTAGAGAGACGGTTAGGGTTACGATTGGACCTAGGGTTAGGGTTATGTTTAAGGCTAGGGATAGACAGACGGTTAGGGTTACGATTGGACCCAGGGTTAGGTTTTTGTTGAGGGCTAGGGTTAGAGATCAGGTTAGTATTACGATTGGACCTAGGGTTAGGGTTATGTTGAGGGCTAGGGTTAGAGATCCGGTTAGGGTTACGATTGGACCTAGGGTTAGTGTTATGTAGAGGGCTAGGTTTAGAGATCCGGTTAGGGTTACGATTGGAAATAGGGTGAGGGATATGTTGAGGGCTAGGGTTAGAGATCCGGTTAGGGTTACGATTGGACCTAGGGTTAGGGTTATGTTGAGGGCTAGGGTTAGAGATCAGGTTAGTATTACGATTGTACCTAGGGTTAGGGTTATGTTGAGAGCTAGGGTTAGATATCAGGTTAGTATTACGATTGGACCTAGGGTTAAGGTTATGTTGAGGGCTAGGGTTAGACAGACGGTTAGGGTTACGATTGGACCTAGGGTTAGGGTTATGTTGAGGGCTAGGGTTAGAGATCCTGTTAGGGTTACGGTTGGACCTAGGGTTAGGGTTATGTTGAGGGCTACGGTTAGAGATCCGGTTAGGGTTAAGATTGGACCTAGGGTTATAGTGATGTTGACGGCTAGGGTATTCCAGCAGTGAAAACACACATTTCTATAAAGACTTTGAAGCAGCAAGCCAAAGCCTAGTGGCTGAGTGTTCTTTCAGAGAGAAACATGCATTTCATCCTTCTGGAGTGAATTTTCATGCTGGAGTTCATATGCATTTTATACTGTGCAGAATGTAGCTACCTGCTGGGGGTTGTGTCATAGAAGCACCTTTTCTGCAGGAGCTTATTGGAACATTCATTGTTTGGCTAAGTTATTTAGGGTTGGTTTTGGAAGGTCTTTCAACTTTGGCCAAATCCCGCTTCGTACGCAAGTTTTTAATAGCGCTGTGTCCAAGTGTCCACAAAGAGCTGCTGCTTGAAACTGTCCACATGCACATCTCGTATACTGGTGTGCTCGTTTCACTACCTGGATTTTGGTTTCCTCTTCTTTCTTTCAAATTACAAGCCCTCTTTCTACATGCTACACACACACCTTGTAGCAGTTTCAGTTTGCAGCATATTGGTGCTCTTAAAACGCTGAATAACCTGTGTAGAGTGTGTCAATCTCCAGCACTTAATACACAACTTAGAGCTCCTTTCACCACAGACACGCAAACACATCTTTTTGTAAAAGTCCTACTTCTTTACTCTTGGAAATGTAAGGGTTTCATCGAGAACTTGAAGTCAATCATGCTTTTGCACTCTGCAACCAATAGGAATGAACTCTTCTACATACCCGTCTGAATTTCAGTGCAAAATGCCCTTTTTTTCTGGTTTGTTGAAAGTTCACAACACATTAGGAGATAGAGCGTGTTTGAAGAAGACTGATGCAGTGTGCGTTTTCCTGGATTTCTAGTGATTTGGGAAACATAATCCGTGTTTTTCCACATTGTCTAAGAAACATGAGGCTTGCAAGAGATTGAAACAATGCATCCTAAAACTTATTCCAGCAGTGAAAACACACGTTTCTACAAAGACTTGGAAGGAGCAAGCAAAAGAAGAGTGGGTGAGTGTCCTTTCAGAGAGAAACACATGCATTTCATCCTTCTGGAGTGAGTTTTCTTGCTGGAATTCATATGCATTTTGTACTGTGCAGAATGTAGCTACCTGCTCGGGGGTTGTGTCATAGATGCAGCTTTCCTGCAGGAGCTTATTGGAACTTTCATTGTTTGGCTAAGTTATTTAGGGTTGGTTTTGGAAGGTCTTTCAACTTTGGCCAAATCCGCTTTGTACGAAAGTTTTTCACAGCCCTGTTTCCAAGTGTCCACAAAGAGGTGCTGCTTGCAAGTGTCCACATGCACATCTCCCATACTGGTGTGCTCGTTTCACTACCTGGATTTTGGTTTCCTCTTCTTTCTTTGAAATGACAAGTCTCCATTCAGCATGCTACACACACCTTGTAGCAGTTTCAGTTTGAAGCATGTTGGTGCTCTCAAAACGCTGTGTATCCTGTGTAGAGTGTGTCACTCTACAGCACTGAATACACAACTTAGAGCTCCTTTCAACACATCCACGCAAACACATCTTTTTGGAAAAGTCCTAACTCAGGTAAATTGGAAATGTAAGGGTTTCATCGAAAACATGAAGACAATCATGCTTTTGAACTCTGCAACCAAAAGAAATGGCTTTTTGTACATGCCATTCTGAATTTCACTGCAAAATGCACTTCTTTTCTGGTTGGTTGAAAGTTCAAAACACTTTAGGAGATAGAACGTGTTTGAAGAAGACTCATGCAGTGTGCGTTTTCCTGGATATCAAGTGATCCTTGTTTTTTCACATTGTCTAAGAAACAACATGAGGCTTGCAAGAGATTGAAAAAATGCATCCTAAAACTTATGGCTGCAGTGAAAACACACGTTTCTACAAAGACTTGGAAGGAGCAAGCAAAAGAATAGTGGCTGAGAGTTCTTTCAGAGAGAAACAGACGTATTTCATCCTTCTGTAGAGACGGTTAAGGTTACGAATGGACCTAGGGTAGGGTTATGTTGAGGGCTAGGGTTAGAGAGACGGTTAGGGTTACGATGGGACCTAGGGTTAGCGTAATGTTTTGGGCTAGGGTTAGAGAGACGGTTAGGGTTACGATTGGACCTAGGGTTAGGGTAATGTTGAGGGTTAGGGTTAGAGAGACGGTTAGGGTTACGATGGGACCTAGGGTTAGGGTAATGTTGAGGGCTAGGGTTAGAGAGACGGTTAGGGTTACGATGGGACCTAGGGTTAGGGTTACGTTGAGGGTTAGGGTTAGAGATATGGTTAGGGCTATGATTGGACCTAGGGTTAGGGTTATGTTGAGGGCTAGGGCTAGAGAGACGGTTAGGGTTACGATTGGACCTAGGGTTAGGGTTATGTTTAAGGCTAGGGTTAGACAGACGGTTAGGGTTACGATTGGACCCAGGGTTAGGTTTTTGTTGAGGGCTAGGGTTAGAGATCAGGTTAGTATTACGATTGGACCTAGGGTTAGGGTTATGTTGAGGGCTAGGGTTAGAGATCCGGTTAGGGTTACGATTGGACCTAGGGTTAGGATTATGTTGAGGCCCAGGGTTTGAGATCTGGTTAGGGTTACGATTGGACCTAGGGTTAGCGTTTTGTTGAGGGCCAGGGTTCGAGATCCGGTTAGGGTTATGATTGGACCTAGGGTTAGTGTTATGTTGAGGGCTAGGGTTAGAGAGAAGGTTAGGGTTACGATGGGACCTAGGGTTAGTGTTATGTAGAGGGCTAGGTTTAGAGATCCGGTTAGGGTTACGATTGGAAATAGGGTGAGGGATATGTTGAGGGCTAGGGTTAGAGATCCGGTTAGGGTTACGATTGGACCTAGGTTTAGGGTTATGTTGAGGGCTAGGGTTAGAGATCAGGTTAGTATTACGATTGTACCTAGGGTTAGGGTTATGTTGAGGGCTAGGGTTAGAGATCCGGTTAGGGTTACGGTTGGACCTCAGGTTAGGGTTATGTTGAGGGCTAGGGTTACAGATCCGGTTAGGGTTATGATTGGATCTAGGGTTAGGGTTATGTTGAGGGCTAGGGTTAGAGATCAGGTTAGTATTACGATTGGACCTAGGGTTAGGGTTATGTTGAGAGCTAGGGTTAGATATCAGGTTAGTATTACGATTGGACCTAGGGTTAAGGTTATGTTGAGGGCTAGGGTTAGACAGACGGTTAGGGTTACGATTGGACCTAGGGTTAGGGTTATGTTGAGGGCTAGGGTTAGAGATCCTGTTAGGGTTACGGTTGGACCTAGGGTTAGGGTTATGTTGAGGGCTACGGTTAGAGATCCGGTTAGGGTTAAGATTGGACCTAGGGTTATAGTGATGTTGACGGCTAGGGTATTCCAGCAGTGAAAACACACATTTCTATAAAGACTTTGAAGCAGCAAGCCACAGCCCAGTGGCTGAGTGTTCTTTCAGAGAGAAACATGCATTTCATCCTTCTGGAGTGAATTTTCATGCTGGAGTTCATATGCATTTTATACTGTGCAGAATGTAGCTACCTGCTGGGGGTTGTGTCATAGAAGCACCTTTTCTGCAGGAGCTTATTGGAACATTCATTGTTTGGCTAAGTTATTTAGGGTTGGTTTTGGAAGGTCTTTCAACTTTGGCTAAATCCCGCTTCGTACGCAAGTTTTTAATAGCGCTGTGTCCAAGTGTCCACAAAGAGCTGCTGCTTGAAACTGTCCACATGCACATCTCGTATACTGGTGTGCTCGTTTCACTACCTGGATTTTGGTTTCCTCTTCTTTCTTTCAAATTACAAGCCCTCTTTCTACATGCTACACACACACCTTGTAGCAGTTTCAGTTTGCAGCATATTGGTGCTCTTAAAACGCTGAGTAACCTGTGTAGAGTGTGTCAATCTCCAGCACTGAATACACAACTTAGAGCTCCTTTCACCACAGACACGCAAACACATCTTTTTGTAAAAGTCCTACTTCTTTACTCTTGGAAATGTAAGGGTTTCATCGAGAACTTGAAGTCAATCATGCTTTTGCACTCTGCAACCAATAGGAATGAACTCTTGTACATACCCGTCTGAATTTCAGTGCAAAATGCCCTTTTTTTCTGGTTTGTTGAAAGTTCACAACACATTAGGAGATAGAGCGTGTTTGAAGAAGACTGATGCAGTGTGCGTTTTCCTGGATTTCTAGTGATTTGGGAAACATAATCCGTGTTTTTCCACATTGTCTAAGAAACAACATGAGGCTTGCAAGAGATTGAAACAATGCATCCTAAAACTTATTCCAGCAGTGAAAACACACGTTTCTACAAAGACTTGGAAGGAGCAAGCAAAAGAAGAGTGGCTGAGTGTCCTTTCAGAGAGAAACACATGCATTTCATCCTTCTGGAGTGAGTTTTCTTGCTGGAATTCATATGCATTTTGTACTGTGCAGAATGTAGCTACCTGCTCGGGGGTTGTGTCATAGATGCAGCTTTCCTGCAGGAGCTTATTGGAACTTTCATTGTTTGGCTAAGTTATTTAGGGTTGGTTTTGGAAGGTCTTTCAACTTTGGCCAAATCCGCTTTGTACGAAAGTTTTTCACAGCCCTGTTTCCAAGTGTCCACAAAGAGGTGCTGCTTGCAAGTGTCCACATGCACATCTCCCATACTGGTGTGCTCGTTTCACTACCTGGATTTTGGTTTCCTCTTCTTTCTTTGAAATGACAAGTCTTCATTCAGCATGCTACACACACCTTGTAGCAGTTTCAGTTTGAAGCATGTTGGTGCTCTCAAAACGCTGTGTATCCTGTGTAGAGTGTGTCACTCTACAGCACTGAATACACAACTTAGAGCTCCTTTCAACACAGACACGCAAACACATCTTTTTGGAAAAGTCCTAACTCAGGTAAATTGGAAATGTAAGGGTTTCATCGAAAACATGAAGACAATCATGCTTTTGAACTCTGCAACCAAAAGAAATGGCTTTTTGTACATGCCATTCTGAATTTCACTGCAAAATGCACTTCTTTTCTGGTTGGTTGAAAGTTCAAAACACTTTAGGAGATAGAACGTGTTTGAAGAAGACTCATGCAGTGTGCGTTTTCCTGGATATCAAGTGATCCTTGTTTTTTCACATTGTCTAAGAAACAACATGAGGCTTGCAAGAGATTGAAAAAATGCATCCTAAAACTTATGCCTGCAGTGAAAACACACGTTTCTACAAAGACTTGGAAGGAGCAAGCAAAAGAATAGTGGCTGAGAGTTCTTTCAGAGAGAAACAGACGTATTTCATCCTTCTGTAGAGACGGTTAGGGTTACGATTGGACCTAGGGTAGGGTTATGTTGAGGGCTAGGGTTAGAGAGACGGTTAGGGTTACGATGGGACCTAGGGTTAGGGTTATGTTTAAGGCTAGGGTTAGACAGACGGTTAGGGTTACGATTGGACCCAGGGTTAGGGTCATGTTGAGGCCCAGGGTTTGAGATCTGGTTAGGGTTACGATTGGACCTAGGTTAGGGTTTTGTTGATGGCCAGGGTTAGAGATCCGGTTAGGGTTATGATTGGACCTAGGGTTAGTGTTATGTTGAGGGCTAGGGTTAGAGAGAAGGTTAGGGTTACAATGGGACCTAGGGTTAGGGTTATGTAGAGGGCTAGGTTTAGAGATCCGGTTAGGGTTACGATTGGAAATAGGGTGAGGGATATGTTGAGGGCTAGGGTTAGAGATCCGGTTAGGGTTGCGATTGGACCTAGGGTTAGGGTTATGTTGAGGGCTAGGGTTAGAGATCAGGTTAGTATTACGATTGTACCTAGGGTTAGGGTTATGTTGAGGGCTATGGTTAGAGATCCGGTTAGGGTTACGATTGGACCTAGGGTTAGGGTTATGTTGAGGGCTAGGGTTAGAGATCCTGTTAGGGTTACGGTTGGACCTAGGGTTAGGGTTATGTTGAGGGCTAGGGTTAGAGATCCGGTTAGGGTTAAGATTGGACCTAGGGTTATAGTGATGTTGAGGGCTATGGTATTCCAGCAGTGAAAACACACATTTCTATAAAGACTTTGAAGCAGCAAGCCAAAGCCTAGTGGCTGAGTGTTCTTTCAGAGAAAAACATGCATTTCATCCTTCTGGAGTGAATTTTCATGCTGGAGTTCATATGCATTTTATACTGTGCAGAATGTAGCTACCTGCTGGGGTTGTGTCATAGAAGCACCTTTTCTGCAGGAGCTTATTGGAACATTCATTGTTTGGCTAAGTTATTTAGGGTTGGTTTTGGAAGGTCTTTCAACTTTGGCCAAATCCCCTTTGTACGAAAGTTTTTCACAGCCCTGTTTCCAAGTGTCCACAAAGAGGTGCTGCTTGAAAGTGTCCACATGCACATCTCCCATACTGGTGTGCTCGTTTCACTACCTGGATTTTGGTTTCCTCTTCTTTCTTTGAAATGACAAGTCTTCATTCAGCATGCTACACACACCTTGTAGCAGTTTCAGTTTGAAGCATGTTGGTGCTCTCAAAACGCTGTGTATCCTGTGTAGAGTGTGTCACTCTACAGCACTGAATACACAACTTAGAGCTCCTTTCAACACAGACACGCAAACACATCTCTTTGGAAAAGTCCTAACTCAGGTAAATTGGAAATGTAAGGGTTTCATCGAAAACATGAAGACAATCATGCTTTTGAACTCTGCAACCAAAAGAAATGGCTTTTTGTACATGCCATTCTGAATTTCACTGCAAAATGCCCTTCTTTTCTGGTTGGTTGAAAGTTCAAAACACTTTAGGAGATAGAACGTGTTTGAAGAAGACTCATGCAGTGTGCGTTTTCCTGGATTTCAAGTGATCCTTGTTTTTTCACATTGTCTAAGAAACAACATGAGGCTTGCAAGAGATTGAAAAAATGCATCCTAAAACTTATGGCTGCAGTGAAAACACACGTTTCTACAAAGACTTGGAAGGAGCAAGCAAAAGAATAGTGGCTGAGAGTTCTTTCAGAGAGAAACAGACGTATTTCATCCTTCTATAGAGACGGTTAGGGTTACGATTGGACCTAGAGTAGGGTTATGTTGAGGGCTAGGGTTAGAGAGACGGTTAGGGTTACGATGGGACCTAGGGTTAGCGTAATGTTTTGGGCTAGGGTTAGAGAGACGGTTAGGGTTACGATTGGACCTAGGGTTAGGGTAATGTTGAGGGTTAGGGTTAGAGAGACGGTTAGGGTTACGATGGGACCTAGGGTTAGGGTAATGTTGAGGGCTAGGGTTAGAGAGAAGGTTAGGGTTACGATTGGACCTAGGGTTAGGGTTATGTTGAGGGCTAGGGTTAGAGATCAGGTTAGTATTACGATTGGACCTAGGGTTAGGGTTATGTTGAGGGGTAGGGTTAGAGATCCGGTTAGGGTTACAGTTGGACCTAGGGTTAGGGTTATGTTGATTGCTTGGGTTACAGATTCGGTTAGGGTTACGATTGGACGTAGGGTTAGGGTTATGTTGAGGGCTAGGGTTAGAGATCCTGTTAGGGTTACGGTTGGACCTAGGGTTAGGGTTATGTTGA
This sequence comes from Miniopterus natalensis, assembly GCF_054644295.1. Classification (NCBI taxonomy): domain Eukaryota; kingdom Metazoa; phylum Chordata; class Mammalia; order Chiroptera; family Miniopteridae; genus Miniopterus; species Miniopterus natalensis. The sequence continues at coordinate 64,626,591 of NC_142093.1, forward strand.
GGGCTAGGGTTAGAGATCCGGTTAAGGTTAAGATTGGACCTAGGGTTATAGTGATGTTGAGGGCTAGGGTATTCCAGCAGTGAAAACACACATTTCTATAAAGACTTTGAAGCAGCAAGCCAAAGCCTAGTGGCTGAGTGTTCTTTCAGAGAGAAAGATGCATTTCATCCTTCTGGAGTGAATTTTCATGCTGGAGTTCATATGCATTTTATACTGTGCAGAATGTAGCTACCTGCTGGGGGTTGTGTCATAGAAGCACCTTTTCTGCAGGAGCTTATTGGAACATTCATTGTTTGGCTAAGTTATTTAGGGTTGGTTTTGGAAGGTCTTTCAACTTTGGCCAAATCCCGCTTCGTACGCAAGTTTTTAATAGCGCTGTGTCCAAGTGTCCACAAAGAGCTGCTGCTTGAAACTGTCCACATGCACATCTCGTATACTGGTGTGCTCGTTTCACTACCTGGATTTTGGTTTCCTCTTCTTTCTTTGAAATTACAAGCCCTCTTTCTGCATGCTACACACACACCTTGTAGCAGTTTCAGTTTGCAGCATATTGGTGCTCTTAAAACGCTGAGTAACCTGTGTAGAGTGTGTCAATCTCCAGCACTGAATACACAACTTAGAGCTCCTTTCACCACAGACACGCAAACACATCTTTTTGTAAAAGTCCTACTTCTTTACTCTTGGAAATGTAAGGGTTTCATCGAGAACTTGAAGTCAATCATGCTTTTGCACTCTGCAACCAATAGGAATGAACTCTTGTACATACCCGTCTGAATTTCAGTGCAAAATGCCCTTCTTTTCTGGTTTGTTGAAAGTTCACAACACATTAGGAGATAGAGCGTGTTTGAAGAAGACTGATGCAGTGTGCGTTTTCCTGGATTTCTAGTGATTTGGGAAACATAATCCGTGTTTTTCCACATTGTCTAAGAAACAACATGAGGCTTGCAAGAGATTGAAACAATGCATCCTAAAACTTATTCCAGCAGTGAAAACACACGTTTCTACAAAGACTTGGAAGGAGCAAGCAAAAGAATAGTGGCTGAGTGTCCTTTCAGAGAGAAACACATGCATTTCATCCTTCTGGAGTGAGCTTTCTTGCTGGAATTCATATGCATTTTGTACTGTGCAGAATGTAGCTACCTGCTCGGGGTTGTGTCATAGATGCAGCTTTCCTGCAGGAGCTTATTGGAACTTTCATTGTTTGGCTAAGTTATTTAGGGTTGGTTTTGGAAGGTCTTTCAACTTTGGCCAAATCCGCTTTGTACGAAAGTTTTTCACAGCCCTGTTTCCAAGTGTCCACAAAGAGGTGCTGCTTGAAAGTGTCCACATGCACATCTCCCATACTGGTGTGCTCGTTTCACTACCTGGATTTTGCTTTCCTCTTCTTTCTTTGAAATGACAAGTCTTCATTCAGCATGCTACACACACCTTGTAGCAGTTTCAGTTTGAAGCATGTTGGTGCTCTCAAAACGCTGTGTATCCTGTGTAGAGTGTGTCACTCTACAGCACTGAATACACAAGTTAGAGCTCCTTTCAACACAGACACGCAAACACATCTTTTTGGAAAAGTCCTAACTCAGGTAAATTGGAAATGTAAGGGTTTCATTGAAAACATGAAGACAATCATGCTTTTGAACTCTGCAACCAAAAGAAATGGCTTTTTGTACATGCCATTCTGAATTTCACTGCAAAATGCCCTTCTTTTCTGGTTGGTTGAAAGTTCAAAACACTTTAGGAGATAGAACGTGTTTGAAGAAGACTCATGCAGTGTGCGTTTTCCTGGATCAAGTGATCCTTGCTTTTTCACATTGTCTAAGAAACAACATGAGGCTTGCAAGAGATTGAAAAAATGCATCCTAAAACTTATGGCTGCAGTGAAAACACACGTTTCTACAAAGACTTGGAAGGAGCAAGCAAAAGAATAGTGGCTGAGAGTTCTTTCAGAGAGAAACAGACGTATTTCATCCTTCTGTAGAGACGGTTAGGGTTACGATTGGACCTAGGGTAGGGTTATGTTGAGGGCTAGGGTTAGAGAGACGGTTAGGGTTACGATTGGACCTAGGGTTAGGGTAATGTTGAGGGTTAGGGTTAGAGAGACGGTTAGGGTTACGATGGGACCTAGGGTTAGGGTAATGTTGAGGGCTAGGGTTAGAGAGACGGTTAGGGTTACGATGGGACCTAGGGTTAGGGTTACGTTGAGGGCTAGGGTTAGAGATATGGTTAGGGTTATGATTGGACCTAGGGTTAGGGTTATGTTGAGGGCTAGGGCTAGAGAGACGGTTAGGGTTACGATTGGACCTAGGGTTAGGGTTATGTTTAAGGCTAGGGATAGACAGACGGTTAGGGTTACGATTGGACCCAGGGTTAGGGTTATGTTGAGGCCCAGGGTTTGAGATCTGGTTAGGGTTACGATTGGACCTAGGGTTAGGGTTATGTTGAGGGCTAGGGTTAGAGATCCGGTTAGGGTTACAGTTGGACCTAGGGTTAGGGTTATGTTGAGGGCTAGGGTTACAGATCCGGTTAGGGTTACGATTGGACCTAGGGTTAGGGTTATGTTGAGGGCTAGGGTTAGAGATCAGGTTAGTATTACGATTGGACCTAGGGTTAGGGTTATGTTGAGGGGTAGGGTTAGAGATCCGGTTAGGGTTACAGTTGGACCTAGGGTTAGGGTTATGTTGATTGCTTGGGTTACAGATTCGGTTAGGGTTACGATTGGACGTAGGGTTAGGGTTATGTTGAGGGCTAGGGTTAGAGATCCTGTTAGGGTTACGGTTGGACCTAGGGTTAGGGTTATGTTGAGGGCTAGGGTTAGAGATCCGGTTAAGGTTAAGATTGGACCTAGGGTTATAGTGATGTTGAGGGCTAGGGTATTCCAGCAGTGAAAACACACATTTCTATAAAGACTTTGAAGCAGCAAGCCAAAGCCTAGTGGCTGAGTGTTCTTTCAGAGAGAAAGATGCATTTCATCCTTCTGGAGTGAATTTTCATGCTGGAGTTCATATGCATTTTATACTGTGCAGAATGTAGCTACCTGCTGGGGGTTGTGTCATAGAAGCACCTTTTCTGCAGGAGCTTATTGGAACATTCATTGTTTGGCTAAGTTATTTAGGGTTGGTTTTGGAAGGTCTTTCAACTTTGGCCAAATCCCGCTTCGTACGCAAGTTTTTAATAGCGCTGTGTCCAAGTGTCCACAAAGAGCTGCTGCTTGAAACTGTCCACATGCACATCTCGTATACTGGTGTGCTCGTTTCACTACCTGGATTTTGGTTTCCTCTTCTTTCTTTGAAATTACAAGCCCTCTTTCTGCATGCTACACACACACCTTGTAGCAGTTTCAGTTTGCAGCATATTGGTGCTCTTAAAACGCTGAGTAACCTGTGTAGAGTGTGTCAATCTCCAGCACTGAATACACAACTTAGAGCTCCTTTCACCACAGACACGCAAACACATCTTTTTGTAAAAGTCCTACTTCTTTACTCTTGGAAATGTAAGGGTTTCATCGAGAACTTGAAGTCAATCATGCTTTTGCACTCTGCAACCAATAGGAATGAACTCTTGTACATACCCGTCTGAATTTCAGTGCAAAATGCCCTTCTTTTCTGGTTTGTTGAAAGTTCACAACACATTAGGAGATAGAGCGTGTTTGAAGAAGACTGATGCAGTGTGCGTTTTCCTGGATTTCTAGTGATTTGGGAAACATAATCCGTGTTTTTCCACATTGTCTAAGAAACAACATGAGGCTTGCAAGAGATTGAAACAATGCATCCTAAAACTTATTCCAGCAGTGAAAACACACGTTTCTACAAAGACTTGGAAGGAGCAAGCAAAAGAATAGTGGCTGAGTGTCGTTTCAGAGAGAAACACATGCATTTCATCCTTCTGGAGTGAGTTTTCTTGCTGGAATTCATATGCATTTTGTACTGTGCAGAATGTAGCTACCTGCTCGGGGGTTGTGTCATAGATGCAGCTTTCCTGCAGGAGCTTATTGGAACTTTCATTGTTTGGCTAAGTTATTTAGGGTTGGTTTTGGAAGGTCTTTCAACTTTGGCCAAATCCGCTTTGTACGAAAGTTTTTCACAGCCCTGTTTCCAAGTGTCCACAAAGAGGTGCTGCTTGAAAGTGTCCACATGCACATCTCCCATACTGGTGTGCTCGTTTCACTACCTGGATTTTGGTTTCCTCTTCTTTCTTTGAAATGACAAGTCTTCATTCAGCATGCTACACACACCTTGTAGCAGTTTCAGTTTGAAGCATGTTGGTGCTCTCAAAACGCTGTGTATCCTGTGTAGAGTGTGTCACTCTACAGCACTGAATACACAAGTTAGAGCTCCTTTCAACACAGACACGCAAACACATCTTTTTGGAAAAGTCCTAACTCAGGTAAATTGGAAATGTAAGGGTTTCATTGAAAACATGAAGACAATCATGCTTTTGAACTCTGCAACCAAAAGAAATGGCTTTTTGTACATGCCATTCTGAATTTCACTGCAAAATGCCCTTCTTTTCTGGTTGGTTGAAAGTTCAAAACACTTTAGGAGATAGAACGTGTTTGAAGAAGACTCATGCAGTGTGCGTTTTCCTGGATTTCAAGTGATCCTTGTTTTTTCACATTGTCTAAGAAACAACATGAGGCTTGCAAGAGATTGAAAAAATGCATCCTAAAACTTATGGCTGCAGTGAAAACACACGTTTCTACAAAGACTTGGAAGGAGCAAGCAAAAGAATAGTGGCTGAGAGTTCTTTCAGAGAGAAACAGACGTATTTCATCCTTCTGTAGAGACGGTTAGGGTTACGATTGGACCTAGGGTAGGGTTATGTTGAGGGCTAGGGTTAGAGAGACGGTTAGGGTTACGATGGGACCTAGGGTTAGCGTAATGTTTTGGGCTAGGGTTAGAGAGACGGTTAGGGTTACGATTGGACCTAGGGTTAGGGTAATGTTGAGGGTTAGGGTTAGAGAGACGGTTAGGGTTACGATGGGACCTAGGGTTAGGGTAATGTTGAGGGCTAGGGTTAGAGAGACGGTTAGGGTTACGATGGGACCTAGGGTTAGGGTTACGTTGAGGGCTAGGGTTAGAGATATGGTTAGGGTTATGATTGGACCTAGGGTTAGGGTTATGTTGAGGGCTAGGGCTAGAGAGACGGTTAGGGTTACGATTGGACCTAGGGTTAGGGTTATGTTTAAGGCTAGGGATAGACAGACGGTTAGGGTTACGATTGGACAAAGGGTTAGGGTTATGTTGAGGCCCAGGGTTTGAGATCTGGTTAGGGTTACGATTGGACCTAGGGTTAGGGTTATGTTGAGGGCTAGGGTTAGACAGACGGTAGGGTTATGAATGGACCTAGGGTTAGTGTTATGTTGAGGGCTAGGGTTAGAGAGAAGGTTAGGGTTGCGATGGGACCTAGGGTTAGTGTTATGTAAGGGCTAGGTTTAGAGATCCAGTTAGGGTTACGATTGGAAATAGGGTGAGGGATATGTTGAGGGTTAGGGTTAGAGATCCGGTTAGGGTTACGATTGGACCTAGGGTTAGGGTTATGTTGAGGGCTAGGGTTAGAGATCAGGTTAGTATTACGATTGTACCTAGGGTTAGGGTTATGTTGAGGGCTAGGGTTAGAGATCCGGTTAGGGTTACAGTTGGACCTAGGGTTAGGGTTATGTTGAGGGCTAGGGTTACAGATCCGGTTAGGGTTACGATTGGACCTAGGGTTAGGGTTATGTTGAGGGCTAGGGTTAGAGATCAGGTTAGTATTACGATTGGACCTAGGGTTAGGGTTATGTTGAGGGGTAGGGTTAGAGATCCGGTTAGGGTTACAGTTAGACCTAGGGTTAGGGTTATGTTGATTGCTTGGGTTACAGATTCGGTTAGGGTTACGATTGGACCTAGGGTTAGGGTTATGTTGAGGGCTAGGGTTAGAGATCCTGTTAGGGTTACGGTTGGACCTAGGGTTAGGGTTATGTTGAGGGCTAGGGTTAGAGATCCGGTTAAGGTTAAGATTGGACCTAGGGTTATAGTGATGTTGAGGGCTAGGGTATTCCAGCAGTGAAAACACACATTTCTATAAAGACTTTGAAGCAGCAAGCCAAAGCCTAGTGGCTGAGTGTTCTTTCAGAGAGAAAGATGCATTTCATCCTTCTGGAGTGAATTTTCATGCTGGAGTTCATATGCATTTTATACTGTGCAGAATGTAGCTACCTGCTGGGGGTTGTGTCATAGAAGCACCTTTTCTGCAGGAGCTTATTGGAACATTCATTGTTTGGCTAAGTTATTTAGGGTTGGTTTTGGAAGGTCTTTCAACTTTGGCCAAATCCCGCTTCGTACGCAAGTTTTTAATAGCGCTGTGTCCAAGTGTCCACAAAGAGCTGCTGCTTGAAACTGTCCACATGCACATCTCGTATACTGGTGTGCTCGTTTCACTACCTGGATTTTGGTTTCCTCTTCTTTCTTTGAAATTACAAGCCCTCTTTCTGCATGCTACACACACACCTTGTAGCAGTTTCAGTTTGCAGCATATTGGTGCTCTTAAAACGCTGAGTAACCTGTGTAGAGTGTGTCAATCTCCAGCACTGAATACACAACTTAGAGCTCCTTTCACCACAGACACGCAAACACATCTTTTTGTAAAAGTCCTACTTCTTTACTCTTGGAAATGTAAGGGTTTCATCGAGAACTTGAAGTCAATCATGCTTTTGCACTCTGCAACCAATAGGAATGAACTCTTGTACATACCCGTCTGAATTTCAGTGCAAAATGCCCTTTTTTTCTGGTTTGTTGAAAGTTCACAACACATTAGGAGATAGAGCGTGTTTGAAGAATTCTGATGCAGTGTGCGTTTTCCTGGATTTCTAGTGATTTGGGAAACATAATCCGTGTTTTTCCACATTGTCTAAGAAACAACATGAGGCTTGCAAGAGATTGAAACAATGCATCCTAAAACTTATTCCAGCAGTGAAAACACACGTTTCTACAAAGACTTGGAAGGAGCAAGCAAAAGAATAGTGGCTGAGTGTCCTTTCAGAGAGAAACACATGCATTTCATCCTTCTGGAGTGAGTTTTCTTGCTGGAATTCATATGCATTTTGTACTGTGCAGAATGTAGCTACCTGCTCGGGGGTTGTGTCATAGATGCAGCTTTCCTGCAGGAGCTTATTGGAACTTTCATTGTTTGGCTAAGTTATTTAGGGTTGGTTTTGGAAGGTCTTTCAACTTTGGCCAAATCCCCTTTGTACGAAAGTTTTTCACAGCCCTGTTTCCAAGTGTCCACAAAGAGGTGCTGCTTGAAAGTGTCCACATGCACATCTCCCATACTGGTGTGCTCGTTTCACTACCGGGATTTTGCTTTCCTCTTCTTTCTTTGAAATGACAAGTCTTCATTCAGCATGCTACACACACCTTGTAGCAGTTTCAGTTTGAAGCATGTTGGTGCTCTCAAAACCCTGTGTATCCTGTGTAGAGTGTGTCACTCTACAGCACTGTATACACAAGTTAGAGCTCCTTTCAACACAGACACGCAAACACATCTTTTTGGAAAAGTCCTAACTCAGGTAAATTGGAAATGTAAGGGTTTCATCGAAAACATGAAGACAATCATGCTTTTGAATTCTGCAACCAAAAGAAATGGCTTTTTGTACATGCCATTCTGAATTTCACTGCAAAATGCCCTTCTTTTCTGGTTGGTTGAAAGTTCAAAACACTTTAGGAGATAGAACGTGTTTGAAGAAGACTCATGCAGTGTGCGTTTTCCTGGATTTCAAGTGATCCTTGTTTTTTCACATTGTCTAAGAAACAACATGAGGCTTGCAAGAGATTGAAAAAATGCATCCTAAAACTTATGGCTGCAGTGAAAACACACGTTTCTACAAAGACTTGGAAGGAGCAAGCAAAAGAATAGTGGCTGAGAGTTCTTTCAGAGAGAAACAGACGTATTTCATCCTTCTGTAGAGACGGTTAGGGTTACGATTGGACCTAGGGTAGGGTTATGTTGAGGGCTAGGGTTAGAGAGACGGTTAGGGTTACGATGGGACCTAGGGTTAGCGTAATGTTTTGGGCTAGGGTTAGAGAGACGGTTAGGGTTACGATTGGACCTAGGGTTAGGGTAATGTTGAGGGTTAGGGTTAGAGAGACGGTTAGGGTTACGATGGGACCTAGGGTTAGGGTAATGTTGAGGGCTAGGGTTAGAGAGACGGTTAGGGTTACGATGGGACCTAGGGTTAGGGTTACGTTGAGGGCTAGGGTTAGAGATATGGTTAGGGTTATGATTGGACCTAGGGTTAGGGTTATGTTGAGGGCTAGGGCTAGAGAGACGGTTAGGGTTACGATTGGACCTAGGGTTAGGGTTATGTTTAAGGCTAGGGTTAGACAGACGGTTAGGGTTACGATTGGACCCAGGGTTAGTTTTTTGTTGAGGGCTAGGGTTAGAGATCAGGTTAGTATTACGATTGGACCTAGGGTTAGGGTTATGTTTAAGGCTAGGGTTAGACAGACGGTTAGGGTTACGATTGGACCTAGGGTTAGGGTTATGTTTAAGGCTAGGGATAGACAGACGGTTAGGGTTACGATTGGACCCAGGGTTAGGGTTATGTTGAGGCCCAGGGTTTGAGATCTTGTTAGGGTTACGGTTGGACCTAGGGTTAGGGTTATGTTGAGGGCTAGGGTTAGACAGACGGTAGGGTTATGAATGTACCTAGGGTTAGTGTTATGTTGAGGGCTAGGGTTAGAGAGAAGGTTAGGGTTGCGATGGGACCTAGGGTTAGTGTTATGTAAGGGCTAGGTTTAGAGATCCGGTTAGGGTTACGATTGGAAATAGGGTGAGGGATATGTTGAGGGTTAGGGTTAGAGATCCGGTTAGGGTTACGATTGGACCTAGGGTTAGGGTTATGTTGAGGGCTAGGGTTAGAGATCAGGTTAGTATTACGATTGTACCTAGGGTTAGGGTTATGTTGAGGGCTAGGGTTAGAAATCCGGTTAGGGTTACAGTTGGACCTAGGGTTAGGGTTATGTTGAGGGCTAGGGTTACAGATCCGGTTAGGGTTACGATTGGACCTAGGGTTAGGGTTATGTTGAGGGCTAGGGTTAGAGATCAGGTTAGTATTACGATTGGACCTAGGGTTAGGGTTATGTTGAGGGGTAGGGTTAGAGATCCGGTTAGGGTTACAGTTGGACCTAGGGTTAGGGTTATGTTGATTGCTTGGGTTACAGATTCGGTTAGGGTTACGATTGGACCTAGGGTTAGGGTTATGTTGAGGGCTAGGGTTAGAGATCCTGTTAGGGTTACGGTTGGACCTAGGGTTAGGGTTATGTTGAGGGCTAGGGTTAGAGATCCGGTTAAGGTTAAGATTGGACCTAGGGTTATAGTGATGTTGAGGGCTAGGGTATTCCAGCAGTGAAAACACACATTTCTATAAAGACTTTGAAGCAGCAAGCCAAAGCCTAGTGGCTGAGTGTTCTTTCAGAGAGAAAGATGCATTTCATCCTTCTGGAGTGAATTTTCATGCTGGAGTTCATATGCATTTTATACTGTGCAGAATGTAGCTACCTGCTGGGGGTTGTGTCATAGAAGCACCTTTTCTGCAGGAGCTTATTGGAACATTCATTGTTTGGCTAAGTTATTTAGGGTTGGTTTTGGAAGGTCTTTCAACTTTGGCCAAATCCCGCTTCGTACGCAAGTTTTTAATAGCGCTGTGTCCAAGTGTCCACAAAGAGCTGCTGCTTGAAACTGTCCACATGCACATCTCGTATACTGGTGTGCTCGTTTCACTACCTGGATTTTGGTTTCCTCTTCTTTCTTTGAAATTACAAGCCCTCTTTCTGCATGCTACACACACACCTTGTAGCAGTTTCAGTTTGCAGCATATTGGTGCTCTTAAAACGCTGAGTAACCTGTGTAGAGTGTGTCAATCTCCAGCACTGAATACACAACTTAGAGCTCCTTTCACCACAGACACGCAAACACATCTTTTTGTAAAAGTCCTACTTCTTTACTCTTGGAAATGTAAGGGTTTCATCGAGAACTTGAAGTCAATCATGCTTTTGCACTCTGCAACCAATAGGAATGAACTCTTGTACATACCCGTCTGAATTTCAGTGCAAAATGCCCTTTTTTTCTGGTTTGTTGAAAGTTCACAACACATTAGGAGATAGAGCGTGTTTGAAGAATTCTGATGCAGTGTGCGTTTTCCTGGATTTCTAGTGATTTGGGAAACATAATCCGTGTTTTTCCACATTGTCTAAGAAACAACATGAGGCTTGCAAGAGATTGAAACAATGCATCCTAAAACTTATTCCAGCAGTGAAAACACACGTTTCTACAAAGACTTGGAAGGAGCAAGCAAAAGAATAGTGGCTGAGTGTCCTTTCAGAGAGAAACACATGCATTTCATCCTTCTGGAGTGAGTTTTCTTGCTGGAATTCATATGCATTTTGTACTGTGCAGAATGTAGCTACCTGCTCGGGGGTTGTGTCATAGATGCAGCTTTCCTGCAGGAGCTTATTGGAACTTTCATTGTTTGGCTAAGTTATTTAGGGTTGGTTTTGGAAGGTCTTTCAACTTTGGCCAAATCCCCTTTGTACGAAAGTTTTTCACAGCCCTGTTTCCAAGTGTCCACAAAGAGGTGCTGCTTGAAAGTGTCCACATGCACATCTCCCATACTGGTGTGCTCGTTTCACTACCGGGATTTTGCTTTCCTCTTCTTTCTTTGAAATGACAAGTCTTCATTCAGCATGCTACACACACCTTGTAGCAGTTTCAGTTTGAAGCATGTTGGTGCTCTCAAAACGCTGTGTATCCTGTGTAGAGTGTGTCACTCTACAGCACTGTATACACAAGTTAGAGCTCCTTTCAACACAGACACGCAAACACATCTTTTTGGAAAAGTCCTAACTCAGGTAAATTGGAAATGTAAGGGTTTCATCGAAAACATGAAGACAATCATGCTTTTGAACTCTGCAACCAAAAGAAATGGCTTTTTGTACATGCCATTCTGAATTTCACTGCAAAATGCCCTTCTTTTCTGGTTGGTTGAAAGTTCAAAACACTTTAGGAGATAGAACGTGTTTGAAGAAGACTCATGCAGTGTGCGTTTTCCTGGATTTCAAGTGATCCTTGTTTTTTCACATTGTCTAAGAAACAACATGAGGCTTGCAAGAGATTCAAAAAATGCATCCTAAAACTTATGGCTGCAGTGAAAACACACGTTTCTACAAAGACTTGGAAGGAGCAAGCAAAAGAATAGTGGCTGAGAGTTCTTTCAGAGAGAAACAGACGTATTTCATCCTTCTGTAGAGACGGTTAGGGTTACGATTGGACCTAGGGTAGGGTTATGTTGAGGGCTAGGGTTAGAGAGACGGTTAGGGTTACGATGGGACCTAGGGTTAGCGTAATGTTTTGGGCTAGGGTTAGAGAGACGGTTAGGGTTACGATTGGACCTAGGGTTAGGGTAATGTTGAGGGTTAGGGTTAGAGAGACGGTTAGGGTTACGATGGGACCTAGGGTTAGGGTAATGTTGAGGGCTAGGGTTAGAGAGACGGTTAGGGTTACGATGGGACCTAGGGTTAGGGTTACGTTGAGGGCTAGGGTTAGAGATATGGTTAGGGTTATGATTGGACCTAGGGTTAGGGTTATGTTGAGGGCTAGGGCTAGAGAGACGGTTAGGGTTACGATTGGACCTAGGGTTAGGGTTATGTTTAAGGCTAGGGTTAGACAGACGGTTAGGGTTACGATTGGACACAGGGTTAGTTTTTTGTTGAGGGCTAGGGTTAGAGATCAGGTTAGTATTACGATTGGACCTAGGGTTAGGGTTATGTTTAAGGCTAGGGTTAGACAGACGGTTAGGGTTACGATTGGACCTAGGGTTAGGGTTATGTTTAAGGCTAGGGATAGACAGACGGTTAGGGTTACGATTGGACCCAGGGTTAGGGTTATGTTGAGGCCCAGGGTTTGAGATCTGGTTAGGGTTACGGTTGGACCTAGGGTTAGGGTTATGTTGAGGGCTAGGGTTAGACAGACGGTAGGGTTATGAATGGACCTAGGGTTAGTGTTATGTTGAGGGCTAGGGTTAGAGAGAAGGTTAGGGTTGCGATGGGACCTAGGGTTAGTGTTATGTAAGGGCTAGGTTTAGAGATCCGGTTAGGGTTACGATTGGAAATAGGGTGAGGGATATGTTGAGGGTTAGGGTTAGAGATCCGGTTAGGGTTACGATTGGACCTAGGGTTAGGGTTATGTTGAGGGCTAGGGTTAGAGATCAGGTTAGTATTACGATTGTACCTAGGGTTAGGGTTATGTTGAGGGCTAGGGTTAGAGATCCGGTTAGGGTTACAGTTGGACCTAGGGTTAGGGTTATGTTGAGGGCTAGGGTTACAGATCCGGTTAGGGTTACGATTGGACCTAGGGTTAGGGTTATGTTGAGGGCTAGGGTTAGAGATCAGGTTAGTATTACGATTGGACCTAGGGTTAGGGTTATGTTGAGGGGTAGGGTTAGAGATCCGGTTAGGGTTACAGTTGGACCTAGGGTTAGGGTTATGTTGATTGCTTGGGTTACAGATTCGGTTAGGGTTACGATTGGACCTAGGGTTAGGGTTATGTTGAGGGCTAGGGTTAGAGATCCTGTTAGGGTTACGGTTGGACCTAGGGTTAGGGTTATGTTGAGGGCTAGGGTTAGAGATCCGGTTAAGGTTAAGATTGGACCTAGGGTTATAGTGATGTTGAGGGCTAGGGTATTCCAGCAGTGAAAACACACATTTCTATAAAGACTTTGAAGCAGCAAGCCAAAGCCTAGTGGCTGAGTGTTCTTTCAGAGAGAAAGATGCATTTCATCCTTCTGGAGTGAATTTTCATGCTGGAGTTCATATGCATTTTATACTGTGCAGAATGTAGCTACCTGCTGGGGGTTGTGTCATAGAAGCACCTTTTCTGCAGGAGCTTATTGGAACATTCATTGTTTGGCTAAGTTATTTAGGGTTGGTTTTGGAAGGTCTTTCAACTTTGGCCAAATCCCGCTTCGTACGCAAGTTTTTAATAGCGCTGTGTCCAAGTGTCCACAAAGAGCTGCTGCTTGAAACTGTCCACATGCACATCTCGTATACTGGTGTGCTCGTTTCACTACCTGGATTTTGGTTTCCTCTTCTTTCTTTGAAATTACAAGCCCTCTTTCTGCATGCTACACACACACCTTGTAGCAGTTTCAGTTTGCAGCATATTGGTGCTCTTAAAACGCTGAGTAACCTGTGTAGAGTGTGTCAATCTCCAGCACTGAATACACAACTTAGAGCTCCTTTCACCACAGACACGCAAACACATCTTTTTGTAAAAGTCCTACTTCTTTACTCTTGGAAATGTAAGGGTTTCATCGAGAACTTGAAGTCAATCATGCTTTTGCACTCTGCAACCAATAGGAATGAACTCTTGTACATACCCGTCTGAATTTCAGTGCAAAATGCCCTTTTTTTCTGGTTTGTTGAAAGTTCACAACACATTAGGAGATAGAGCGTGTTTGAAGAATTCTGATGCAGTGTGCGTTTTCCTGGATTTCTAGTGATTTGGGAAACATAATCCGTGTTTTTCCACATTGTCTAAGAAACAACATGAGGCTTGCAAGAGATTGAAACAATGCATCCTAAAACTTATTCCAGCAGTGAAAACACACGTTTCTACAAAGACTTGGAAGGAGCAAGCAAAAGAATAGTGGCTGAGTGTCCTTTCAGAGAGAAACACATGCATTTCATCCTTCTGGAGTGAGTTTTCTTGCTGGAATTCATATGCATTTTGTACTGTGCAGAATGTAGCTACCTGCTCGGGGGTTGTGTCATAGATGCAGCTTTCCTGCAGGAGCTTATTGGAACTTTCATTGTTTGGCTAAGTTATTTAGGGTTGGTTTTGGAAGGTCTTTCAACTTTGGCCAAATCCCCTTTGTACGAAAGTTTTTCACAGCCCTGTTTCCAAGTGTCCACAAAGAGGTGCTGCTTGAAAGTGTCCACATGCACATCTCCCATACTGGTGTGCTCGTTTCACTACCGGGATTTTGCTTTCCTCTTCTTTCTTTGAAATGACAAGTCTTCATTCAGCATGCTACACACACCTTGTAGCAGTTTCAGTTTGAAGCATGTTGGTGCTCTCAAAACCCTGTGTATCCTGTGTAGAGTGTGTCACTCTACAGCACTGTATACACAAGTTAGAGCTCCTTTCAACACAGACACGCAAACACATCTTTTTGGAAAAGTCCTAACTCAGGTAAATTGGAAATGTAAGGGTTTCATCGAAAACATGAAGACAATCATGCTTTTGAACTCTGCAACCAAAAGAAATGGCTTTTTGTACATGCCATTCTGAATTTCACTGCAAAATGCCCTTCTTTTCTGGTTGGTTGAAAGTTCAAAACACTTTAGGAGATAGAACGTGTTTGAAGAAGACTCATGCAGTGTGCGTTTTCCTGGATTTCAAGTGATCCTTGTTTTTTCACATTGTCTAAGAAACAACATGAGGCTTGCAAGAGATTCAAAAAATGCATCCTAAAACTTATGGCTGCAGTGAAAACACACGTTTCTACAAAGACTTGGAAGGAGCAAGCAAAAGAATAGTGGCTGAGAGTTCTTTCAGAGAGAAACAGACGTATTTCATCCTTCTGTAGAGACGGTTAGGGTTACGATTGGACCTAGGGTAGGGTTATGTTGAGGGCTAGGGTTAGAGAGACGGTTAGGGTTACGATGGGACCTAGGGTTAGCGTAATGTTTTGGGCTAGGGTTAGAGAGACGGTTAGGGTTACGATTGGACCTAGGGTTAGGGTAATGTTGAGGGTTAGGGTTAGAGAGACGGTTAGGGTTACGATGGGACCTAGGGTTAGGGTAATGTTGAGGGCTAGGGTTAGAGAGACGGTTAGGGTTACGATGGGACCTAGGGTTAGGGTTACGTTGAGGGCTAGGGTTAGAGATATGGTTAGGGTTATGATTGGACCTAGGGTTAGGGTTATGTTGAGGGCTAGGGCTAGAGAGACGGTTAGGGTTACGATTGGACCTAGGGTTAGGGTTATGTTTAAGGCTAGGGTTAGACAGACGGTTAGGGTTACGATTGGACACAGGGTTAGTTTTTTGTTGAGGGCTAGGGTTAGAGATCAGGTTAGTATTACGATTGGACCTAGGGTTAGGGTTATGTTTAAGGCTAGGGTTAGACAGACGGTTAGGGTTACGATTGGACCTAGGGTTAGGGTTATGTTTAAGGCTAGGGATAGACAGACGGTTAGGGTTACGATTGGACCCAGGGTTAGGGTTATGTTGAGGCCCAGGGTTTGAGATCTGGTTAGGGTTACGGTTGGACCTAGGGTTAGGGTTATGTTGAGGGCTAGGGTTAGACAGACGGTAGGGTTATGAATGGACCTAGGGTTAGTGTTATGTTGAGGGCTAGGGTTAGAGAGAAGGTTAGGGTTGCGATGGGACCTAGGGTTAGTGTTATGTAAGGGCTAGGTTTAGAGATCCGGTTAGGGTTACGATTGGAAATAGGGTGAGGGATATGTTGAGGGTTAGGGTTAGAGATCCGGTTAGGGTTACGATTGGACCTAGGGTTAGGGTTATGTTGAGGGCTAGGGTTAGAGATCAGGTTAGTATTACGATTGTACCTAGGGTTAGGGTTATGTTGAGGGCTAGGGTTAGAGATCCGGTTAGGGTTACAGTTGGACCTAGGGTTAGGGTTATGTTGAGGGCTAGGGTTACAGATCCGGTTAGGGTTACGATTGGACCTAGGGTTAGGGTTATGTTGAGGGCTAGGGTTAGAGATCAGGTTAGTATTACGATTGGACCTAGGGTTAGGGTTATGTTGAGGGGTAGGGTTAGAGATCCGGTTAGGGTTACAGTTGGACCTAGGGTTAGGGTTATGTTGATTGCTTGGGTTACAGATTCGGTTAGGGTTACGATTGGACCTAGGGTTAGGGTTATGTTGAGGGCTAGGGTTAGAGATCCTGTTAGGGTTACGGTTGGACCTAGGGTTAGGGTTATGTTGAGGGCTAGGGTTAGAGATCCGGTTAAGGTTAAGATTGGACCTAGGGTTATAGTGATGTTGAGGGCTAGGGTATTCCAGCAGTGAAAACACACATTTCTATAAAGACTTTGAAGCAGCAAGCCAAAGCCTAGTGGCTGAGTGTTCTTTCAGAGAGAAAGATGCATTTCATCCTTCTGGAGTGAATTTTCATGCTGGAGTTCATATGCATTTTATACTGTGCAGAATGTAGCTACCTGCTGGGGGTTGTGTCATAGAAGCACCTTTTCTGCAGGAGCTTATTGGAACATTCATTGTTTGGCTAAGTTATTTAGGGTTGGTTTTGGAAGGTCTTTCAACTTTGGCCAAATCCCGCTTCGTACGCAAGTTTTTAATAGCGCTGTGTCCAAGTGTCCACAAAGAGCTGCTGCTTGAAACTGTCCACATGCACATCTCGTATACTGGTGTGCTCGTTTCACTACCTGGATTTTGGTTTCCTCTTCTTTCTTTGAAATTACAAGCCCTCTTTCTGCATGCTACACACACACCTTGTAGCAGTTTCAGTTTGCAGCATATTGGTGCTCTTAAAACGCTGAGTAACCTGTGTAGAGTGTGTCAATCTCCAGCACTGAATACACAACTTAGAGCTCCTTTCACCACAGACACGCAAACACATCTTTTTGTAAAAGTCCTACTTCTTTACTCTTGGAAATGTAAGGGTTTCATCGAGAACTTGAAGTCAATCATGCTTTTGCACTCTGCAACCAATAGGAATGAACTCTTGTACATACCCGTCTGAATTTCAGTGCAAAATGCCCTTTTTTTCTGGTTTGTTGAAAGTTCACAACACATTAGGAGATAGAGCGTGTTTGAAGAATTCTGATGCAGTGTGCGTTTTCCTGGATTTCTAGTGATTTGGGAAACATAATCCGTGTTTTTCCACATTGTCTAAGAAACAACATGAGGCTTGCAAGAGATTGAAACAATGCATCCTAAAACTTATTCCAGCAGTGAAAACACACGTTTCTACAAAGACTTGGAAGGAGCAAGCAAAAGAATAGTGGCTGAGTGTCCTTTCAGAGAGAAACACATGCATTTCATCCTTCTGGAGTGAGTTTTCTTGCTGGAATTCATATGCATTTTGTACTGTGCAGAATGTAGCTACCTGCTCGGGGGTTGTGTCATAGATGCAGCTTTCCTGCAGGAGCTTATTGGAACTTTCATTGTTTGGCTAAGTTATTTAGGGTTGGTTTTGGAAGGTCTTTCAACTTTGGCCAAATCCCCTTTGTACGAAAGTTTTTCACAGCCCTGTTTCCAAGTGTCCACAAAGAGGTGCTGCTTGAAAGTGTCCACATGCACATCTCCCATACTGGTGTGCTCGTTTCACTACCGGGATTTTGCTTTCCTCTTCTTTCTTTGAAATGACAAGTCTTCATTCAGCATGCTACACACACCTTGTAGCAGTTTCAGTTTGAAGCATGTTGGTGCTCTCAAAACCCTGTGTATCCTGTGTAGAGTGTGTCACTCTACAGCACTGTATACACAAGTTAGAGCTCCTTTCAACACAGACACGCAAACACATCTTTTTGGAAAAGTCCTAACTCAGGTAAATTGGAAATGTAAGGGTTTCATCGAAAACATGAAGACAATCATGCTTTTGAACTCTGCAACCAAAAGAAATGGCTTTTTGTACATGCCATTCTGAATTTCACTGCAAAATGCCCTTCTTTTCTGGTTGGTTGAAAGTTCAAAACACTTTAGGAGATAGAACGTGTTTGAAGAAGACTCATGCAGTGTGCGTTTTCCTGGATTTCAAGTGATCCTTGTTTTTTCACATTGTCTAAGAAACAACATGAGGCTTGCAAGAGATTCAAAAAATGCATCCTAAAACTTATGGCTGCAGTGAAAACACACGTTTCTACAAAGACTTGGAAGGAGCAAGCAAAAGAATAGTGGCTGAGAGTTCTTTCAGAGAGAAACAGACGTATTTCATCCTTCTGTAGAGACGGTTAGGGTTACGATTGGACCTAGGGTAGGGTTATGTTGAGGGCTAGGGTTAGAGAGACGGTTAGGGTTACGATGGGACCTAGGGTTAGCGTAATGTTTTGGGCTAGGGTTAGAGAGACGGTTAGGGTTACGATTGGACCTAGGGTTAGGGTAATGTTGAGGGTTAGGGTTAGAGAGACGGTTAGGGTTACGATGGGACCTAGGGTTAGGGTAATGTTGAGGGCTAGGGTTAGAGAGACGGTTAGGGTTACGATGGGACCTAGGGTTAGGGTTACGTTGAGGGCTAGGGTTAGAGATATGGTTAGGGTTATGATTGGACCTAGGGTTAGGGTTATGTTGAGGGCTAGGGCTAGAGAGACGGTTAGGGTTACGATTGGACCTAGGGTTAGGGTTATGTTTAAGGCTAGGGTTAGACAGACGGTTAGGGTTACGATTGGACCCAGGGTTAGTTTTTTGTTGAGGGCTAGGGTTAGAGATCAGGTTAGTATTACGATTGGACCTAGGGTTAGGGTTATGTTTAAGGCTAGGGTTAGACAGACGGTTAGGGTTACGATTGGACCTAGGGTTAGGGTTATGTTTAAGGCTAGGGATAGACAGACGGTTAGGGTTACGATTGGACCCAGGGTTAGGGTTATGTTGAGGCCCAGGGTTTGAGATCTGGTTAGGGTTACGGTTGGACCTAGGGTTAGGGTTATGTTGAGGGCTAGGGTTAGACAGACGGTAGGGTTATGAATGGACCTAGGGTTAGTGTTATGTTGAGGGCTAGGGTTAGAGAGAAGGTTAGGGTTGCGATGGGACCTAGGGTTAGTGTTATGTAAGGGCTAGGTTTAGAGATCCGGTTAGGGTTACGATTGGAAATAGGGTGAGGGATATGTTGAGGGTTAGGGTTAGAGATCCGGTTAGGGTTACGATTGGACCTAGGGTTAGGGTTATGTTGAGGGCTAGGGTTAGAGATCAGGTTAGTATTACGATTGTACCTAGGGTTAGGGTTATGTTGAGGGCTAGGGTTAGAGATCCGGTTAGGGTTACAGTTGGACCTAGAGTTAGGGTTATGTTGAGGGCTAGGGTTACAGATCCGGTTAGGGTTACGATTGGACCTAGGGTTAGGGTTATGTTGAGGGCTAGGGTTAGAGATCAGGTTAGTATTACGATTGGACCTAGGGTTAGGGTTATGTTGAGGGGTAGGGTTAGAGATCCGGTTAGGGTTACAGTTGGACCTAGGGTTAGGGTTATGTTGATTGCTTGGGTTACAGATTCGGTTAGGGTTACGATTGGACCTAGGGTTAGGGTTATGTTGAGGGCTAGGGTTAGAGATCCTGTTAGGGTTACGGTTGGACCTAGGGTTAGGGTTATGTTGAGGGCTAGGGTTAGAGATCCGGTTAAGGTTAAGATTGGACCTAGGGTTATAGTGATGTTGAGGGCTAGGGTATTCCAGCAGTGAAAACACACATTTCTATAAAGACTTTGAAGCAGCAAGCCAAAGCCTAGTGGCTGAGTGTTCTTTCAGAGAGAAAGATGCATTTCATCCTTCTGGAGTGAATTTTCATGCTGGAGTTCATATGCATTTTATACTGTGCAGAATGTAGCTACCTGCTGGGGGTTGTGTCATAGAAGCACCTTTTCTGCAGGAGCTTATTGGAACATTCATTGTTTGGCTAAGTTATTTAGGGTTGGTTTTGGAAGGTCTTTCAACTTTGGCCAAATCCCGCTTCGTACGCAAGTTTTTAATAGCGCTGTGTCCAAGTGTCCACAAAGAGCTGCTGCTTGAAACTGTCCACATGCACATCTCGTATACTGGTGTGCTCGTTTCACTACCTGGATTTTGGTTTCCTCTTCTTTCTTTGAAATTACAAGCCCTCTTTCTGCATGCTACACACACACCTTGTAGCAGTTTCAGTTTGCAGCATATTGGTGCTCTTAAAACGCTGAGTAACCTGTGTAGAGTGTGTCAATCTCCAGCACTGAATACACAACTTAGAGCTCCTTTCACCACAGACACGCAAACACATCTTTTTGTAAAAGTCCTACTTCTTTACTCTTGGAAATGTAAGGGTTTCATCGAGAACTTGAAGTCAATCATGCTTTTGCACTCTGCAACCAATAGGAATGAACTCTTGTACATACCCGTCTGAATTTCAGTGCAAAATGCCCTTTTTTTCTGGTTTGTTGAAAGTTCACAACACATTAGGAGATAGAGCGTGTTTGAAGAATTCTGATGCAGTGTGCGTTTTCCTGGATTTCTAGTGATTTGGGAAACATAATCCTTGTTTTTCCACATTGTCTAAGAAACAACATGAGGCTTGCAAGAGATTGAAACAATGCATCCTAAAACTTATTCCAGCAGTGAAAACACACGTTTCTACAAAGACTTGGAAGGAGCAAGCAAAAGAATAGTGGCTGAGTGTCCTTTCAGAGAGAAACACATGCATTTCATCCTTCTGGAGTGAGTTTTCTTGCTGGAATTCATATGCATTTTGTACTGTGCAGAATGTAGCTACCTGCTCGGGGGTTGTGTCATAGATGCAGCTTTCCTGCAGGAGCTTATTGGAACTTTCATTGTTTGGCTAAGTTATTTAGGGTTGGTTTTGGAAGGTCTTTCAACTTTGGCCAAATCCCCTTTGTACGAAAGTTTTTCACAGCCCTGTTTCCAAGTGTCCACAAAGAGGTGCTGCTTGAAAGTGTCCACATGCACATCTCCCATACTGGTGTGCTCGTTTCACTACCTGGATTTTGCTTTCCTCTTCTTTCTTTGAAATGACAAGTCTTCATTCAGCATGCTACACACACCTTGTAGCAGTTTCAGTTTGAAGCATGTTGGTGCTCTCAAAACGCTGTGTATCCTGTGTAGAGTGTGTCACTCTACAGCACTGAATACACAACTTAGAGCTCCTTTCAACACAGACACGCAAACACATCTTTTTGGAAAAGTCCTAACTCAGGTAAATTGGAAATGTAAGGGTTTCATCGAAAACATGAAGACAATCATGCTTTTGAACTCTGCAACCAAAAGAAATGGCTTTTTGTACATGCCATTCTGAATTTCACTGCAAAATGCCCTTCTTTTCTGGTTGGTTGAAAGTTCAAAACACTTTAGGAGATAGAACGTGATTGAAGAAGACTCATGCAGTGTGCGTTTTCCTGGATTTCAAGTGATCCTTGTTTTTTCACATTGTCTAAGAAACAACATGAGGCTTGCAAGAGATTGAAAAAATGCATCCTAAAACTTATGGCTGCAGTGAAAACACACGTTTCTACAAAGACTTGGAAGGAGCAAGCAAAAGAATAGTGGCTGAGAGTTCTTTCAGAGAGAAACAGACGTATTTCATCCTTCTGTAGAGACGGTTAGGGTTACGATTGGACCTAGGGTAGGGTTATGTTGAGGGATAGGGTTAGAGAGACGGTTAGGGTTACGATGGGACCTAGGGTTAGCGTAATGTTTTGGGCTAGGGTTAGAGAGACGGTTAGGGTTACGATTGGACCTAGGGTTAGGGTAATGTTGAGGGTTAGGGTTAGAGAGACGGTTAGGGTTACGATGGGACCTAGGGTTAGGGTAATGTTGAGGGCTAGGGTTAGAGAGACGGTTAGGGTTACGATGGGACCTAGGGTTAGGGTTACGTTGAGGGCTAGGGTTAGAGATATGGTTAGGGTTATGATTGGACCTAGGGTTAGGGTTATGTTGAGGGCTAGGGCTAGAGAGACGGTTAGGGTTACGATTGGACCTAGGGTTAGGGTTATGTTTAAGGCTAGGGTTAGACAGACGGTTAGGGTTACGATTGGACCCAGGGTTAGTTTTTTGTTGAGGGCTAGGGTTAGAGATCAGGTTAGTATTACGATTGGACCTAGGGTTAGGGTTATGTTTAAGGCTAGTGTTAGACAGACAGTTAGGGTTACGATTGGACCCAGGGTTAGTTTTTTGTTGAGGGCTAGGGTTAGAGATCAGGTTAGTATTACGATTGGACCTAGGGTTAGGGTTATGTTGAGGGCTAGGGTTAGAGATCCGGTTAGGGTTACGATTGGACCTAGGGTTAGGATTATGTTGAGGCCCAGGGTTTGAGATCTGGTTAGGGTTACGATTGGACCTAGGGTTAGCGTTTTGTTGAGGGCCAGGGTTAGAGATCCGGTTAGGGTTATGATTGGACCTAGGGTTAGTGTTATGTTGAGGGCTAGGGTTAGAGAGAAGGTTAGGGTTACGATGGGACCTAGGGTTAGTGTTATGTAGAGGGCTAGGTTTAGAGATCCGGTTAGGGTTACGATTGGAAATAGGGTGAGGGATATGTTGAGGGCTAGGGTTAGAGATCGGGTTAGGGTTACGATTGGACCACGGTTATGGTTATGTTGAGGGCTAAGGGTAGAGATCAGGTTAGTATTACGATTGTACCTAGGGTTAGGGGTATGTTGAGGGCTAGGTTTAGAGATCCGGTTAGGGTTACGGTTGGACCTCAGGTTAGGGTTATGTTGAGGGCTAGGGTTACAGATCCGGTTAGGGTTATGATTGGACCTAGGGTTAGGGTTATGTTGAGGGCTAGGGTTAGACAGACGGTTAGGGTTATGAATGGACCTAGGGTTAGGGTTTTGTTGAGGGCTAGGGTTAGAGATCAGGTTAGTATTACGATTGTACCTAGGGTTAGGGTTATGTTGAGGGCTAGGGTTAGAGATCCGGTTAGGGTTACAGTTGGACCTAGGGTTAGGGTTATGTTGAGGGCTAGGGCTAGAGAGAAGGTTAGGGTTACGATTGGACCCAGGGTTAGGGTTATGTTGAGGCCCAGGGTTTGAGATCTGGTTAGGGTTACGATTGGACCTAGGGTTAGGGTTATGTTGAGGGCTAGGGTTAGACAGACGGTTAGGGTTATGAATGGACCTAGGGTTAGTGTTATGTTGAGGGCTAGGGTTTGAGAGAAGGTTAGCGTTACGATTGGAAATAGGGTGAGGGATATGTTGAGGGTTAGGGTTAGAGATCCGGTTAGGGTTACGATTGGACCTAGGGTTAGGGTTATGTTGAGGGCTAGGGTTAGAGATCAGGTTAGTATTACGGTTGTACCTAGGGTTAGGGTTATGTTGAGGGCTAGGGTTAGAGATCCGGTTAGGGTTACAGTTGGACCTAGGGTTAGGGTTATGTTGAGGGCTAGGGTTACAGATCCGGTTAGGGTTACGATTGGACCTAGGGTTAAGGTTATGTTGAGGGCTAGGGTTAGAGATCAGGTTAGTATTACTATTGGACCTAGGGTTAGGGTTATGTTGAGGGGTAGGGTTAGAGATCCGGTTAGGGTTACAGTTGGACCTAGGGTTAGGGTTATGTTGAGGGCTAGGGTTAGAGATCAGGTTAGTATTACGATTGGACCTAGGGTTAGGGTTATGTTGAGAGCTAGGGTTAGATATCAGGTTAGTATTACGATTGGACCTAGGGTTAAGGTTATGTTGAGGGCTAGGGTTAGACAGACGGTTAGGGTTACGATTGGACCTAGGGTTAGGGTTATGTTGAGGGCTAGGGTTAGAGATCCTGTTAGGGTTACGGTTGGACCTAGGGTTAGGGTTATGTTGAGGGCTACGGTTAGAGATCCCGTTAGGGTTAAGATTGGACCTAGGGTTATAGTGATGTTGAGGGCTAGGGTATTCCAGCAGTGAAAACACACATTTCTATAAAGACTTTGAAGCAGCAAGCCAAAGCCTAGTGGCTGAGTGTTCTTTCAGAGAGAAACATGCATTTCATCCTTCTGGAGTGAATTTTCATGCTGGAGTTCATATGCATTTTATACTGTGCAGAATGTAGCTACCTGCTGGGGGTTGTGTCATAGAAGCACCTTTTCTGCAGGAGCTTATTGGAACATTCATTGCTTGGCTAAGTTATTTAGGGTTGGTTTTGGAAGGTCTTTCAACTTTGGCCAAATCCCGCTTCATACGCAAGTTTTTAATAGCGCTGTGTCCAAGTGTCCACAAAGAGCTGCTGCTTGAAACTGTCCACATGCACATCTCGTATACTGGTGTGCTCGTTTCACTACCTGGATTTTGGTTTCCTCTTCTTTCTTTGAAATTACAAGCCCTCTTTCTGCATGCTACACACACACCTTGTAGCAGTTTCAGTTTGCAGCATATTGGTGCTCTTAAAACGCTGAGTAACCTGTGTAGAGTGTGTCAATCTCCAGCACTGAATACACAACTTAGAGCTCCTTTCACCACAGACACGCAAACACATCTTTTTGTAAAAGTCCTACTTCTTTACTCTTGGAAATGTAAGGGTTTCATCGAGAACTTGAAGTCAATCATGCTTTTGCACTCTGCAACCAATAGGAATGAACTCTTGTACATACCCGTCTGAATTTCAGTGCAAAATGCCCTTCTTTTCTGGTTTGTTGAAAGTTCACAACACATTAGGAGATAGAGCGTGTTTGAAGAAGACTGATGCAGTGTGCGTTTTCCTGGATTTCTAGTGATTTGGGAAACATAATCCGTGTTTTTCCACATTGTTTAAGAAACAGCATGAGGCTTGCAAGAGATTGAAACAATGCATCCTAAAACTTATTCCAGCAGTGAAAACACACGTTTCTACAAAGACTTGGAAGGAGCAAGCAAAAGAATAGTGGCTGAGTGTCCTTTCAGAGAGAAACACATGCATTTCATCCTTCTGGAGTGAGTTTTCTTGCTGGAATTCATATGCATTTTGTACTGTGCAGAATGTAGCTACCTGCTCGGGGGTTGTGTCATAGATGCAGCTTTCCTGCAGGAGCTTATTGGAACTTTCATTGTTTGGCTAAGTTATTTAGGGTTGGTTTGGGAAGGTCTTTCAACTTTGGCCAAATCCGCTTTGTACGAAAGTTTTTCACAGCCCTGTTTCCAAGTGTCCACAAAGAGGTGCTGCTTGAAAGTGTCCACATGCACATCTCCCATACTGGTGTGCTCGTTTCACTACCTGGATTTTGGTTTCCTCTTCTTTCTTTGAAATGACAAGTCTTCATTCAGCATGCTACACACACCTTGTAGCAGTTTCAGTTTGAAGCATGTTGGTGCTCTCAAAATGCTGGGTATCCTGTGTAGAGTGTGTCACTCTACAGCACTGAATACACAACTTAGAGCTCCTTTCAACACAGACACGCAAACACATCTTTTTGGAAAAGTCCTAACTCAGGTAAATTGGAAATGTAAGGGTTTCATCGAAAACATGAAGACAATCATGCTTTTGAACTCTGCAACCAAAAGAAATGGCTTTTTGTACATGCCATTCTGAATTTCACTGCAAAATGCCCTTCTTTTCTGGTTGGTTGAAAGTTCAAAACACTTTAGGAGATAGAACGTGTTTGAAGAAGACTCATGCAGTGTGCGTTTTCCTGGATTACAAGTGATCCTTGTTTTTTCACATTGTCTAAGAAACAACATGAGGCTTGCAAGAGATTGAAAAAATGCATCCTAAAACTTATGGCTGCAGTGAAAACACACGTTTCTACAAAGACTTGGAAGGAGCAAGCAAAAGAATAGTGGCTGAGAGTTCTTTCAGAGAGAAACAGACGTATTTCATCCTTCTGTAGAGACGGTTAGGGTTACGATTGGACCTAGGGTAGGGTTATGTTGAGGGCTAGGGTTAGAGAGACGGTTAGGGTTACGATGGGACCTAGGGTTAGCGTAATGTTTTGGGCTAGGGTTAGAGAGACGGTTAGGGTTACGATTGGACCTAGGGTTAGGGTAATGTTGAGGGTTAGGGTTAGAGAGACGGTTAGGGTTACGATGGGACCTAGGGTTAGGGTAATGTTGAGGGCTAGGGTTAGAGATATGGTTAGGGTTACGATGGGACCTAGGGTTAGGGTTACGTTGAGGGCTAGGGTTAGAGATATGGTTAGGGTTATGATTGGACCTAGGGTTAGGGTTATGTTGAGGGCTAGGGTTAGACAGACGGTTAGGGTTATGAATGGACCTAGGGTTAGGGTTTTGTTGAGGGCTAGGGTTAGAGATCAGGTTAGTATTACGATTGTACCTAGGGTTAGGGTTATGTTGAGGGCTAGGGTTAGAGATCCGGTTAGGGTTACAGTTGGACCTAGGGTTAGGGTTATGTTGAGGGCTAGGGCTAGAGAGAAGGTTAGGGTTACGATTGGACCCAGGGTTAGGGTTATGTTGAGGCCCAGGGTTTGAGATCTGGTTAGGGTTACGATTGGACCTAGGGTTAGGGTTATGTTGAGGGCTAGGGTTAGACAGACGGTTAGGGTTATGAATGGACCTAGGGTTAGTGTTATGTTGAGGGCTAGGGTTTGAGAGAAGGTTAGCGTTACGATTGGAAATAGGGTGAGGGATATGTTGAGGGTTAGGGTTAGAGATCCGGTTAGGGTTACGATTGGACCTAGGGTTAGGGTTATGTTGAGGGCTAGGGTTAGAGATCAGGTTAGTATTACGGTTGTACCTAGGGTTAGGGTTATGTTGAGGGCTAGGGTTAGAGATCCGGTTAGGGTTACAGTTGGACCTAGGGTTAGGGTTATGTTGAGGGCTAGGGTTACAGATCCGGTTAGGGTTACGATTGGACCTAGGGTTAAGGTTATGTTGAGGGCTAGGGTTAGAGATCAGGTTAGTATTACTATTGGACCTAGGGTTAGGGTTATGTTGAGGGGTAGGGTTAGAGATCCGGTTAGGGTTACAGTTGGACCTAGGGTTAGGGTTATGTTGAGGGCTAGGGTTAGAGATCAGGTTAGTATTACGATTGGACCTAGGGTTAGGGTTATGTTGAGAGCTAGGGTTAGATATCAGGTTAGTATTACGATTGGACCTAGGGTTAAGGTTATGTTGAGGGCTAGGGTTAGACAGACGGTTAGGGTTACGATTGGACCTAGGGTTAGGGTTATGTTGAGGGCTAGGGTTAGAGATCCTGTTAGGGTTACGGTTGGACCTAGGGTTAGGGTTATGTTGAGGGCTACGGTTAGAGATCCCGTTAGGGTTAAGATTGGACCTAGGGTTATAGTGATGTTGAGGGCTAGGGTATTCCAGCAGTGAAAACACACATTTCTATAAAGACTTTGAAGCAGCAAGCCAAAGCCTAGTGGCTGAGTGTTCTTTCAGAGAGAAACATGCATTTCATCCTTCTGGAGTGAATTTTCATGCTGGAGTTCATATGCATTTTATACTGTGCAGAATGTAGCTACCTGCTGGGGGTTGTGTCATAGAAGCACCTTTTCTGCAGGAGCTTATTGGAACATTCATTGCTTGGCTAAGTTATTTAGGGTTGGTTTTGGAAGGTCTTTCAACTTTGGCCAAATCCCGCTTCATACGCAAGTTTTTAATAGCGCTGTGTCCAAGTGTCCACAAAGAGCTGCTGCTTGAAACTGTCCACATGCACATCTCGTATACTGGTGTGCTCGTTTCACTACCTGGATTTTGGTTTCCTCTTCTTTCTTTGAAATTACAAGCCCTCTTTCTGCATGCTACACACACACCTTGTAGCAGTTTCAGTTTGCAGCATATTGGTGCTCTTAAAACGCTGAGTAACCTGTGTAGAGTGTGTCAATCTCCAGCACTGAATACACAACTTAGAGCTCCTTTCACCACAGACACGCAAACACATCTTTTTGTAAAAGTCCTACTTCTTTACTCTTGGAAATGTAAGGGTTTCATCGAGAACTTGAAGTCAATCATGCTTTTGCACTCTGCAACCAATAGGAATGAACTCTTGTACATACCCGTCTGAATTTCAGTGCAAAATGCCCTTCTTTTCTGGTTTGTTGAAAGTTCACAACACATTAGGAGATAGAGCGTGTTTGAAGAAGACTGATGCAGTGTGCGTTTTCCTGGATTTCTAGTGATTTGGGAAACATAATCCGTGTTTTTCCACATTGTTTAAGAAACAGCATGAGGCTTGCAAGAGATTGAAACAATGCATCCTAAAACTTATTCCAGCAGTGAAAACACACGTTTCTACAAAGACTTGGAAGGAGCAAGCAAAAGAATAGTGGCTGAGTGTCCTTTCAGAGAGAAACACATGCATTTCATCCTTCTGGAGTGAGTTTTCTTGCTGGAATTCATATGCATTTTGTACTGTGCAGAATGTAGCTACCTGCTCGGGGGTTGTGTCATAGATGCAGCTTTCCTGCAGGAGCTTATTGGAACTTTCATTGTTTGGCTAAGTTATTTAGGGTTGGTTTGGGAAGGTCTTTCAACTTTGGCCAAATCCGCTTTGTACGAAAGTTTTTCACAGCCCTGTTTCCAAGTGTCCACAAAGAGGTGCTGCTTGAAAGTGTCCACATGCACATCTCCCATACTGGTGTGCTCGTTTCACTACCTGGATTTTGGTTTCCTCTTCTTTCTTTGAAATGACAAGTCTTCATTCAGCATGCTACACACACCTTGTAGCAGTTTCAGTTTGAAGCATGTTGGTGCTCTCAAAATGCTGGGTATCCTGTGTAGAGTTTGTCACTCTACAGCACTGAATACACAACTTAGAGCTCCTTTCAACACAGACACGCAAACACATCTTTTTGGAAAAGTCCTAACTCAGGTAAATTGGAAATGTAAGGGTTTCATCGAAAACATGAAGACAATCATGCTTTTGAACTCTGCAACCAAAAGAAATGCCTTTTTGTACATGCCATTCTGAATTTCACTGCAAAATGCCCTTCTTTTCTGGTTGGTTGAAAGTTCAAAACACTTTAGGAGATAGAACGTGTTTGAAGAAGACTCATGCAGTGTGCGTTTTCCTGGATTTCAAGTGATCCTTGTTTTTTCACATTGTCTAAGAAACAACATGAGGCTTGCAAGAGATTGAAAAAATGCATCCTAAAACTTATGGCTGCAGTGAAAACACACGTTTCTACAAAGACTTGGAAGGAGCAAGCAAAAGAATAGTGGCTGAGAGTTCTTTCAGAGAGAAACAGACGTATTTCATCCTTCTGTAGAGACGGTTAGGGTTACGATTGGACCTAGGGTAGGGTTATGTTGAGGGCTAGGGTTAGAGAGACGGTTAGGGTTACGATGGGACCTAGGGTTAGCGTAATGTTTTGGGCTAGGGTTAGAGAGACGGTTAGGGTTACGATTGGACCTAGGGTTAGGGTAATGTTGAGGGTTAGGGTTAGAGAGACGGTTAGGGTTACGATGGGACCTAGGGTTAGGGTAATGTTGAGGGCTAGGGTTAGAGATATGGTTAGGGTTACGATGGGACCTAGGGTTAGGGTTACGTTGAGGGCTAGGGTTAGAGATATGGTTAGGGTTATGATTGGACCTAGGGTTAGGGTTATGTTGAGGGCTAGGGCTAGAGAGACGGTTAGGGTTACGATTGGACCTAGGGTTAGGGTTATGTTTAAGGCTAGGGATAGACAGACGGTTAGGGTTACGATTGGACCCAGGGTTAGGGTTATGTTGAGGCCCAGGGTTTGAGATCTGGTTAGGGTTACGATTGGACCTAGGGTTAGGGTTATGTTGAGGGCTAGGGTTATACAGACGGTTAGGGTTATGAATGGACCTACGGTTAGTGTTATGTTGAGGGCTAGGGTTAGAGAGAAGGTTAGGGTTACGATGGGACCTAGGGTTAGTGTTATGTAGAGGGCTAGGTTTAGAGATCCGGTTAGGGTTACGATTGGAAATAGGGTGAGGGATATGTTGAGGGTTAGGGTTTGAGATCCGGTTAGGGTTACGATTGGACCTAGGGTTAGGGTTATGTTGAGGGCTAGGGTTAGAGATCCGGTTAGGGTTACAGTTGGACCTAGGGTTAGGGTTATGTTGAGGGCTAGGGTTACAGATTCGGTTAGGGTTACGATTGGAGCTAGGGTTAGGGTTATGTTGAGAGCTAGGATTAGATATCAGGTTAGTATTACGATTGGACCTAGGGTTAAGGTTATGTTGAGGGCTAGGGTTAGACAGACGGTTAGGGTTACGATTGGACCTAGGGTTAGGGTTATGTTGAGGGCTAGGGTTAGAGATCCTGTTAGGGTTACGGTTGTACCTAGGGTTAGGGTTATGTTGAGGGCTAGGGTATTCCAGCAGTGAAAACACACATTTCTATAAAGACTTTGAAGCAGCAAGCCAAAGCCTAGTGGCTGAGTGTTCTTTCAGAGAGAAAGATGCATTTCATCCTTCTGGAGTGAATTTTCATGCTGGAGTTCATATGCATTTTATACTGTGCAGAATGTAGCTACCTGCTGGGGGTTGTGTCATAGAAGCACCTTTTCTGCAGGAGCTTATTGGAACATTCATTGTTTGGCTAAGTTATTTAGGGTTGGTTTTGGAAGGTCTTTCAACTTTGGCCAAATCCCGCTTCGTACGCAAGATTTTAATAGCGCTGTGTCCAAGTGTCCACAAAGAGCTGCTGCTTGAAACTGTCCACATGCACAGCTCGTATACTGGTGTGCTCGTTTCACTACCTGAATTTTGGTTTCCTCTTCTTTCTTTGAAATTACAAGCCCTCTTTCTGCATGCTACACACACACCTTGTAGCAGTTTCAGTTTGCAGCATATTGGTGCTCTTAAAACGCTGAGTCACCTGTGTAGAGTGTGTCAATCTCCAGCACTGAATACACAACTTAGAGCTCCTTTCACCACAGACACGCAAACACATCTTTTTGTAAAAGTCCTACTTCTTTACTCTTGGAAATGTAAGGGTTTCATCGAGAACTTGAAGTCAATCATGCTTTTGCACTCTGCAACCAATAGGAATGAACTCTTGTACATACCCGTCTGAATTTCAGTGCAAGATGCCCTTCTTTTCTGGTTTGTTGAAAGTTCACAACACATTAGGAGATAGAGCGTGTTTGAAGAAGACTGAAGCAGTGTGCGTTTTCCTGGATTTCTAGTGATTTGGGAAACATAATCCGTGTTTTTCCACATTGTCTAAGAAACAACATGAGGCTTGCAAGAGATTGAAACAATGCATCCTAAAACTTATTCCAGCAGTGAAAACACACGTTTCTACAAAGACTTGGAAGGAGCAAGCAAAAGAATAGTGGCTGAGTGTCCTTTCAGAGAGAAACACATGCATTTCATCCTTCTGGAGTGAGTTTTCTTGCTGGAATTCATATGCATTTTGTACTGTGCAGAATGTAGCTACCTGCTCGGGGGTTGTGTCATAGATGCAGCTTTCCTGCAGGAGCTTATTGGAACTTTCATTGTTTGGCTAAGTTATTTAGGGTTGGTTTTGGAAGGTCTTTCAACTTTGGCCAAATCCGCTTTGTACGAAAGTTTTTCACAGCCCTGTTTCCAAGTGTCCACAAAGAGGTGCTGCTTGAAAGTGTCCAGATGCACATCTCCCACACTGGTGTGCTCGTTTCACTACCTGGATTTTGGTTTCCTCTTCTTTCTTTGAAATGACAAGTCTTCATTCAGCATGCTACACACACCTTGTAGCAGTTTCAGTTTGAAGCATGTTGGTGCTCTCAAAACGCTGTGTATCCTGTGTAGAGTGTGTCACTCTACAGCACTGAATACACAACTTAGAGCTCCTTTCAACACAGACACGCAAACACATCTTTTTGGAAAAGTCCTAACTCAGGTAAATTGGAAATGTAAGGGTTTCATCGAAAACATGAAGACAATCATGCTTTTGAACTCTGCAACCAAAAGAAATGGCTTTTTGTACAAGCCATTCTGAATTTCACTGCAAAATGCCCTTCTTTTCTGGTTGGTTGAAAGTTCAAAACACTTTAGGAGATAGAACGTGTTTGAAGAAGACTCATGCAGTGTGCGATTTCCTGGATTTCAAGTGATCCTTGTTTTTTCACATTGTCTAAGAAACAACATGAGGCTTGCAAGAGATTGAAAAAATGCATCCTAAAACTTATGGCTGCAGTGAAAACACACGTTTCTACAAAGACTTGGAAGGAGCAAGCAAAAGAATAGTGGCTGAGAGTTCTTTCAGAGAGAAACAGACGTATTTCATCCTTCTGTAGAGACGGTTAGGGTTACGATTGGACCTAGGGTAGGGTTATGTTGAGGGCTAGGGTTAGAGAGACGGTTAGGGTTACGATGGGACCTAGGGTTAGCGTAATGTTTTGGGCTAGGGTTAGAGAGACGGTTAGGGTTACGATTGGACCTAGGGTGAGGGTAATGTTGAGGGTTCGGGTTAGAGAGACGGTTAGGGTTACGATGGGACCTAGGGTTAGGGTAATGTTGAGGGCTAGGGTTAGAGAGACGGTTAGGGTTACGATGGGACCTAGGGTTAGGGTTACGTTGAGGGCTAGGGTTAGAGATATGGTTAGGGTTATGATTGGACCTAGGGTTAGGGTTATGTTGAGGGCTAGGGCGAGAGAGACGGTGAGGGTTACGATTGGACCTAGGATTAGGGTTATGTTTAAGGCTAGGGTTAGACAGACGGTTAGGGTTACAATTGGACCCAGGGTTAGGGTTATGTTGAGGCCCAGGGTTTGAGATCTGGTTAGGGTTACGATTGGACCTAGGGTTAGGGTTTTGTTGATGGCCAGGGTTAGAGATCCGGTTAGGGTTATGAATGGACCTAGGGTTAGTGTTATGTTGAGGGCTAGGGTTAGAGAGAAGGTTAGGGTTACGATTGGATATAGGGTGAGAGATATGTTGAGGGCTAGGGTTAGAGATCCGGTTAGGGTTACAGTTGGACCTAGGGTTAGGGTTATGTTGAGGGCTAGGGTTACAGATCCGGTTAGGGTTACAGTTGGACCTAGGGTTAGGGTTATGTTGAGGGCTAGGGTTACAGATTCGGTTAGGGTTACGATTGGACCTAGGGTTAGGGTTATGTTGAGGGCTAGGGTTAGAGATCAGGTTAGTATTACGATTGGACCTAGGGTTAGGGTTATGTTAAGGGCTAGGGTTAGAGATCAGGTTAGTATTACGATTGGACCTAGGGTTAAGGTTATGTTGAGGGCTAGGGTTAGACAGACGGTTAGGGTTACGATTGGTCCTAGGGTTAGGTTTATGTTGAGGGCTAGGGTTAGAGATCCTGTTAGGGTTACGGTTGGACCTAGGGTTAGGGTTATGTTGAGGGCTAGGGTTAGAGATCCGGTTAGGGTTAAGATTGGACCTAGGGTTATAGTGATGTTGAGGGCTAGGGTATTCCAGCAGTGAAAACACACATTTCTATAAAGACTTTGAAGTAGCAAACCAAAGCCTAGTGGCTGAGTGTTCTTTCAGAGAGAAACATGCATTTCATCCTTCTGGAGTGAATTTTCATGCTGGAGTTCATATGCATTTTATACTGTGCAGAATGTAGCTACCTGCTGGGGGTTGTGTCATAGAAGCACCTTTTCTGCAGGAGCTTATTGGAACATTCATTGTTTGGCTAAGTTATTTAGGGTTGGTTTTGGAAGGTCTTTCAACTTTGGCCAAATCCCGCTTCGTACGCAAGTTTTTAATAGCGCTGTGTCCAAGTGTCCACAAAGAGCTGCTGCTTGAAACTGTCCACATGCACATCTCGTATACTGGTGTGCTCGTTTCACTACCTGGATTTTGGTTTCCTCTTCTTTCTTTGAAATTACAAGCCCTCTTTCTACATGCTACACACACACCTTGTAGCAGTTTCAGTTTGCAGCATATTGGTGCTCTTAAAACGCTGAGTAACCTGTGTAGAGTGTGTCAATCTCCAGCACTGAATACACAACTTAGAGCTCCTTTCAACACAGACACGCAAACACATCTTTTTGGAAAAGTCCTAACTCAGGTAAATTGGAAATGTAAGGGTTTCATCGAAAACATGAAGAAAATCATGCTTTTGAACTCTGCAACCAAAAGAAATGGCTTTTTGTACATGCCATTCTGAATTTCACTGCAAAATGCCCTTCTTTTCTGGTTGGTTGAAAGTTCAAAACACTTTAGGAGATAGAACGTGTTTGAAGAAGACTCATGCAGTGTGCGTTTTCCTGGATTTCAAGTGATCCTTGTTTTTTCACATTGTCTAAGAAACAACATGAGGCTTGCAAGAGATTGAAAAAATGCATCCTAAAACTTATGGCTGCAGTGAAAACACACGTTTCTACAAAGACTTGGAAGGAGCAAGCAAAAGAATAGTGGCTGAGAGTTCTTTCAGAGAGAAACAGACGTATTTCATCCTTCTGTAGAGACGGTTAGGGTTACGATTGGACCTAGGGTTAGGGTAATGTTGAGGGCGAGGGTTAGAGATATGGTTAGGGTTACGATGGGACCTAGGGTTAGGGTTACGTTGAGGGCTAGGGTTAGAGATATGGTTAGGGTTATGATTGGACCTAGGGTTAGGGTTATGTTGAGGGCTAGGGCTAGAGAGACGGTTAGGGTTACGATTGGACCTAGGGTTAGGGTTATGTTTAAGGCTAGGGATAGACAGACGGTTAGGGTTACGATTGGACCCAGGGTTAGGGTTATGTTGAGGCCCAGGGTTTGAGATCTGGTTAGGGTTACGATTGGACCTAGGGTTAGGGTTATGTTGAGGGCTAGGGTTATACAGACGGTTAGGGTTATGAATGGACCTACGGTTAGTGTTATGTTGAGGGCTAGGGTTAGAGAGAAGGTTAGGGTTACGATGGGACCTAGGGTTAGTGTTATGTAGAGGGCTAGGTTTAGAGATCCGGTTAGGGTTACGATTGGAAATAGGGTGAGGGATATGTTGAGGGTTAGGGTTTGAGATCCGGTTAGGGTTACGATTGGACCTAGGGTTAGGGTTATGTTGAGGGCTAGGGTTAGAGATCCGGTTAGGGTTACAGTTGGACCTAGGGTTAGGGTTATGTTGAGGGCTAGGGTTACAGATTCGGTTAGGGTTACGATTGGAGCTAGGGTTAGGGTTATGTTGAGAGCTAGGATTAGATATCAGGTTAGTATTACGATTGGACCTAGGGTTAAGGTTATGTTGAGGGCTAGGGTTTGACAGACGGTTAGGGTTACGATTGGACCTAGGGTTAGGGTTATGTTGAGGGCTAGGGTTAGAGATCCTGTTAGGGTTACGGTTGTACCTAGGGTTAGGGTTATGTTGAGGGCTAGGGTATTCCAGCAGTGAAAACACACATTTCTATAAAGACTTTGAAGCAGCAAGCCAAAGCCTAGTGGCTGAGTGTTCTTTCAGAGAGAAAGATGCATTTCATCCTTCTGGAGTGAATTTTCATGCTGGAGTTCATATGCATTTTATACTGTGCAGAATGTAGCTACCTGCTGGGGGTTGTGTCATAGAAGCACCTTTTCTGCAGGAGCTTATTGGAACATTCATTGTTTGGCTAAGTTATTTAGGGTTGGTTTTGGAAGGTCTTTCAACTTTGGCCAAATCCCGCTTCGTACGCAAGATTTTAATAGCGCTGTGTCCAAGTGTCCACAAAGAGCTGCTGCTTGAAACTGTCCACATGCACATCTCGTATACTGGTGTGCTCGTTTCACTACCTGAATTTTGGTTTCCTCTTCTTTCTTTGAAATTACAAGCCCTCTTTCTGCATGCTACACACACACCTTGTAGCAGTTTCAGTTTGCAGCATATTGGTGCTCTTAAAACGCTGAGTCACCTGTGTAGAGTGTGTCAATCTCCAGCACTGAATACACAACTTAGAGCTCCTTTCACCACAGACACGCAAACACATCTTTTTGTAAAAGTCCTACTTCTTTACTCTTGGAAATGTAAGGGTTTCATCGAGAACTTGAAGTCAATCATGCTTTTGCACTCTGCAACCAATAGGAATGAACTCTTGTACATACCCGTCTGAATTTCAGTGCAAGATGCCCTTCTTTTCTGGTTTGTTGAAAGTTCACAACACATTAGGAGATAGAGCGTGTTTGAAGAAGACTGAAGCAGTGTGCGTTTTCCTGGATTTCTAGTGATTTGGGAAACATAATCCGTGTTTTTCCACATTGTCTAAGAAACAACATGAGGCTTGCAAGAGATTGAAACAATGCATCCTAAAACTTATTCCAGCAGTGAAAACACACGTTTCTACAAAGACTTGGAAGGAGCAAGCAAAAGAATAGTGGCTGAGTGTCCTTTCAGAGAGAAACACATGCATTTCATCCTTCTGGAGTGAGTTTTCTTGCTGGAATTCATATGCATTTTGTACTGTGCAGAATGTAGCTACCTGCTCGGGGGTTGTGTCATAGATGCAGCTTTCCTGCAGGAGCTTATTGGAACTTTCATTGTTTGGCTAAGTTATTTAGGGTTGGTTTTGGAAGGTCTTTCAACTTTGGCCAAATCCGCTTTGTACGAAAGTTTTTCACAGCCCTGTTTCCAAGTGTCCACAAAGAGGTGCTGCTTGAAAGTGTCCAGATGCACATCTCCCACACTGGTGTGCTCGTTTCACTACCTGGATTTTGGTTTCCTCTTCTTTCTTTGAAATGACAAGTCTTCATTCAGCATGCTACACACACCTTGTAGCAGTTTCAGTTTGAAGCATGTTGGTGCTCTCAAAACGCTGTGTATCCTGTGTAGAGTGTGTCACTCTACAGCACTGAATACACAACTTAGAGCTCCTTTCAACACAGACACGCAAACACATCTTTTTGGAAAAGTCCTAACTCAGGTAAATTGGAAATGTAAGGGTTTCATCGAAAACATGAAGACAATCATGCTTTTGAACTCTGCAACCAAAAGAAATGGCTTTTTGTACAAGCCATTCTGAATTTCACTGCAAAATGCCCTTCTTTTCTGGTTGGTTGAAAGTTCAAAACACTTTAGGAGATAGAACGTGTTTGAAGAAGACTCATGCAGTGTGCGTTTTCCTGGATTTCAAGTGATCCTTGTTTTTTCACATTGTCTAAGAAACAACATGAGGCTTGCAAGAGATTGAAAAAATGCATCCTAAAACTTATGGCTGCAGTGAAAACACACGTTTCTACAAAGACTTGGAAGGAGCAAGCAAAAGAATAGTGGCTGAGAGTTCTTTCAGAGAGAAA
This sequence comes from Miniopterus natalensis, assembly GCF_054644295.1. Classification (NCBI taxonomy): domain Eukaryota; kingdom Metazoa; phylum Chordata; class Mammalia; order Chiroptera; family Miniopteridae; genus Miniopterus; species Miniopterus natalensis. Next base: position 64,663,308 of record NC_142093.1, read on the forward strand.
CAGACGTATTTCATCCTTCTGTAGAGACGGTTAGGGTTACGATTGGACCTAGGGTAGGGTTATGTTGAGGGCTAGGGTTAGAGAGACGGTTAGGGTTACGATGGGACCTAGGGTTAGCGTAATGTTTTGGGCTAGGGTTAGAGAGACGGTTAGGGTTACGATTGGACCTAGGGTGAGGGTAATGTTGAGGGTTCGGGTTAGAGAGACGGTTAGGGTTACGATGGGACCTAGGGTTAGGGTAATGTTGAGGGCTAGGGTTAGAGAGACGGTTAGGGTTACGATGGGACCTAGGGTTAGGGTTACGTTGAGGGCTAGGGTTAGAGATATGGTTAGGGTTATGATTGGACCTAGGGTTAGGGTTATGTTGAGGGCTAGAGCGAGAGAGACGGTGAGGGTTACGATTGGACCTAGGATTAGGGTTATGTTTAAGGCTAGGGTTAGACAGACGGTTAGGGTTACAATTGGACCCAGGGTTAGGGTTATGTTGAGGCCCAGGGTTTGAGATCTGGTTAGGGTTACGATTGGACCTAGGGTTAGGGTTTTGTTGATGGCCAGGGTTAGAGATCCGGTTAGGGTTATGAATGGACCTAGGGTTAGTGTTATGTTGAGGGCTAGGGTTAGAGAGAAGGTTAGGGTTACGATTGGATATAGGGTGAGAGATATGTTGAGGACTAGGGTTAGAGATCCGGTTAGGGTTACAGTTGGACCTAGGGTTAGGGTTATGTTGAGGGCTAGGGTTACAGATCCGGTTAGGGTTACAGTTGGACCTAGGGTTAGGGTTATGTTGAGGGCTAGGGTTACAGATTCGGTTAGGGTTACGATTGGACCTAGGGTTAGGGTTATGTTGAGGGCTAGGGTTAGAGATCAGGTTAGTATTACGATTGGACCTAGGGTTAGGGTTATGTTAAGGGCTAGGGTTAGAGATCAGGTTAGTATTACGATTGGACCTAGGGTTAAGGTTATGTTGAGGGCTAGGGTTAGACAGACGGTTAGGGTTACGATTGGACCTAGGGTTAGGTTTATGTTGAGGGCTAGGGTTAGAGATCCTGTTAGGGTTACGGTTGGACCTAGGGTTAGGGTTATGTTGAGGGCTAGGGTTAGAGATCCGGTTAGGGTTAAGATTGGACCTAGGGTTATAGTGATGTTGAGGGCTAGGGTATTCCAGCAGTGAAAACACACATTTCTATAAAGACTTTGAAGTAGCAAACCAAAGCCTAGTGGCTGAGTGTTCTTTCAGAGAGAAACATGCATTTCATCCTTCTGGAGTGAATTTTCATGCTGGAGTTCATATGCATTTTATACTGTGCAGAATGTAGCTACCTGCTGGGGGTTGTGTCATAGAAGCACCTTTTCTGCAGGAGCTTATTGGAACATTCATTGTTTGGCTAAGTTATTTAGGGTTGGTTTTGGAAGGTCTTTCAACTTTGGCCAAATCCCGCTTCGTACGCAAGTTTTTAATAGCGCTGTGTCCAAGTGTCCACAAAGAGCTGCTGCTTGAAACTGTCCACATGCACATCTCGTATACTGGTGTGCTCGTTTCACTACCTGGATTTTGGTTTCCTCTTCTTTCTTTGAAATTACAAGCCCTCTTTCTACATGCTACACACACACCTTGTAGCAGTTTCAGTTTGCAGCATATTGGTGCTCTTAAAACGCTGAGTAACCTGTGTAGAGTGTGTCAATCTCCAGCACTGAATACACAACTTAGAGCTCCTTTCAACACAGACACGCAAACACATCTTTTTGGAAAAGTCCTAACTCAGGTAAATTGGAAATGTAAGGGTTTCATCGAAAACATGAAGAAAATCATGCTTTTGAACTCTGCAACCAAAAGAAATGGCTTTTTGTACATGCCATTCTGAATTTCACTGCAAAATGCCCTTCTTTTCTGGTTGGTTGAAAGTTCAAAACACTTTAGGAGATAGAACGTGTTTGAAGAAGACTCATGCAGTGTGCGTTTTCCTGAATTTCAAGTGATCCTTGTTTTTTCACATTGTCTAAGAAACAACATGAGGCTTGCAAGAGATTGAAAAAATGCATCCTAAAACTTATGGCTGCAATGAAAACACACGTTTCTACAAAGACTTGGAAGGAGCAAGCAAAAGAATAGTGGCTGAGAGTTCTTTCAGAGAGAAACAGACGTATTTCATCCTTCTGTAGAGACGGTTAGGGTTACGATTGGACCTAGGGTTAGGGTAATGTTGAGGGTTAGGGTTAGAGAGACGGTTAGGGTTACGATGGGACCTAGGGTTAGGGTAATGTTGAGGGCTAGGGTTAGAGAGACGGTTAGGGTTACGATGGGACCTAGGGTTAGGGTTACGTTGAGGGCTAGGGTTAGAGATATGGTTAGGGTTATGATTGGACCTAGGGTTAGGGTTATGTTGAGGGCTAGGGCTAGAGAGACGGTTAGGGTTACGATTGGACCTAGGGTTAGGGTAATGTTGAGGGTTAGGGTTAGAGAGACGGTTAGGGTTACGATGGGACCTAGGGTTAGGGTAATGTTGAGGGCTAGGGTTAGAGAGACGGTTAGGGTTACGATGGGACCTAGGGTTAGGGTTACGTTGAGGGCTAGGGTTAGAGATATGGTTAGGGTTACGATTGGACCTAGGGTTAGGGTAATGTTGAGGGTTAGGGTTAGACAGACAGTTAGGGTTACGATGGGACCTAGGGTTAGGGTAATGTTGAGGGCTAGGGTTAGAGAGACGGTTAGGGTTACGATGGGACCTAAGGTTAGGGTTACGTTGAGGGCTAGGGTTAGAGATATGGTTAGGGTTATGATTGGACCTAGGGTAAGGGTTATGTTGAGGGCTAGGGCTAGAGAAACGGTTAGGGTTACGATTGGACCCAGGGTTAGGGTTATGTTGAGGCCCAGGGTTTGAGATCTGGTTAGGGTTACGATTGGACCTAGGGTTAGGGTTATGTTGAGGGCTAGGGTTAGACAGACGGTTAGGGTTATGAATGGACCTAGGGTTAGTGTTATGTTGAGGGCTAGGGTTAGAGAGAAGGTTAGGGTTACGATGGGACCTAGGGTTAGTGTTATGTAGAAGGCTAGGTTTAGAGATCCGGTTAGGGTTACGATTGGAAATAGGGTGAGGGATATGTTGAGGGTTAGGGTTAGAGATCCGGTTAGGGTTACGATTGGACCTAGGGTTAGGGTTATGTTGAGGGCTAGGGTTAGAGATCAGGTTAGTATTACGATTGTACCTAGGATTAGGGTTATGTTGAGGGCTAGGGTTAGAGATCCGGTTAGGGTTACAGTTGTACCTAGGGTTAGGGTTATGTTGAGGGCTAGGGTTACAGATCCGGTTAGGGTTATGATTGGACCTACGGTTAGGGTTATGTTGAGGGCTAGGGTTAGAGATCAGGTTAGTATTACGATTGGACCTAGGGTTAGGGTTATGTTGAGGGGTATGGTTAGAGATCCGGTTAGGGTTACAGTTGGACCTAGGGTTAGGGTTATGTTGAGGGCTAGGGTTGCAGATTCGGTTAGGGTTACGATTGGACCTAGGGTTAGGGTTATGTTGAGGGCTAGGGTTAGAGATCAGGTTAGTATTACGATTGGACCTAGGGTTAGGGTTATGTTGAGAGCTAGGGTTAGATATCAGGTTAGTATTACGATTGGACCTAGGGTTAAGGTTATGTTGAGGCTAGGTTTAGACAGACGGTTAGGGTTACGATTGGACCTAGGGTTAGGGTTATGTTGAGGGCTAGGGTTAGAGATCCTGTTAGGGTTACGGTTGGACCTAGGGTTAGGGTTATGTTGAGGGCTACGGTTAGAGATCCGGTTAGGGTTAAGATTGGACCTAGGGTTATAGTGATGTTGAGGGCTAGGGTATTCCAGCCGTGAAAACACACATTTCTATAAAGAGTTTGAAGCAGCAAGCCAAAGCCTAGTGGCTGAGTGTTCTTTCAGAGAGAAACATGCATTTCATCCTTCTGGAGTGAATTTTCATGCTGGAGTTCATATGCATTTTATACTGTGCAGAATGTAGCTACCTGCTGGGGGTTGTGTCATAGAAGCACCTTTTCTGCAGGAGCTTATTGGAACATTCATTGTTTGGCTAAGTTATTTAGGGTTGGTTTTGGAAGGTCTTTCAACTTTGGCCAAATCCCGCTTCGTACGGAAGTTTTTAATAGCGCTGTGTCCAAGTGTCCACAAAGAGCTGCTGCTTGAAACTGTCCACATGCACATCTCGTATACTGGTGTGCTCGTTTCACTACCTGGATTTTGGTTTCCTCTTCTTTCTTTGAAATTACAAGCCCTCTTTCTGCATGCTACACACACACCTTGTAGCAGTTTCAGTTTGCAGCATATTGGTGCTCTTAAAACGCTGAGTAGCCTGTGTAGAGTGTGTCAATCTCCAGCACTGAATACACAACTTAGAGCTCCTTTCACCACAGACACGCAAACACATCTTTTTGTAAAAGTCCTACTTCTTTACTCTTGGAAATGTAAGGGTTTCATCGAGAACTTGAAGTCAATCATGCTTTTGCACTCTGCAACCAATAGGAGTGAACTCTTGTACATACCCGTCTGAATTTCAGTGCAAAATGCCCTTCTTTTCTGGTTTGTTGAAAGTTCACAACACATTAGGAGATAGAGCGTGTTTGAAGAAGACTGATGCAGTGTGCGTTTTCCTGGATTTCTAGTGATTTGGGAAACATAATCCGTGTTTTTCCACATTGTCTAAGAAACAGCATGAGGCTTGCAAGAGATTGAAACAATGCATCCTAAAACTTATTCCAGCAGTGAAAACACACGTTTCTACAAAGACTTGGAAGGAGCAAGCAAAAGAATAGTGGCTGAGTGTCCTTTCAGAGAGAAACACATGCATTTCATCCTTCTGGAGTGAGTTTTCTTGCTGGAATTCATATGCATTTTGTACTGTGCAGAATGTAGCTACCTGCTCGGGGGTTGTGTCATAGATGCAGCTTTCCTGCAGGAGCTTATTGGAACTTTCATTGTTTGGCTAAGTTATTTAGGGTTGGTTTTGGAAGGTCTTTCAACTTTGGCCAAATCCGCTTTGTACGAAAGTTTTTCACAGCCCTGTTTCCAAGTGTCCACAAAGAGGTGCTGCTTGAAAGTGTCCACATGCACATCTCCCATACTGGTGTGCTCGTTTCACTACCTGGATTTTGGTTTCCTCTTCTTTCTTTGAAATGACAAGTCTTCATTCAGCATGCTACACACACCTTGTAGCAGTTTCAGTTTGAAGCATGTTGGTGCTCTCAAAACGCTGTGCATCCTGTGTAGAGTGTGTCACTCTACAGCACTGAATACACAACTTAGAGCTCCTTTCAACACAGACACGCAAACACATCTTTTTGGAAAAGTCCTAACTCAGGTAAATTGGAAATGTAAGGGTTTCATCGAAAACATGAAGACAATCATTCTTTTGAACTCTGCAACCAAAAGAAATGGCTTTTTGTACATGCCATTCTGAATTTCACTGCAAAATGCCCTTCTTTTCTGGTTGGTTGAAAGTTCAAAACACTTTAGGAGATAGAACGTGTTTGAAGAAGACTCATGCAGTGTGCGTTTTCCTGGATTTCAAGTGATCCTTGTTTTTTCACATTGTCTAAGAAACAACATGAGGCTTGCAAGAGATTGAAAAAATGCATCCTAAAACTTATGGCTGCAGTGAAAACACACGTTTCTACAAAGACTTGGAAGGAGCAAGCAAAAGAATAGTGGCTGAGAGTTCTTTCAGAGAGAAACAGACGTATTTCATCCTTCTGTAGAGACGGTTAGGGTTACGATTGGACCTAGGGTAGGGTTATGTTGAGGGCTAGGGTTAGAGAGACGGTTAGGGTTACGATGGGACCTAGGGCTAGGGTAATGTTGATGGCTAGGGTTAGAGAGACGGTTAGGGTTACAATGGGACCTAGGGTTAGGGTTACGTTGAGGGCTAGGGTTAGAGATATGGTTAGGGTTATGATTGGACCTAGGGTTAGGGTTATGTTGAGGGCTAGGGCTATAGAGACGGTTAGGGTTACGATTTTACCTAGGGTTAGGGTTATGTTTAAGGCTAGGGATAGACAGACGGTTAGGGTTACGATTGGACCCAGGGTTAGGGTTATGTTGAGGCCCAGGGTTTGAGATCTGGTTAGGGTTACGATTGGACCTAGGGTTAGGGTTATGTTGAGGGCTAGGGTTAGACAGACGGTTAGGGTTATGAATGGACCTAGGGTTAGTGTTATGTTGAGGGCTAGGGTTAGAGAGAAGGTTAGGGTTACGATGGGACCTAGGGTTAGTGTTATGTAGAGGGCTAGGTTTAGAGATCCGGTTAGGGTTACGATTGGAAATAGGGTGAGGGATATGTTGAGGGCTAGGGTTAGAGATCCGGTTAGGGTTACGATTGGACCTAGGGTTAGGGTTATGTTGAGGGCTAGGGTTAGAGTTCAGGTTAGTATTACGATTGGACCTAGGGTTAGGGTTATGTTGAGGGCTAGGGTTAGAGATCCGGTTAGGGTTACAGTTGGACCTAGGGTTAGGGTTATGTTGAGGGCTAGGTTTACAGATTCGGTTAGGGTTACGATTGGACCTAGGGTTAGGGTTATGTTGAGGGCTAGGGTTAGAGATCAGGTTAGTATTACGATTGGACCTAGGGTTAGGGTTATGTTGAGAGCTAGGGTTAGATATCAGGTTAGTATTACGATTGGACCTAGGGTTAAGGTTATGTTGAGGGCTAGGGTTAGACAGACGGTTAGGGTTACGATTGGACCTAGGGTTAGGGTTATGTTGAGGGCTAGGGTTAGAGATCCTGTTAGGGTTACGGTTGGACCTAGGGTTAGGGTTATGTTGAGGGCTACGGTTAGAGATCCGGTTAGGGTTAAGATTGGACCTAGGGTTATAGTGATGTTGAGGGCTAGGGTATTCCAGCAGTGAAAACACACATTTCTATAAAGACTTTGATGCAGCAAGCCAAAGCCTAGGGGCTGAGTGTTCTTTCAGAGAGAAACATGCATTTCATCCTTCTGGAGTGAATTTTCATGCTGGAGTTCATATGCATTTTATACTGTGCAGAATGTAGCTACCTGCTGGGGGTTGTGTCATAGAAGCACCTTTTCTGCAGGAGCTTATTGGAACATTCATTGTTTGGCTAAGTTATTTAGGGTTGGTTTTGGAAGGTCTTTCAACTTTGGCCAAATCCCGCTACGTACGCAAGTTTTTAATAGCGCTGTGTCCAAGTGTCCACAAAGAGCTGCTGCTTGAAACTGTCCACATGCACATCTCGTATACTGGTGTGCTCGTTTCACTACCTGGATTTTGGTTTCCTCTTCTTTCTTTGAAATTACAAGCCCTCTTTCTGCATGCTACACACACACCTTGTAGCAGTTTCAGTTTGCAGCATATTGGTGCTCTTAAAACGCTGAGTAGCCTGTGTAGAGTGTGTCAATCTCCAGCACTGAATACACAACTTAGAGCTCCTTTCACCACAGACACGCAAACACATCTTTTTGTAAAAGTCCTACTTCTTTACTCTTGGAAATGTAAGGGTTTCATCGAGAACTTGAAGTCAATCATGCTTTTGCACTCTGCAACCAATGGGAATGAACTCTTTTACATACCCGTCTGAATTTCAGTGCAAAATGCCCTTCTTTTCTGGTTTGTTGAAAGTTCACAACACATTAGGAGATAGAGCGTGTTTGAAGAAGACTGATGCAGTGTGCGTTTTCCTGGATTTCTAGTGATTTGGGAAACATAATCCGTGTTTTTCCACATTGTCTAAGAAACAACATGAGGCTTGCAAGAGATTGAAACAATGCATCCTAAAACTTATTCCAGCAGTGAAAACACACGTTTCTACAAAGACTTGGAAGGAGCAAGCAAAAGAATAGTGGCTGAGTGTCCTTTCAGAGAGAAACACATGCATTTCATCCTTCTGGAGTGAGTTTTCTTGCTGGAATTCATATGCATTTTGTACTGTGCAGAATGTAGCTACCTGCTCGGGGGTTGTGTCATAGATGCAGCTTTCCTGCAGGAGCTTATTGGAACTTTCATTGTTTGGCTAAGTTATTTAGGGTTGGTTTTGGAAGGTCTTTCAACTTTGGCCAAATCCGCTTTGTACGAAAGTTTTTCACAGCCCTGTTTCCAAGTGTCCACAAAGAGGTGCTGCTTGAAAGTGTCCACATGCACATCTCCCATACTGGTGTGCTCGTTTCACTACCTGGATTTTGGTTTCCTCTTCTTTCTTTGAAATGACAAGTCTTCATTCAGCATGCTACACACACCTTGTAGCAGTTTCAGTTTGAAGCATGTTGGTGCTCTCAAAACGCTGTGTATCCTGTGTAGAGTGTGTCACTCTACAGCACTGAATACACAACTTAGAGCTCCTTTCAACACAGACACGCAAACACATCTTTTTGGAAAAGTCCTAACTCAGGTAAGTTGGAAATGTAAGGGTTTCATCGAAAACATGAAGACAATCATGCTTTTGAACTCTGCAACCAAAAGAAATGGATTTTTGTACATGCCATTCTGAATTTCACTGCAAAATGCCCTTCTTTTCTGGTTGGTTGAAAGTTCAAAACACTTTAGGAGATAGAACGTGTTTGAAGAAGACTCATGCAGTGTGCGTTTTCCTGGATTTCAAGTGATCCTTGTTTTTTCACATTGTCTAAGAAACAACATGAGGCTTGCAAGAGATTGAAAAAATGCATCCTAAAACTTATGGCTGCAGTGAAAACACACGTTTCTACAAAGACTTGGAAGGAGCAAGCAAAAGAATAGTGGCTGAGAGTTCTTTCAGAGAGAAACAGACGTATTTCATCCTTCTGTAGAGACGGTTAGGGTTACGATTGGACCTAGGGTAGGGTTATGTTGAGGGCTAGGGTTAGAGATCAGGTTAGTATTACGATTGGACCTAGGGTTAGGGTTATGTTGAGGGCTAGGGTTAGAGATCCGGTTAGGGTTAGAGTTGGAACTAGGGTTAGGGTTATGTTGAGGGCTAGGGTTAGAGATCCGGTTAGGGTTACGATTGGACCTAGGGTTAGGGTTATGTTGAGGGCTAGGGTTAGAGATCAGGTTAGTATTACGATTGGACCTCGGGTTAGGGTTATGTTGAGGGCTAGGGTTAGAGATCCAGTTAGGGTTAGAGTTGGAACTAGGGTTAGGGTTATGTTGAGGGCTAGGGTTAGAGATCAGGTTAGTATTACGATTGTACCTAGGGTTAGGGTTATGTTGAGGGCTAGGGTTAGATATCAGGTTAGTATTACGATTGGACCTAGGGTTAAGGTTATGTTGAGGGCTAGGGTTAGACAGACGGTTAGGGTTATGAATGGACCTAGGGTTAGTGTTATGTTGAGGGCTAGGGTTAGAGAGAAGGTTAGGGTTACGATGGGACCTAGGGTTAGTGTTATGTAGAGGGCAAGGGTTAGAGATCCGGTTAGGGTTACGATTGGACCTAGGGTTAGGGTTATGTTGAGGGCTAGGGTTAGAGATCATGTTAGGGTTAGGGTTGGACCTAGGGTTAGGGTTATGTTGAGGGCTAGGGCTAGAGAGACGGTTAGGGTTACGATTGGACCTAGGGTTAGGGTTATGTTTAAGGCTAGGGATAGACAGACGGTTAGGGTTACGATTGGACCCAGGGTTAGGGTTATGTTGAGGCCCAGGATTGAGATCTGGTTAGGGTTACGATTGGACCTAGGGTTAGGGTTATGTTGAGGGCTAGGGTTAGACAGACGGTTAGGGTTATGAATGGACCTAGGTAGTGTTATGTTGAGGGCTAGGGTTAGAGAGAAGGTTAGGGTTACGATGGGACCTAGGGTTAGTGTTATGTAGAGGGCTAGGTTTAGAGATCCGGTTAGGGTTGCGATTGGAAATAGGGTGAGGGATATGTTGAGGGCTAGGGTTAGAGATCCGGTTAGGGTTACGATTGGACCTAGGGTTAGGGTTATGTTGAGGGCTAGGGTTAGAGATCAGGTTAGTATTACGATTGGACCTAGGGTTAGGGTTATGTTGAGGGCTAGGGTTAGAGATCCGGTTAGGGTTACAGTTGGACCTAGGGTTAGGGTTATGTTGAGGGCTAGGGTTAGAGATCAGGTTAGTATTACGATTGTACCTAGGGTTAGGGTTATGTTGAGGGCTAGGGTTAGATATCAGGTTAGTATTACGATTGGACCTAGGGTTAAGGTTATGTTGAGGGCTAGGTTTAGACAGACGGTTAGGGTTATGAATGGACCTAGGGTTAGTGTTATGTTGAGGGCTAGGGTTAGAGAGAAGGTTAGGGTTACGATGGGACCTAGGGTTAGTGTTATGTAGAGGGCTAGGGTTAGAGATCCGGTTAGGGTTACGATTGGACCTAGGGTTAGGGTTATGTTGAAGGCTAGGGTTAGAGATCATGTTAGGGTTACGGTTGGACCTAGGGTTAGGGTTATGTTGAGGGCTAGGGCTAGAGAGACGGTTAGGGTTACGATTGGACCTAGGGTTAGGGTTATGTTTAAGGCTAGGGATAGACAGACGGTTAGGGTTACGATTGGACCCAGGGTTAGGGTTACTTTGAGGCCCAGGGTTTGAGATCTGGTTAGGGTTACGATTGGACCTAGGGTTAGGGTTATGTTGAGGGCTAGGGTTAGACAGACGGTTAGGGTTATGAATGGACCTAGGTTTAGTGTTATGTTGAGGGCTAGGGTTAGAGAGAAGGTTAGGGTTACGATGGGACCTAGGGTTAGTGTTATGTAGAGGGCTAGGTTTAGAGATCCAGTTAGGGTTACGATTGGAAATAGGGTGAGGGATATGTTGAGGGTTAGGGTTAGAGATCCGGTTAGGGTTACGATTGGACCTAGGGTTAGGGTTATGTTGAGGGCTAGGGTTAGAGATCAGGTTAGTATTACGATTGGACCTAGGGTTAGGGTTATGTTGAGGTCTAGGGTTAGAGATCCGGTTAGGGTTACAGTTGGACCTAGGGTTAGGGTTATGTTGAGGGCTAGGGTTACAGATTCGGTTAGGGTTACGATTGGACCTAGGGTTAGGGTTATGTTGAGGGCTAGGGTTAGAGATCAGGTTAGTATTACGATTGGACCTAGGGTTAGGGTTATTTTGAGAGCTAGGGTTAGATATCAGGTTAGTATTACGATTGGACGTAGGGTTAAGGTTATGTTGAGGGCTAGGGTTAGACAGACGGTTAGGGTTACGATTGGACCTAGGGTTAGGGTTATGTTGAGGGCTAGGGTTAGGGATCCTGTTAGGGTTACGGTTGGACCTAGGGTTAGGGTTATGTTGAGGGCTACGGTTAGAGATCCGGTTAGGGTTAAGATTGGACCTAGGGTTATAGTGATGTTGAGGGCTAGGGTATTCCAGCAGTGAAAACACACATTTCTATAAAGACTTTGATGCAGCAAGCCAAAGCCTAGTGGCTGAGTGTTCTTTCAGAGAGAAACATGCATTTCATCCTTCTGGAGTGAATTTTCATGCTGGAGTTCATATGCATTTTATACTGTGCAGAATGTAGCTACCTGCTGGGGGTTGTGTCATAGAAGCACCTTTTCTGCAGGAGCTTATTGGAACATTCATTGTTTGGCTAAGTTATTTAGGGTTGGTTTTGGAAGGTCTTTCAACTTTGGCCAAATCCCGCTACGTACGCAAGTTTTTAATAGCGCTGTGTCCAAGTGTCCACAAAGAGCTGCTGCTTGAAACTGTCCACATGCACATCTCGTATACTGGTGTGCTCGTTTCACTACCTGGATTTTGGTTTCCTCTTCTTTCTTTGAAATTACAAGCCCTCTTTCTGCATGCTACACACACACCTTGTAGCAGTTTCAGTTTGCAGCATATTGGTGCTCTTAAAACGCTGAGTAACCTGTGTAGAGTGTGTCAATCTCCAGCACTGAATACACAACTTAGAGCTCCTTTCACCACAGACACGCAAACACATCTTTTTGTAAAAGTCCTACTTCTTTACTCTTGGAAATGTAAGGGTTTCATCGAGAACTTGAAGTCAATCATGCTTTTGCACTCTGCAACCAATAGGAATGAACTCTTGTACATACCCGTGTGAATTTCAGTGCAAAATGCCCTTCTTTTCTGGTTTGTTGAAAGTTCACAACACATTAGGAGATAGAGCGTGTTTGAAGAAGACTGATGCAGTGTGCGTTTTCCTGGATTTCTAGTGATTTGGGAAACATAATCCGTGTTTTTCCACATTGTCTAAGAAACAACATGAGGCTTGCAAGAGATTGAAACAATGCATCCTAAAACTTATTCCAGCAGTGAAAACACACGTTTCTACAAACACTTGGAAGGAGCAAGCAAAAGAATAGTGGCTGAGTGTCCTTTCAGAGAGAAACACATGCATTGCATCCTTCTGGAGTGAGTTTTCTTGCTGGAATTCATATGCATTTTGTACTGTGCAAAATGTAGCTACCTGCTCGGGGGTTGTGTCATAGATGCAGCTTTCCTGCAGGAGCTTATTGGAACTTTCATTGTTTGGCTAAGTTATTTAGGGTTGGTTTTGGAAGGTCTTTCAACTTTGGCCAAATCCGCTTTGTACGAAAGTTTTTCACAGCCCTGTTTCCAAGTGTCCACAAAGAGGTGCTGCTTGAAAGTGTCCACATGCACATCTCCCATACTGGTGTGCTCGTTTCACTACTTGGATTTTGGTTTCCTCTTCTTTCTTTGAAATGACAAGTCTTCATTCAGCATGCTACACACACCTTGTAGCAGTTTCAGTTTGAAGCATGTTGGTGCTCTCAAAACGCTGTGTATCCTGTGTAGAGTGTGTCACTCTACAGCACTGAATACACAACTTAGAGCTCCTTTCAACACAGACACGCAAACACATCTTTTTGGAAAAGTCCTAACTCAGGTAAATTGGAAATGTAAGGGTTTCATCGAAAACATGAAGACAATCATGCTTTTGAACTCTGCAACCAAAAGAAATGGCTTTTTGTACATGCCATTCTGAATTTCACTGCAAAATGCCCTTCTTTTCTGGTTGGTTGAAAGTTCAAAACACTTTAGGAGATAGAACGTGTTTGAAGAAGACTCATGCAGTGTGCGTTTTCCTGGATTTCAAGTGATCCTTGTTTTTTCACATTGTCTAAGAAACAACATGAGGCTTGCAAGAGATTGAAAAAATGCATCCTAAAACTTTTGGCTGCAGTGAAAACACACGTTTCTACAAAGACTTGGAAGGAGCAAGCAAAAGAATAGTGGCTGAGAGTTCTTTCAGAGAGAAACAGATGTATTTCATCCTTCTGTAGAGACGGTTAGGGTTACGATTGGACCTAGGGTTAGGGTAATGTTGAGGGTTAGGGTTAGAGAGACGGTTAGGGTTGCGATGGGACCTAGGGTTAGGGTTACGTTGAGGGCTAGGGTTAGAGATATGGTTAGGGTTATGATTGGACCTAGGGTTAGGGTTATGTTGAGGGCTAGGGCTAGAGTGACGGTTAGGGTTACGATTGGACCTAGGGTTAGGGTTATGTTGAGGGTTAGGGTTAGAGAGACGGTTAGGGTTACGATGGGACCTAGGGTTAGGGTAATGTTGAGGGCTAGGGTTAGAGAGACGGTTAGGGTTACGATGGGACCTAGGGTTAGGGTTACGTTGAGGGCTAGGGTTAGAGATATGGTTAGGGTTACGATTGGACCTAGGGTTAGGGTAATGTTTAGGGTTAGGGTTAGAGAGACGGTTAGGGTTACGATGGGACCTAGAGTTAGGGTAATGTTGAGGGCTAGGGTTAGAGAGACGGTTAGGGTTACGATGGGACCTAGGGTTAGGGTTACGTTGAGGGCTAGGGTTAGAGATATGGTTAGGGTTATGATTGGACCTAGGGTTAGGGTTATGTTGAGGGCTAGGGCTAGAGAGACGGTTAGGGTTACGATTGGACCCAGGGTTAGGGTTATGTTGAGGCCCAGGGTTTGAGATCTGGTTAGGGTTACGATTGGACCTAGGGTTAGGGTTATGTTGAGGGCTAGGGTTAGACAGACGGTTAGGGTTATGAATGGACCTAGGGTTAGTGTTATGTTGAGGGCTAGGGTTAGAGAGAAGGTTAGGGTTACGATGGGACCTAGGGTTAGTGTTATGTAGAGGGCTAGGTTTAGAGATCCGGTTAGGGTTACGATTGGAAATAGGGTGAGGGATATGTTGAGGGTTAGGGTTAGAGATCCGGTTAGGGTTACGATTGGACCTAGGGTTAGGGTTATGTTGAGGGCTAGGGTTAGAGATCAGGTTAGTATTACGATTGTACCTAGGATTAGGGTTATGTTGAGGGCTAGGGTTAGAGATCCGGTTAGGGTTACAGTTGGACCTAGGGTTAGGGTTATGTTGAGGGCTAGGGTTACAGATCCGGTTAGGGTTATGATTGGACCTAGGGTTAGGGTTATGTTGAGAGCTAGGGTTAGATATCAGGTTAGTATTACAATTGGACCTAGGGTTTAGGTTATGTTGAGGGCTAGGGTTAGACAGACGGTTAGGGTTACGATTGGACCTAGGGTTAGGGTTATGTTGAGGGCTAGGATTGGAGATCCTGTTAGGGTTATGGTTGGATCTAGGGTTAGGGTTATGTTGAGGGCTAGGGTTAGAGATCCGGTTAGGGTTAAGATTGGACCTAGGGTTATAGTGATGTTGAGGGCTAGGGTATTCCAGCAGTGAAAACACACATTTCTATAAAGACTTTGAAGCAGCAAGCCAAAGCCTAGTGGCTGAGTGTTCTTTCAGAGAGAAACATGCATTTCATCCTTCTGGAGTGAATTTTCATGCTGGAGTTCATATGCATTTTATACTGTGCAGAATGTAGCTACCTGCTGGGGGTTGTGTCATAGAAGCACCTTTTCTGCAGGAGCTTATTGGAACATTCATTGTTTGGCTAAGTTATTTAGGGTTGGTTTTGGAAGGTCTTTCAACTTTGGCCAAATCCTGCTACGTACGCAAGTTTTTAATAGCGCTGTGTCCAAGTGTCCACAAAGAGCTGCTGCTTGAAACTGTCCACATGCACATCTCGTATACTGGTGTGCTCGTTTCACTACCTGGATTTTGGTTTCCTCTTCTTTCTTTGAAATTACAAGCCCTCTTTCTGCATGCTACACACACACCTTGTAGCAGTTTCAGTTTGCAGCATATTGGTGCTCTTAAAACGCTGAGTAACCTGTGTAGAGTGTGTCAATCTCCAGCACTGAATACACAACTTAGAGCTCCTTTCACCACAGACACGCAAACACATCTTTTTGTAAAAGTCCTACTTCTTTACTCTTGGAAATGTAAGGGTTTCATCGAGAACTTGAAGTCAATCATGCTTTTGCACTCTGCAACCAATAGGAATGAACTCTTGTACATACCCGTCTGAATTTCAGTGCAAAATGCCCTTCTTTTCTGGTTTGTTGAAAGTTCACAACACATTAGGAGATAGAGCGTGTTTGAAGAAGACTGATGCAGTGTGCGTTTTCCTGGATTTCTAGTGATTTGGGAAACATAATCCGTGTTTTTCCACTTTGTCTAAGAAACAACATGAGGCTTGCAAGAGATTGAAACAATGCATCCTAAAACTTATTCCAGCAGTGAAAACACACGTTTCTACAAAGACTTGGAAGGAGAAAGCAAAAGAATAGTGGCTGAGTGTCCTTTCAGAGAGAAACACATGCATTTCATCCTTCTGGAGTGAGTTTTCTTGCTGGAATTCATATGCATTTTGTACTGTGCAGAATGTAGCTACCTGCTCGGGGGTTGTGTCATAGATGCAGCTTTCCTGCAGGAGCTTATTGGAACTTTCATTGTTTGGTTAAGTTATTTAGGGTTGGTTTTGGAAGGTCTTTCAACTTTGGCCAAATCCGCTTTGTACGAAAGTTTTTCACAGCCCTGTTTCCAAGTGTCCACAAAGAGGTGCTGCTTGAAAGTGTCCACATGCACATCTCCCATACTGGTGTGCTCGTTTCACTACCTGGATTTTGGTTTCCTCTTCTCTCTTTGAAATGACAAGTCTTCATTCAGCATGCTACACACACCTTGTAGCAGTTTCAGTTTGAAGCATGTTGGTGCTCTCAAAACGCTGTGTATCCTGTGTAGAGTGTGTCACTCTACAGCACTGAATACACAACTTAGAGCTCCTTTCAACACAGACACGCAAACACATCTTTTTGGAAAAGTCCTAACTCAGGTAAATTGGAAATGTAAGGGTTTCATCGAAAACATGAAGACAATCATGCTTTTGAACTCTGCAACCAAAAGAAATGGCTTTTTGTACATGCCATTCTGAATTTCACTGCAAAATGCCCTTCTTTTCTGGTTGGTTGAAAGTTCAAAACACTTTAGGAGATAGAACGTGTTTGAAGAAGACTCATGCAGTGTGCGTTTTCCTGGATTTCAAGTGATCCTTGTTTTTTCACATTGTCTAAGAAACAACATGAGGCTTGCAAGAGATTGAAAAAATGCATCCTAAAACTTATGGCTGCAGTGAAAACACACGTTTCTACAGAGACTTGGAAGGAGCAAGCAAAAGAATAGTGGCTGAGAGTTCTTTCAGAGAGAAACAGACGTATTTCATCCTTCTGTAGAGACGGTTAGGGTTAGGATTGGACCTAGGGTAGGGTTATGTTGAGGGCTAGGGTTAGAGAGACGGTTAGGGTTACGATGGGACCTAGGGTTAGCGTAATGTTTTGGGCTAGGGTTAGACAGACGGTTATGGTTACGATTGGACCTAGGGTTAGGGTAATGTTGAGGGTTAGGGTTAGAGAGACGGTTAGGGTTACGATGGGACCTAGGGTTAGGGTTACGTTGAGGGCTAGGGTTAGAGATATGGTTAGGGTTATGATTGGACCTAGGGTTAGGGTTATGTTGAGGGCTAGGGTTAGACAGACGGTTAGGGTTACGATTGGACCTAGGGTTAGGGTTATGTTTAAGGCTAGGGTTAGACAGACGGTTAGGGTTACGATTGGACCCAGGGTTAGGGTTATGTTGAGGCCCAGGGTTTGAGATCTGGTTAGGGTTACGATTGGACCTAGGGTTAGGGTTTTGTTGATGGCCAGGGTTAGAAATCCGGTTAGGGTTATGATTGGACCTAGGCTTAGTGTTATGTTGAGGGCTAGGGTGAGAGAGAAGGTTAGGGTTACAATGGGACCTAGGGTTAGTGTTATTTAGAGGGCTAGGTTTAGAGATCCTGTTAGGGTTACGATTGGAAATAGGGTGAGGGATATGTTGAGGGCTAGGGTTAGAGATCCGGTTAGGGTTGCGATTGGACCTAGGGTTAGGGTTTTGTTGAGGGCTAGGGTTAGAGATCAGGTTAGGGTTACAGTTGGACCTAGGGTTAGGGTTATGTTGAGGGCTAGGGTTACAGATCCGGTTAGGGTTACGATTGGACCTAGGGTTAGGGTTATGTTGAGGGCTAGGGTTACAGATCCGGTTAGGGTTACGATTGGACCTAGGGTTAGGGTTATGTTGAGGGCTAGGGTTAGAGATCAGGTTAGTATTACGATTGGACCTAGGGTTAGGGTTATGTTGAGGGCTAGGGTTAGAGATCAGGTTAGTATTACGATTGGACCTAGGGTTAAGGTTATGTTGAGGGCTAGGGTTAGACAGACGGTTAGGGTTACGATTGGACCTAGGGTTAGGGTTATGTTGAGGGCTAGGGTTAGAGATCCTGTTAGGGTTACGGTTGGACCTAGGGTTAGGGTTATGTTGAGGGCTAGGGTTAGAGATCCGGTTAGGGTTAAGATTGGACCTAGGGTTATAGTGATGTTGAGGGCTAGGGTATTCCAGCAGTGAAAACACACATTTCTATAAAGACTTTGAAGTAGCAAACCAAAGCCTAGTGGCTGAGTGTTCTTTCAGAGAGAAACATGCATTTCATCCTTCTGGAGTGAATTTTCATGCTGGAGTTCATATGCATTTTATACTGTGCAGAATGTAGCTACCTGCTGGGGGTTGTGTCATAGAAGCACCTTTTCTGCAGGAGCTTATTGGAACATTCATTGTTTGGCTAAGTTATTTAGGGTTGGTTTTGGAAGGTCTTTCAACTTTGGCCAAATCCCGCTTCGTACGCAAGTTTTTAATAGCGCTGTGTCCAAGTGTCCACAAAGAGCTGCTGCTTGAAACTGTCCACATGCACATCTCGTATACTGGTGTGCTCGTTTCACTACCTGGATTTTGGTTTCCTCTTCTTTCTTTGAAATTACAAGCCCTCTTTCTATATGCTACACACACACCTTGTAGCAGTTTCAGTTTGCAGCATATTGGTGCTCCTAAAACGCTGTGTATCCTGTGTAGAGTGTGTCACTCTACAGCACTGAATACACAACTTAGAGCTCCTTTCAACACAGACACGCAAACACATCTTTTTGGAAAAGTCCTAACTCAGGTAAATTGGAAATGTAAGGGTTTCATCGAAAACATGAAGACAATCATGCTTTTGAACTCTGCAACCAAAAGAAATGGCTTTTTGTACATGCCATTCTGAATTTCACTGCAAAATGCCCTTCTTTTCTGGTTGGTTGAAACTTCAAAACACTTTAGGAGATAGAACGTGTTTGAAGAAGACTCATGCAGTGTGCGTTTTCCTGGATTTCAAGTGATCCTTGTTTTTTCACATTGTCTAAGAAACAACATGAGGCTTGCAAGAGATTGAAAAAATGCATCCTAAAACTTATGGCTGCAGTGAAAACACACGTTTCTACAAAGACTTGGAAGGAGCAAGCAAAAGAATAGTGGTTGAGAGTTCTTTCAGAGAGAAACAGACGTATTTCATCCTTCTGTAGAGACGGTTAGGGTTAGGATTGGACCTAGGGCAGGGTTATGTTGAGGGCTAGGGTTAGAGAGACGGTTAGGGTTACGATGGGACCTAGGGTTAGCGTAATGTTTTGGGCTAGGGTTAGACAGACGGTTATGGTTACGATTGGACCTAGGGTTAGGGTAATGTTGAGGGTTAGGGTTAGAGAGACGGTTAGGGTTACGATGGGACCTAGGGTTAGGGTTACGTTGAGGGCTAGGGTTAGAGATATGGTTAGGGTTATGATTGGACCTAGGGTTAGGGTTATGTTGAGGGCTAGGGTTAGACAGACGGTTAGGGTTACGATTGGACCTAGGGTTAGGGTTATGTTTAAGGCTAGGGTTAGACCGACGGTTAGGGTTATGATTGGACCCAGGGTTAGGGTTATGTTGAGGCCCAGGGTTTGAGATCTGGTTAGGGTTACGATTGGACCTAGGGTTAGGGTTTTGTTGATGCCCAGGGTTAGAAATCCGGTTAGGGTTATGATTGGACCTAGGCTTAGTGTTATGTTGAGGGCTAGGGTGAGAGAGAAGGTTAGGGTTACAATGGGACCTAGGGTTAGTGTTATTTAGAGGGCTAGGTTTAGAGATCCGGTTAGGGTTACGATTGGAAATAGGGTGAGGTATATGTTGAGGGCTAGGGTTAGAGATCCGGTTAGGGTTGCGATTGGACCTAGGGTTAGGGTTTTGTTGAGGGCTATGGTTAGAGATTAGGTTAGGGTTACAGTTGGACCTAGGGTTAGGGTTATGTTGAGGGCTAGGGTTACAGATCCGGTTAGGGTTACGATTGGACCTAGGGTTAGGGTTATGTTGAGGGCTAGGGTTACAGATCCGGTTAGGGTTACGATTGGACCTAGGGTTAGGGTTATGTTGAGGGCTAGGATTAGAGATCAGGTTAGTATTACGATTGGACCTAGGGTTAGGGTTATGTTGAGGGCTAGGGTTAGAGATCAGGTTAGTATTACGATTGGACCTAGGGTTAAGGTTATGTTGAGGGCTAGGGTTAGACAGACGGTTAGGGTTACGATTGGACCTAGGGTTAGGGTTATGTTGAGGGCTAGGGTTAGAGATCCTGTTAGGGTTACGGTTGGACCTAGGGTTAGGGTTATGTTGAGGGCTAGGGTTAGAGATCCGGTTAGGGTTAAGATTGGACCTAGGGTTATAGTGATGTTGAGGGCTAGGGTATTCCAGCAGTGAAAACACACATTTCTATAAAGACTTTGAAGTAGCAAACCAAAGCCTAGTGGCTGAGTGTTCTTTCAGAGAGAAACATGCATTTCATCCTTCTGGAGTGAATTTTCATGCTGGAGTTCATATGCATTTTATACTGTGCAGAATGTAGCTACCTGCTGGGGGTTGTGTCATAGAAGCACCTTTTCTGCAGGAGCTTATTGGAACATTCATTGTTTGGCTAAGTTATTTAGGGTTGGTTTTGGAAGGTCTTTCAACTTTGGCCAAGTCCCGCTTCGTACGCAAGTTTTTAATAGCGCTGTGTCCAAGTGTCCACAAAGAGCTGCTGCTTGAAACTGTCCACATGCACATCTCGTATACTGGTGTGCTCGTTTCACTACCTGGATTTTGGTTTCCTCTTCTTTCTTTGAAATTACAAGCCCTCTTTCTACATGCTACACACACACCTTGTAGCAGTTTCAGTTTGCAGCATATTGGTGCTCCTAAAACGCTGTGTATCCTGTGTAGAGTGTGTCACTCTACAGCACTGAATACACAACTTAGAGCTCCTTTCAACACAGACACGCAAACACATCTTTTAGGAAAAGTCCTAACTCAGGTAAATTGGAAATGTAAGGGTTTCATCGAAAACATGAAGACAATCATGCTTTTGAACTCTGCAACCAAAAGAAATGGCTTTTTGTACATGCCATTCTGAATTTCACTGCAAAATGCCCTTCTTTTCTGGTTGGTTGAAAGTTCAAAACACTTTAGGAGATAGAACGTGTTTAAAGAAGACTCATGCAGTGTGCGTTTTCCTGGATTTCAAGTGATCCTTGTTTTTTCACATTGTCTAAGAAACAACATGAGGCTTGCAAGAGATTGAAAAAATGCATCCTAAAACTTATGGCTGCAGTGAAAACACACGTTTCTACAAAGACTTGGAAGGAGCAAGCAAAAGAATAGTGGCTGAGAGTTCTTTCAGAGAGAAACAGACGTATTTCATCCTTCTGTAGAGACGGTTAGGGTTAAGATTGGACCTAGGGTAGGGTTATGTTGAGGGCTAGGGTTAGAGAGACGGTTAGGGTTACGATGGGACCTAGGGTTAGCGTAATGTTTTGGGCTAGGGTTAGAGAGACGGTTAGGGTTACGATTGGACCTAGGGTTAGGGTAATGTTGAGGGTTAGGGTTAGAGAGACGGTTAGGGTTACGATGGGACCTAGGGTTAGGGTAATGTTGAGGTCTAGGGTTAGAGAGACGGTTAGGGTTACGATGGGACCTAGGGTTAGGGTTACGTTGAGGGGTAGGGTTAGAGTTATGGTTAGGGTTATGATTGGACCTAGGGTTAGGGTTATGTTGAGGGCTAGGGTTAGACAGACGGTTAGGGTTACGATTGGACCTAGGGTTAGGGTTATGTTGAGGGCTAGGGTTAGAGATCCTGTTAGGGTTACGGTTGGACCTAGGGTTAGGGTTATGTTGAGGGCTAGGGTTAGAGATCCTGTTAGGGTTACGGTTGGACCTAGGGTTAGGGTTATGTTGAGGGCTATGGTTAGAGATCCTGTTAGGGTTACGATTGGACCTAGGGTTAGGGTTATGTTGAGGGCTAGGGTTAGAGATCCTGTTAGGGTTACGGTTGGACCTAGGGTTAGGGTTATGTTGAGGGCTACGGTTCGAGATCCGGTTAGGGTTAAGATTGGACCTAGGGTTATAGTGATGTTGAGGGCTAGGGTATTCCAGCAGTGAAAACACACATTTCTATAAAGACTTTGAAGCAGCAAGCCAAAGCCTAGTGGCTGAGTGTTCTTTCAGAGAGAAACATGCATTTCATCCTTCTGGAGTGAATTTTCATGCTGGAGTTCATATGCATTTTATACTGTGCAGAATGTAGCTACCTGCTGGGGGTTGTGTCATAGAAGCACCTTTTCTGCAGGAGCTTATTGGAACATTCATTGTTTCGCTAAGTTATTTAGGGTTGGTTTTGGAAGGTCTTTCAACTTTGGCCAAATCCCGCTTCGTACGCAAGTTTTTAATAGCGCTGTGTCCAAGTGTCCACAAAGAGCTGCTGCTTGAAACTGTCCACATGCACATCTCGTATACTGGTGTGCTCGTTTCACTACCTGGATTTTGGTTTCCTCTTTTTTCTTTGAAATTACAAGCCCTCTTTCTGCATGCTACACACACACCTTGTAGCAGTTTCAGTTTGCAGCATATTGGTGCTCTTAAAACGCTGAGTAACCTGTGTCGAGTGTGTCAATCTCCAGCACTGAATACACAACTTAGAGCTCCTTTCACCACAGACACGCAAACACATCTTTTTGTAAAAGTCCTACTTCTTTACTCTTGGAAATATAAGGGTTTCATCGAGAACTTGAAGTCAATCATGCTTTTGCACTCTGCAACCAATAGGAATGAACTCTTGTACATACCCGTCTGAATTTCAGTGCAAAATGCCCTTCTTTTCTGGTTTGTTGAAAGTTCACAACACATTAGGAGATAGAGCGTGTTTGAAGAAGACTGATGCAGTGTGCGTTTTCCTGGATTTCTAGTGATTTGGGAAACATAATCCGTGTTTTTCCACATTGTCTAAGAAACAACATGAGGCTTGCAAGAGATTGAAACAATGCATCCTAAAACTTATTCCAGCAGTGAAAACACACGTTTCTACAAAGACTTGGAAGGAGCAAGCAAAAGAATAGTGGCTGAGTGTCCTTTCAGAGAGAAACACATGCATTTCATCCTTCTGGAGTGAGTTTTCTTGCTGGAATTCATATGCATTTTGTACTGTGCAGAATGTAGCTACCTGCTCGGGGGTTGTGTCATAGATGCAGCTTTCCTGCAGGAGCTTATTGGAACTTTCATTGTTTGGCTAAGTTATTTAGGGTTGGTTTTGGAAGGTCTTTCAACTTTGGCCAAATCCGCTTTGTACGAAAGTTTTTCACAGCCCTGTTTCCAAGTGTCCACAAAGAGGTGCTGCTTGAAAGTGTCCACATGCACATCTCCCATACTGGTGTGCTCGTTTCACTACCTGGATTTTGGTTTCCTCTTCTTTCTTTGAAATGACAAGTCTTCATTCAGCATGCTACACACACCTTGTAGCAGTTTCAGTTTGAAGCATGTTGGTGCTCTCAAAACGCTGTGTATCCTGTGTAGAGTGTGTCACTCTACAGCACTGAATACACAACTTAGAGCTCCTTTCAACACAGACACGCAAACACATCCTTTTGGAAAAGTCCTAACTCAGGTAAATTGGAAATGTAAGGGTTTCATCGAAAACATGAAGACAATCATGCTTTTGAACTCTGCAACCAAAAGAAATGGCTTTTTGTACATGTCATTCTGAATTTCACTGCAAAATGCCCTTCTTTTCTGGTTGGTTGAAAGTTCAAAACACTTTAGGAGATAGAACGTGTTTAAAGAAGACTCATGCAGTGTGCGTTTTCCTGGATTTCAAGTGATCCTTGTTTTTTCACATTGTCTAAGAAACAACATGAGGCTTGCAAGAGATTGAAAAAATGCATCCTAAAACTTATGGCTGCAGTGAAAACACACGTTTCTACAAAGACTTGGAAGGAGCAAGCAAAAGAATAGTGGCTGAGAGTTCTTTCAGAGAGAAACAGACGTATTTCATCCTTCTGTAGAGACGGTTAGGGTTACGATTGGACCTAGGGTAGGGTTATGTTGAGGGCTACGGTTAGAGAGACGGTTAGGGTTACGATGGGACCTAGGGTTAGCGTAATGTTTTGGGCTAGGGTTAGAGAGACGGTTAGGGTTACGATTGGACCTAGGGTTAGGGTAATGTTGAGGGTTAGGGTTAGAGAGACGGTTAGGGTTACGATGGGACCTAGGGTTAGGGTAATGTTGAGGGCTAGGGTTAGAGAGACGGTTAGGGTTACGATGGGACCTAGGGTTAGGGTAATGTTGAGGGCTAGGGTTAGAGAGACGGTTAGGGTTACGATTGGACCTAGGGTTAGGGTTACGTTGAGGGCTAGGGTTAGAGATAGGGTTAGGGTTATGATTGGACCTAGGGTTACGGTTATGTTGAGGGCTAGGGCTAGAGAGATGGTTAGGGTTACGATTGGACCTAGGGTTAGGGTTATGTTTAAGGCTAGGGTTAGACAGACGGTTAGGGTTACGATTGGACCCAGGGTTAGGGTTATGTTGAGGCCCAGGGTTTGAGATCTGGTTAGGGTTACGATTGGACCTAGGGTTAGGGTTTTGTTGAGGGCTATGGTTAGAGATTAGGTTAGGGTTACAGTTGGACCTAGGGTTAGGGTTATGTTGAGGGCTAGGGTTACAGATCCGGTTAGGGTTACGATTGGACCTAGGGTTAGGGTTATGTTGAGGGCTAGGGTTACAGATCCGGTTAGGGTTACGATTGGACCTAGGGTTAGGGTTATGTTGAGGGCTAGGGTTAGAGATCAGGTTAGTATTACGATTGGACCTAGGGTTAGGGTTATGTTGAGGGCTAGGGTTAGAGATCAGGTTAGTATTATGATTGGACCTAGGGTTAAGGTTATGTTGAGGGCTAGGTTTAGACAGACGGTTAGGGTTACGATTGGACCTAGGGTTAGGGTTATGTTGAGGGCTAGGGTTAGAGATCCTGTTAGGGTTACGGTTGGACCTAGGGTTAGGGTTATGTTGAGGGCTAGGGTTAGAGATCCGGTTAGGGTTAAGATTGGACCTAGGGTTATAGTGATGTTGAGGGCTAGGGTATTCCAGCAGTGAAAACACACATTTCTATAAAGACTTTGAAGTAGCAAACCAAAGCCTAGTGGCTGAGTGTTCTTTCAGAGAGAAACATGCATTTCATCCTTCTGGAGTGAATTTTCATGCTGGAGTTCATATGCATTTTATACTGTGCAGAATGTAGCTACCTGCTGGGGGTTGTGTCATAGAAGCACCTTTTCTGCAGGAGCTTATTGGAACATTCATTGTTTGGCTAAGTTATTTAGGGTTGGTTTTGGAAGGTCTTTCAACTTTGGCCAAATCCCGCTTCGTACGCAAGTTTTTAATAGCGCTGTGTCCAAGTGTCCACAAAGAGCTGCTGCTTGAAACTGTCCACATGCACATCTCGTATACTGGTGTGCTCGTTTCACTACCTGGATTTTGGTTTCCTCTTCTTTCTTTGAAATTACAAGCCCTCTTTCTACATGCTACACACACACCTTGTAGCAGTTTCAGTTTGCAGCATATTGGTGCTCCTAAAACGCTGTGTATCCTGTGTAGAGTGTGTCACTCTACAGCACTGAATACACAACTTAGAGCTCCTTTCAACACAGACACGCAAACACATCTTTTAGGAAAAGTCCTAACTCAGGTAAATTGGAAATGTAAGGGTTTCATCGAAAACATGAAGACAATCATGCTTTTGAACTCTGCAACCAAAAGAAATGGCTTTTTGTACATGCCATTCTGAATTTCACTGCAAAATGCCCTTCTTTTCTGGTTGGTTGAAAGTTCAAAACACTTTAGGAGATAGAACGTGTTTAAAGAAGACTCATGCAGTGTGCGTTTTCCTGGATTTCAAGTGATCCTTGTTTTTTCACATTGTCTAAGAAACAACATGAGGCTTGCAAGAGATTGAAAAAATGCATCCTAAAACTTATGGCTGCAGTGAAAACACACGTTTCTACAAAGACTTGGAAGGAGCAAGCAAAAGAATAGTGGCTGAGAGTTCTTTCAGAGAGAAACAGACGTATTTCATCCTTCTGTAGAGACGGTTAGGGTTAAGATTGGACCTAGGGTAGGGTTATGTTGAGGGCTAGGGTTAGAGAGACGGTTAGGGTTACGATGGGACCTAGGGTTAGCGTAATGTTTTGGGCTAGGGTTAGAGAGATGGTTAGGGTTACGATTGGACCTAGGGTTAGGGTAATGTTGAGGGTTAGGGTTAGAGAGACGGTTAGGGTTACGATGGGACCTAGGGTTAGGGTAATGTTGAGGTCTAGGGTTAGAGAGACGGTTAGGGTTACGATGGGACCTAGGGTTAGGGTTACGTTGAGGGGTAGGGTTAGAGTTATGGTTAGGGTTATGATTGGACCTAGGGTTAGGGTTATGTTGAGGGCTAGGGTTAGACAGACGGTTAGGGTTACGATTGGACCTAGGGTTAGGGTTATGTTGAGGGCTAGGGTTAGAGATCCTGTTAGGGTTACGGTTGGACCTAGGGTTAGGGTTATGTTGAGGGCTAGGGTTAGAGATCCTGTTAGGGTTACGGTTGGACCTAGGGTTAGGGTTATGTTGAGGGCTATGGTTAGAGATCCTGTTAGGGTTACGATTGGACCTAGGGTTAGGGTTATGTTGAGGGCTAGGGTTAGAGATCCTGTTAGGGTTACGGTTGGACCTAGGGTTAGGGTTATGTTGAGGGCTACGGTTCGAGATCCGGTTAGGGTTAAGATTGGACCTAGGGTTATAGTGATGTTGAGGGCTAGGGTATTCCAGCAGTGAAAACACACATTTCTATAAAGACTTTGAAGCAGCAAGCCAAAGCCTAGTGGCTGAGTGTTCTTTCAGAGAGAAACATGCATTTCATCCTTCTGGAGTGAATTTTCATGCTGGAGTTCATATGCATTTTATACTGTGCAGAATGTAGCTACCTGCTGGGGGTTGTGTCATAGAAGCACCTTTTCTGCAGGAGCTTATTGGAACATTCATTGTTTGGCTAAGTTATTTAGGGTTGGTTTTGGAAGGTCTTTCAACTTTGGCCAAATCCCGCTTCGTACGCAAGTTTTTAATAGCGCTGTGTCCAAGTGTCCACAAAGAGCTGCTGCTTGAAACTGTCCACATGCACATCTCGTATACTGGTGTGCTCGTTTCACTACCTGGATTTTGGTTTCCTCTTCTTTCTTTGAAATTACAAGCCCTCTTTCTGCATGCTACACACACACCTTGTAGCAGTTTCAGTTTGCAGCATATTGGTGCTCTTAAAACGCTGAGTAACCTGTGTCAAGTGTGTCAATCTCCAGCACTGAATACACAACTTAGAGCTCCTTTCACCACAGACACGCAAACACATCTTTTTGTAAAAGTCCTACTTCTTTACTCTTGGAAATATAAGGGTTTCATCGAGAACTTGAAGTCAATCATGCTTTTGCACTCTGCAACCAATAGGAATGAACTCTTGTACATACCCGTCTGAATTTCAGTGCAAAATGCCCTTCTTTTCTGGTTTGTTGAAAGTTCACAACACATTAGGAGATAGAGCGTGTTTGAAGAAGACTGATGCAGTGTGCGTTTTCCTGGATTTCTAGTGATTTGGGAAACATAATCCGTGTTTTTCCACATTGTCTAAGAAACAACATGAGGCTTGCAAGAGATTGAAACAATGCATCCTAAAACTTATTCCAGCAGTGAAAACACACGTTTCTACAAAGACTTGGAAGGAGCAAGCAAAAGAATAGTGGCTGAGTGTCCTTTCAGAGAGAAACACATGCATTTCATCCTTCTGGAGTGAGTTTTCTTGCTGGAATTCATATGCATTTTGTACTGTGCAGAATGTAGCTACCTGCTCGGGGGTTGTGTCATAGATGCAGCTTTCCTGCAGGAGCTTATTGGAACTTTCATTGTTTGGCTAAGTTATTTAGGGTTGGTTTTGGAAGGTCTTTCAACTTTGGCCAAATCCGCTTTGTACGAAAGTTTTTCACAGCCCTGTTTCCAAGTGTCCACAAAGAGGTGCTGCTTGAAAGTGTCCACATGCACATCTCCCATACTGGTGTGCTCGTTTCACTACCTGGATTTTGGTTTCCTCTTCTTTCTTTGAAATGACAAGTCTTCATTCAGCATGCTACACACACCTTGTAGCAGTTTCAGTTTGAAGCATGTTGGTGCTCTCAAAACGCTGTGTATCCTGTGTAGAGTGTGTCACTCTACAGCACTGAATACACAACTTAGAGCTCCTTTCAACACAGACACGCAAACACATCCTTTTGGAAAAGTCCTAACTCAGGTAAATTGGAAATGTAAGGGTTTCATCGAAAACATGAAGACAATCATGCTTTTGAACTCTGCAACCAAAAGAAATGGCTTTTTGTACATGTCATTCTGAATTTCACTGCAAAATGCCCTTCTTTTCTGGTTGGTTGAAAGTTCAAAACACTTTAGGAGATAGAACGTGTTTAAAGAAGACTCATGCAGTGTGCGTTTTCCTGGATTTCAAGTGATCCTTGTTTTTTCACATTGTCTAAGAAACAACATGAGGCTTGCAAGAGATTGAAAAAATGCATCCTAAAACTTATGGCTGCAGTGAAAACACACGTTTCTACAAAGACTTGGAAGGAGCAAGCAAAAGAATAGTGGCTGAGAGTTCTTTCAGAGAGAAACAGACGTATTTCATCCTTCTGTAGAGACGGTTAGGGTTACGATTGGACCTAGGGTAGGGTTATGTTGAGGGCTACGGTTAGAGAGACGGTTAGGGTTACGATGGGACCTAGGGTTAGCGTAATGTTTTGGGCTAGGGTTAGAGAGACGGTTAGGGTTACGATTGGACCTAGGGTTAGGGTAATGTTGAGGGTTAGGGTTAGAGAGACGGTTAGGGTTACGATGGGACCTAGGGTTAGGGTAATGTTGAGGGCTAGGGTTAGAGAGACGGTTAGGGTTACGATGGGACCTAGGGTTAGGGTAATGTTGAGGGCTAGGGTTAGAGAGACGGTTAGGGTTACGATTGGACCTAGGGTTAGGGTTACGTTGAGGGCTAGGGTTAGAGATAGGGTTAGGGTTATGATTGGACCTAGGGTTACGGTTATGTTGAGGGCTAGGGCTAGAGAGATGGTTAGGGTTACGATTGGACCTAGGGTTAGGGTTATGTTTAAGGCTAGGGTTAGACAGACGGTTAGGGTTACGATTGGACCCAGGGTTAGGGTTATGTTGAGGCCCAGGGTTTGAGATCTGGTTAGGGTTACGATTGGACCTAGGGTTAGGGTTATGTTGAGGGCTAGGGTTAGACAGACTGTTAGGGTTATGATTGGACCTAGGGTTAGTGTTATGTTGAGGGCTAGGGTTAGAGAGAAGTTTAGGGTTACGATGGGACCTAGGGTTAGTGTTATGTAGAGGGCTAGGTTTAGAGATCCGGTTAGGGTTACGATTGGAAATAGGGTGAGGGATATGTTGAGGGTTAGGGTTAAAGATCCGGATAGGGTTACGATTGGACCTAGGGTTAGGGTTATGTTGAGGGCTAGGGTTAGAGATCAGGTTAGTATTACGATTGTACCTAGGGTTAGGGTTATGTTGAGGGCTAGGGTTAGAGATCCGGTTAGGGTTACAGTTGGACCTAGGGTTAGGGTTATGTTGAGGGCTAGGGTTACAGATTTGGTTAGGGTTACGATTGGACCTAGGGTTAGGGTTATGTTGAGGGCTAGGGTTAGAGATCAGGTTAGTATTACGATTGGACCTAGGGTTAGGGTTATTTTGAGAGCTAGGGTTAGATATCAGGTTAGTATTACGATTGGACCTAGGGTTAAGGTTATGTTGAGGGCTAGGGTTAGACAGACGGTTAGGGTTACGATTGGACCTAGGGTTAGGGTTATGTTGAGGGCTAGGGTTAGAGATCCTGTTAGGGTTAGTGTTGGACCTAGGGTTAGGGTTATGTTGAGGGCTACGGTTAGAGATCCGGTTAGGGTTAAGATTGGACCTAGGGTTATAGTGATGTTGAGGGCTAGGGTATTCCAGCAGTGAAAACACACATTTCTATAAAGACTTTGAAGCAGCAAGCCAAAGCCTTGTGGCTGAGTGTTCTTTCAGAGAGAAACATGCATTTCATCCTTCTGGAGTGAATTTTCATGCTGGAGTTCATATGCATTTTATACTGTGCAGAATGTAGCTACCTGCTGGGGGTTGTGTCATAGAAGCACCTTTTCTGCAGGAGCTTATTGGAACATTCATTGTTTGGCTAAGTTATTTAGGGTTGGTTTTGGAAGGTCTTTCAACTTTGGCCAAATCCCGCTTCGTACGCAAGTTTTTAATAGCGCTGTGTCCAAGTGTCCACAAAGAGCTGCTGCTTGAAACTGTCCACATGCACATCTCGTATACTGGTGTGCTCGTTTCACTACCTGGATTTTGGTTTCCTCTTCTTTCTTTGAAATTACAAGCCCTCTTTCTGCATGCTACACACACCTTGTAGCAGTTTCAGTTTGCAGCATATTGGTGCTCTTAAAACGCTGAGTAACCTGTGTAGAGTGTGTCAATCTCCAGCACTGAATACACAACTTAGAGCTCCTTTCACCACAGACACGCAAACACATCTTTTTGTAAAAGTCCTACTTCTTTACTCTTGGAAATGTAAGGGTTTCATCGAGAACTTGAAGTCAATCATGCTTTTGCACTCTGCAACCAATAGGAATGAACTCTTGTACATACCCGTCTGAATTTCAGTGCAAAATGCCCTTCTTTTCTGGTTTGTTGAAAGTTCACAACACATTAGGAGATAGAGCGTGTTTGAAGAAGACTGATGCAGTGTGCGTTTTCCTGGATTTCTAGTGATTTGGGAAACATAATCCGTGTTTTTCCACATTGTCTAAGAAACAACATGAGGCTTGCAAGAGATTGAAACAATGCATCCTAAAACTTATTCCAGCAGTGAAAACACACGTTTCTACAAAGACTTGGAAGGAGCAAGCAAAAGAATAGTGGCTGAGTGTCCTTTCAGAGAGAAACACATGCATTTCATCCTTCTGGAGTGAGTTTTCTTGCTGGAATTCATATGCATTTTGTACTGTGCAGAATGTAGCTACCTGCTCGGGGGTTGTGTCATAGATGCAGCTTTCCTGCAGGAGCTTATTGGAACTTTCATTGTTTGGCTAAGTTATTTAGGGTTGGTTTTGGAAGGTCTTTCAACTTTGGCCAAATCCGCTTTGTACGAAAGTTTTTCACAGCCCTGTTTCCAAGTGTCCACAAAGAGGTGCTGCTTGAAAGTGTCCACATGCACATCTCCCATACTGGTGTGCTCGTTTCACTACCTGGATTTTGGTTTCCTCTTCTTTCTTTGAAATGACAAGTCTTCATTCAGCATGCTACACACACCTTGTAGCAGTTTCAGTTTGAAGCATGTTGGTGCTCTCAAAACGCTGTGTATCCTGTGTAGAGTGTGTCACTCTACAGCACTGAATACACAACTTAGAGCTCCTTTCAACACAGACATGCAAACACATCCTTTTGGAAAAGTCCTAACTCAGGTAAATTGGAAATGTAAGGGTTTCATCGAAAACATGAAGACAATCATGCTTTTGAACTCTGCAACCAAAAGAAATGGCTTTTTGTACATGTCATTCTGAATTTCACTGCAAAATGCCCTTCTTTTCTGGTTGGTTGAAAGTTCAAAACACTTTAGGAGATAGAACGTGTTTAAAGAAGACTCATGCAGTGTGCGTTTTCCTGGATTTCAAGTGATCCTTGTTTTTTCACATTGTCTAAGAAACAACATGAGGCTTGCAAGAGATTGAAAAAATGCATCCTAAAACTTATGGCTGCAGTGAAAACACACGTTTCTACAAAGACTTGGAAGGAGCAAGCAAAAGAATAGTGGCTGAGAGTTCTTTCAGAGAGAAACAGACGTATTTCATCCTTCTGTAGAGACGGTTAGGGTTACGATTGGACCTAGGGTAGGGTTATGTTGAGGGCTACGGTTAGAGAGACGGTTAGGGTTACGATGGGACCTAGGGTTAGCGTAATGTTTTGGGCTAGGGTTAGAGAGACGGTTAGGGTTACGATTGGACCTAGGGTTAGGGTAATGTTGAGGGTTAGGGTTAGAGAGACGGTTAGGGTTACGATGGGACCTAGGGTTAGGGTAATGTTGAGGGCTAGGGTTAGAGAGACGGTTAGGGTTACGATGGGACCTAGGGTTAGGGTAATGTTGAGGGCTAGGGTTAGAGAGACGGTTAGGGTTACGATTGGACCTAGGGTTAGGGTTACGTTGAGGGCTAGGGTTAGAGATAGGGTTAGGGTTATGATTGGACCTAGGGTTACGGTTATGTTGAGGGCTAGGGCTAGAGAGATGGTTAGGGTTACGATTGGACCTAGGGTTAGGGTTATGTTTAAGGCTAGGGTTAGACAGACGGTTAGGGTTACGATTGGACCCAGGGTTAGGGTTATGTTGAGGCCCAGGGTTTGAGATCTGGTTAGGGTTACGATTGGACCTAGGGTTAGGGTTATGTTGAGGGCTAGGGTTAGACAGACTGTTAGGGTTATGATTGGACCTAGGGTTAGTGTTATGTTGAGGGCTAGGGTTAGAGAGAAGTTTAGGGTTACGATGGGACCTAGGGTTAGTGTTATGTAGAGGGCTAGGTTTAGAGATCCGGTTAGGGTTACGATTGGAAATAGGGTGAGGGATATGTTGAGGGTTAGGGTTAAAGATCCGGATAGGGTTACGATTGGACCTAGGGTTAGGGTTATGTTGAGGGCTAGGGTTAGAGATCAGGTTAGTATTACGATTGTACCTAGGGTTAGGGTTATGTTGAGGGCTAGGGTTAGAGATCCG
The DNA here is from genome assembly GCF_054644295.1 of Miniopterus natalensis. NCBI lineage: Eukaryota > Metazoa > Chordata > Mammalia > Chiroptera > Miniopteridae > Miniopterus > Miniopterus natalensis. The sequence goes on from NC_142093.1 coordinate 64,695,630, forward strand.
GTTAGCGTTACAGTTGGACCTAGGGTTAGGGTTATGTTGAGGGCTAGGGTTACAGATTCGGTTAGGGTTACGATTGGACCTAGGGTTAGGGTTATGTTGAGGGCTAGGGTTAGAGATCAGGTTAGTATTACGATTGGACCTAGGGTTAGGGTTATTTTGAGAGCTAGGGTTAGATATCAGGTTAGTATTACGATTGGACCTAGGGTTAAGGTTATGTTGAGGGCTAGGGTTAGACAGACGGTTAGGGTTACGATTGGACCTAGGGTTAGGGTTATGTTGAGGGCTAGGGTTAGAGATCCTGTTAGGGTTAGTGTTGGACCTAGGGTTAGGGTTATGTTGAGGGCTACGGTTAGAGATCCGGTTAGGGTTAAGATTGGACCTAGGGTTATAGTGATGTTGAGGGCTAGGGTATTCCAGCAGTGAAAACACACATTTCTATAAAGACTTTGAAGCAGCAAGCCAAAGCCTTGTGGCTGAGTGTTCTTTCAGAGAGAAACATGCATTTCATCCTTCTGGAGTGAATTTTCATGCTGGAGTTCATATGCATTTTATACTGTGCAGAATGTAGCTACCTGCTGGGGGTTGTGTCATAGAAGCACCTTTTCTGCAGGAGCTTATTGGAACATTCATTGTTTGGCTAAGTTATTTAGGGTTGGTTTTGGAAGGTCTTTCAACTTTGGCCAAATCCCGCTTCGTACGCAAGTTTTTAATAGCGCTGTGTCCAAGTGTCCACAAAGAGCTGCTGCTTGAAACTGTCCACATGCACATCTCGTATACTGGTGTGCTCGTTTCACTACCTGGATTTTGGTTTCCTCTTCTTTCTTTGAAATTACAAGCCCTCTTTCTGCATGCTACACACACCTTGTAGCAGTTTCAGTTTGCAGCATATTGGTGCTCTTAAAACGCTGAGTAACCTGTGTAGAGTGTGTCAATCTCCAGCACTGAATACACAACTTAGAGCTCCTTTCACCACAGACACGCAAACACATCTTTTTGTAAAAGTCCTACTTCTTTACTCTTGGAAATGTAAGGGTTTCATCGAGAACTTGAAGTCAATCATGCTTTTGCACTCTGCAACCAATAGGAATGAACTCTTGTACATACCCGTCTGAATTTCAGTGCAAAATGCCCTTCTTTTCTGGTTTGTTGAAAGTTCACAACACATTAGGAGATAGAGCGTGTTTGAAGAAGACTGATGCAGTGTGCGTTTTCCTGGATTTCTAGTGATTTGGGAAACATAATCCGTGTTTTTCCACATTGTCTAAGAAACAACATGAGGCTTGCAAGAGATTGAAACAATGCATCCTAAAACTTATTCCAGCAGTGAAAACACACGTTTCTACAAAGACTTGGAAGGAGCAAGCAAAAGAATAGTGGCTGAGTGTCCTTTCAGAGAGAAACACATGCATTTCATCCTTCTGGAGTGAGTTTTCTTGCTGGAATTCATATGCATTTTGTACTGTGCAGAATGTAGCTACCTGCTCGGGGGTTGTGTCATAGATGCAGCTTTCCTGCAGGAGCTTATTGGAACTTTCATTGTTTGGCTAAGTTATTTAGGGTTGGTTTTGGAAGGTCTTTCAACTTTGGCCAAATCCGCTTTGTACGAAAGTTTTTCACAGCCCTGTTTCCAAGTGTCCACAAAGAGGTGCTGCTTGAAAGTGTCCACATGCACATCTCCCATACTGGTGTGCTCGTTTCACTACCTGGATTTTGGTTTCCTCTTCTCTCTTTGAAATGACAAGTCTTCATTCAGCATGCTACACACACCTTGTAGCAGTTTCAGTTTGAAGCATGTTGGTGCTCTCAAAACGCTGTGTATCCTGTGTAGAGTGTGTCACTCTACAGCACTGAATACACAACTTAGAGCTCGTTTCAACACAGACACGCAAACACATCTTTTTGGAAAAGTCCTAACTCAGGTAAATTGGAAATGTAAGGGTTTCATCGAAAACATGAAAACAATCATGCTTTTGAACTCTGCAACCAAAAGAAATGGCTTTTTGTACATGCCATTCTGAATTTCACTGCAAAATGCCCTTCTTTTCTGGTTGGTTGAAAGTTCAAAACACTTTAGGAGATAGAACGTGTTTGAAGAAGACTCATGCAGTGTGCGTTTTCCTGGATTTCAAGTGATCCTTGTTTTTTCACATTGTCTAAGAAACAACATGAGGCTTGCAAGAGATTGAAAAAATGCATCCTAAAACTTATGGCTGCAGTGAAAACACACGTTTCTACAAAGACTTGGAAGGAGCAAGCAAAAGAATAGTGGCTGAGAGTTCTTTCAGAGAGAAACAGACGTATTTCATCCTTCTGTAGAGACGGTTAGGGTTACGATTGGACCTAGGGTAGGGTTATGTTGAGGGCTAGGGTTAGAGAGACGGTTAGGGTTACGATGGGACCTAGGGTTAGCGTAATGTTTTGGGCTAGGGTTAGACAGACGGTTATGGTTACGATTGGACGTAGGGTTAGGGTAATGTTGAGGGTTAGGGTTAGAGAGACGGTTAGGGTTACGATGGGACCTAGGGTTAGGGTTACGTTGAGGGCTAGGGTTAGAGATATGGTTAGGGTTATGATTGGACCTAGGGTTAGGGTTATGTTGAGGGCTAGGGTTAGACAGACGGTTAGGGTTACGATTGGACCTAGGGTTAGGGTTATGTTTAAGGCTAGGGTTAGACAGACGGTTAGGGTTACGATTGGACCCAGGGTTAGGGTTATGTTGAGGCCCAGGGTTTGAGATGTGGTTAGGGTTACGATTGGACCTAGGGTTAGGGTTTTGTTGATGCCCAGGGTTAGAAATCCGGTTAGGGTTATGATTGGACCTAGGGTTAGTGTTATGTTGAGGGCTAGGGTGAGAGAGAAGGTTAGGGTTACAATGGGACCTAGGGTTAGTGTTATTTAGAGGGCTAGGTTTAGAGATCCGGTTAGGGTTACGATTGGAAATAGGGTGAGGGACATGTTGAGGGCTAGGGTTAGAGATCCGGTTAGGGTTGCGATTGGACCTAGGGTTAGGGTTATGTTGAGGGCTAGGGTTAGAGATCAGGTTAGGGTTACAGTTGGACCTAGGGTTAGGGTTATGTTGAGGGCTAGGGTTAGAGATCAGGTTAGTATTACGATTGGACCTAGGGTTAAGGTTATGTTGAGGGCTAGGGTTAGACAGACGGTTAGGGTTACGATTGGACCTAGGGTTAGGGTTATGTTGATGGCTAGGGTTAGAGATACAGTTAGGGTTACGGTTGGACCTAGGGTTAGGGTTATGTTGAGGGCTAGGGTTAGAGATCCGGTTAGGGTTAAGATTGGACCTAGGGTTATAGTGATGTTGAGGGCTAGGGTATTCCAGCAGTGAAAACACACATTTCTATAAAGACTTTGAAGTAGCAAACCAAAGCCTAGTGGCTGAGTGTTCTTTCAGAGAGAAACATGCATTTCATCCTTCTGGAGTGAATTTTCATGCTGGAGTTCATATGCATTTTATACTGTGCAGAATGTAGCTACCTGCTGGGGGTTGTGTCATAGAAGCACCTTTTCTGCAGGAGCTTATTGGAACATTCATTGTTTGGCTAAGTTATTTAGGGTTGGTTTTGGAAGGTCTTTCAACTTTGGCCAAATCCCGCTTCGTACGCAAGTTTTTAATAGCGCTGTGTCCAAGTGTCCACAAAGAGCTGCTGCTTGAAACTGTCCACATGCACATCTCGTATACTGGTGTGCTCGTTTCACTACCTGGATTTTGGTTTCCTCTTCTTTCTTTGAAATTACAAGCCCTCTTTCTACATGCTACACACAAACCTTGTAGCAGTTTCAGTTTGCAGCATATTGGTGCTCTTAAAACGCTGAGTAACCTGTGTAGAGTGTGTCAATCTCCAGCACTGAATACACAACTTAGAGCTCCTTTCACCACAGACACGCAAACACATCTTTTTGTAAAAGTCCTACTTCTTTACTCTTGGAAATGTAAGGGTTTCATCGAGAACTTGAAGTCAATCATGCTTTTGCACTCTGCAACCAATAGGAATGAACTCTTGTACATACCCGTCTGAATTTCAGTGCAAAATGCCCTTCTTTTCTGGTTTGTTGAAAGTTCACAACACATTAGGAGATAGAGCGTGTTTGAAGAAGACTGATGCAGTGTGCGTTTTCCTGGATTTCTAGTGATTTGGGAAACATAATCCGTGTTTTTCCACATTGTCTAAGAAACAACATGAGGCTTGCAAGAGATTGAAACAATGCATCCTAAAACTTATTCCAGCAGTGAAAACACACGTTTCTACAAAGACTTGGAAGGAGCAAGCAAAAGAATAGTGGCTGAGTGTCCTTTCAGAGAGAAACACATGCATTTCATCCTTCTGGAGTGAGTTTTCTTGCTGGAATTCATATGCATTTTGTACTGTGCAGAATGTAGCTACCTGCTCGGGGGTTGTGTCATAGATGCAGCTTTCCTGCAGGAGCTTATTGGAACTTTCATTGTTTGGCTAAGTTATTTAGGGTTGGTTTTGGAAGGTCTTTCAACTTTGGCCAAATCCGCTTTGTACGAAAGTTTTTCACAGCCCTGTTTCCAAGTGTCCACAAAGAGGTGCTGCTTGAAAGTGTCCACATGCACATCTCCCATACTGGTGTGCTCGTTTCACTACCTGGATTTTGGTTTCCTCTTCTTTCTTTGAAATGACAAGTCTTCATTCAGCATGCTACACACACCTTGTAGCAGTTTCAGTTTGAAGCATGTTGGTGCTCTCAAAACGCTGTGTATCCTGTGTAGAGTGTGTCACTCTACAGCACTGAATACACAACTTAGAGCTCCTTTCAACACAGACACGCAAACACATCTTTTTGGAAAAGTCCTAACTCAGGTACATTGGAAATGTAAGGGTTTCATCGAAAACATGAAGACAATCATGCTTTTGAACTCTGCAACCAAAAGAAATGGCTTTTTGTACATGCCATTCTGAATTTCACTGCAAAATGCCCTTCTTTTCTGGTTGGTTGAAAGTTCAAAACACTTTAGGAGATAGAACGTGTTTGAAGAAGACTCATGCAGTGTGCGTTTTCCTGGATTTCAAGTGATCCTTGTTTTTTCACATTGTCTAAGAAACAACATGAGGCTTGCAAGAGATTGAAAAAATGCATCCTAAAACTTATGGCTGCAGTGAAAACACACGTTTCTACAAAGACTTGGAAGGAGCAAGCAAAAGAATAGTGGCTGAGAGTTCTTTCAGAGAGAAACAGACGTATTTCATCCTTCTGTAGAGACGGTTAGGGTTACGATTGGACCTAGGGTAGGGTTATGTTGAGGGCTAGGGTTAGAGAGACGGTTAGGGTTACGATGGGACCTAGGGTTAGCGTAATGTTTTGGGCTAGGGTTAGAGAGACGGTTAGGGTTACGATTGGACCTAGGGTTAGGGTAATGTTGAGGGTTAGGGTTAGAGAGACGGTTAGGGTTACGATGGGACCTAGGGTTAGGGTAATGTTGAGGGCTAGGGTTAGAGAGACGGTTAGGGTTACGATGGGACCTAGGGTTAGGGTTACGTTGAGGGCTAGGGTTAGAGATATGGTTAGGGTTATGATTGGACCTAGGGTTAGGGTTATGTTGAGGGCTAGGGCTAGAGAGACGGTTAGGGTTACGATTGGACCTAGGGTTAGGGTTATGTTTAAGGCAAGGGTTAGATAGACGGTTAGGGTTACGATTGGACCCAGGGTTAGGTTTTTGTTGAGGGCTAGGGTTAGAGATCAGGTTAGTATTACGATTGGACCTAGGGTTAGGGTTATGTTGAGGGCTAGGGTTAGAGATCCGGTTAGGGTTACGATTGGACCTAGGGTTAGGATTATGTTGAGGCCCAGGGTTTGAGATCTGGTTAGGGTTACGATTGGACCTAGGGTTAGCGCTTTGTTGAGGGCCAGGGTTAGAGATCCAGTTAGGGTTATGATTGGACCTAGGGTTAGTGTTATGTTGAGGGCTAGGGTTAGAGAGAAGGTTAGGGTTACGATGGGACCTAGGGTTAGTGTTATGTAGAGGGCTAGGTTTAGAGATCCGGTTAGGGTTACGATTGGAAATAGGGTGAGGGATATGTTGAGGGCTAGGGTTAGAGATCCGGTTAGGGTTACGATTGGACCTAGGGTTAGGGTTATGTTGATGGCTAGGGTTAGACAGACGGATAAGGTTACGATTGGACCTTGGGTTAGGGTTATGTTGAGGGCTAGGGTTAGAGATCCGGTTAGGGTTACGGTTGGACCTAGGGTTAGGGTTATGTTGAGGGCTAGGGTTAGAGATCCGGTTAGGGTTAAGATTGGACCTAGGGTTATAGTGATGTTGAGGGCTAGGGTATTCCAGCAGTGAAAACACACATTTCTATAAAGACTTTGAAGCAGCAAGCCAAAGCCTAGTGGCTGAGTGTTCTTTCAGAGAGAAACATGCATTTCATCCTTCTGGAGTGAATTTTCATGCAGTAGTTCATATGCATTTTATACTGTGCAGAATGTAGCTACCTGCTGGGGGTTGTGTCATAGTAGCACCTTTTCTGCAGGAGCTTATTGGAACATTCATTGTTTGGCTAAGTTATTTAGGGTTGGTTTTGGAAGGTCTTTCAACTTTGGCCAAATCCCGCTTCGTACGCAAGTTTTTAATAGCGCTGTGTCCAAGTGTCCACAAAGAGCTGCTGCTTGAAACTGTCCGCATGCACATCTCGTATACTGGTGTGCTCGTTTCACTACCTGGATTTTGGTTTCCTCTTCTTTCTTTGAAATTACAAGCCCTCTTTCTGCATGCTACACACACACCTTGTAGCAGTTTCAGTTTGCAGCATATTGGTGCTCTTAAAACGCTGAGTAACCTGTGTAGAGTGTGTCAATCTCCAGCACTGAATACACAACTTAGAGCTCCTTTCACCACAGATACGCAAACACATCTTTTTCTAAAAGTCCTACTACTTTACTCTTGGAAATGTAAGGGTTTCATCGAGAACTTGAAGTCAATCATGCTTTTGCACTCTGCAACCAATAGGAATGAACTCTTGTACATACCCGTCTGAATTTCAGTGCAAAATGCCCTTTTTTTCTGGTTTGTTGAAAGTTCACAACACATTAGGAGATAGAGCGTGTTTGAAGAAGACTGATGCAGTGTGCGTTTTCCTGGATTTCTAGTGATTTGGGAAACATAATCCGTGTTTTTCCACATTGTCTAAGAAACAGCATGAGGCTTGCAAGAGATTGAAACAATGCATCCTAAAACTTATTCCAGCAGTGAAAACACACGTTTCTACAAAGACTTGGAAGGAGCAAGCAAAAGAATAGTGGCTGAGTGTCCTTTCAGAGAGAAACACATGCATTTCATCCTTCTGGAGTGAGTTTTCTTGCTGGAATTCATATGCATTTTGTACTGTAGAGAATGTAGCTACCTGCTCGGGGGTTGTGTCATAGATGCAGCTTTCCTGCAGGAGCTTATTGGAACTTTCATTGTTTGGCTAAGTTATTTAGGGTTGGTTTTGGAAGGTCTTTCAACTTTGGCCAAATCCGCTTTGTACGAAAGTTTTTCACAGCCCTGTTTCCAAGTGTCTACAAAGAGGTGCTGCTTGAAAGTGTCCACATGCACATCTCCCATACTGGTGTGCTCGTTTCACTACCTGGATTTTGGTTTCCTCTTCTTTCTTTGAAATGACAAGTCTTCATTCAGCATGCTACACACACCTTGTAGCAGTTTCAGTTTGAAGCATGTTGGTGCTCTCAAAACGCTGGGTATCCTGTGTAGAGTGTGTCACTCTACAGCACTGAATACACAACTTAGAGCTCCTTTCAACACAGACACGCAAACACATCTTTTTGGAAAAGTCCTAACTCAGGTAAATTGGAAATGTAAGGGTTTCATCGAAAACATGAAGACAATCATGCTTTTGAACTCTGCAACCAAAAGAAATGGCTTTTTGTACATGCCATTCTGAATTTCACTGCAAAATGCCCTTCTTTTCTGGTTGGTTGAAAGTTCAAAACACTTTAGGAGATAGAACGTGTTTGAAGAAGATTCATGCAGTGTGCGTTTTCCTGGATTTCAAGTGATCCTTGTTTTTTCACATTGTCTAAGAAACAACATGAGGCTTGCAAGAGATTGAAAAAATGCATCCTAAAACTTATGGCTGCAGTGAAAACACACGTTTCTACAAAGACTTGGAAGGAGCAAGCAAAAGAATAGTGGCTGAGAGTTCTTTCAGAGAGAAACAGACGTATTTCATCCTTCTGTAGAGACGGTTAGGGTTACGATTGGACCTAGGGTAGGGATATGTTGAGGGCTAGGGTTAGAGAGACGGTTAGGGTTACGATGGGACCTAGGGTTAGCGTAATGTTTTGGGCTAGGGTTAGAGAGACGGTTAGGGTTACGATTGGACCTAGGGTTAGGGTTATGTTTAAGGCTAGGGTTAGACAGACGGTTAGGGTTACGATTGGACCCAGGGTTAGGGTTATGTTGAGGCCCAGAGTTTGAGATCTGGTTAGGGTTACGATTGGACCTAGGGTTAGGGTTTTGTTGATGGCCAGGGTTAGAGATCCGGTTAGGGTTATGATTGGACCTAGGGTTAGTGTTATGTTGAGGGCTAGGGTTAGAGAGAAGGTTAGGGTTACAATGGGACCTAGGGTTAGTGTTATGTAGAGGGCTAGGTTTAGAGATCCGGTTAGGGTTACGATTGGAAATAGGGTGAGGGATATGTTGAGGGCTAGGGTTAGAGATCCGGTTAGGGTTGCGATTGGACCTAGGGTTAGGGTTATGTTGAGGGCTAGGGTTAGAGATCAGGTTAGTATTACGATTGTACCTAGGGTTAGGGTTATGTTGAGGGCTAGGGTTAGAGATCAGGTTAGTATTACGATTGTACCTAGGGTTAGGGTTATGTTGAGGGCTAGGGTTAGAGATCCGGTTAGGGTTACAGTTGGACCTAGGGTTAGGGTTCTGTTGAGGGCTAGGGTTACAGATCCGGTTAGGGTTACGATTGGACCTAGGGTTAGGGTTATGTTGAGGGCTAGGGTTACAGATCCGGTTAGGGTTATGATTGGACCTAGGGTTAGGGTTATGTTGAGGGCTAGGGTTAGAGATCAGGTTAGTATTACGATTGGACCTAGGGTTAGGTTTATGTTGAGGGCTAGGGTTAGAGATCAGGTTAGTATTACGATTGGACCTAGGGTTAGGGTTATGTTGAGGTCTAGGGTTAGAGATCTTGTTAGGGTTACGGTTGGACCTAGGGTTAGGGTTATGTTGAGGGCTAGGGTTAGAGATCCGGTTAGGGTTAAGATTGGACCTAGGGTTATAGTGATGTTGAGGGCTAGTGTATTCCAGCAGTGAAACCACACATTTCTATAAAGACTTTGAAGCAGCAAGCCAAAGCCTAGTGGCTGAGTGTTCTTTCAGAGAGAAACATGCATTTCATCCTTCTGGAGTGAATTTTCATGCTGGAGTTCATATGCATTTTATACTGTGCAGAATGTAGCTACCTGCTGGGGGTTGTGTCATAGAAGCACCTTTTCTGCAGGAGCTTATTGGAACATTCATTGTTTGGCTAAGTTATTTAGGGTGGGTTTTGGAAGGTCTTTCAACTTTGGCCAAATCCCGCTTCGTACGCAAGTTTTTAATAGCGCTGTGTCCAAGTGTCCACAAAGAGCTGCTGCTTGAAACTGTCCACATGCACATCTCGTATACTGGTGTGCTCGTTTCACTACCTGGATTTTGGTTTCCTCTTCTTTCTTTGAAATTACAAGCCCTCTTTCTACATGCTACACACAAACCTTGTAGCAGTTTCAGTTTGCAGCATATTGGTGCTCTTAAAACGCTGAGTAACCTGTGTAGAGTGTGTCAATCTCCAGCACTGAATACACAACTTAGAGCTCCTTTCACCACAGACACGCAAACACATCTTTTTGTAAAAGTCCTACTTCTTTACTCTTGGAAATGTAAGGGTTTCATCGAGAACTTGAAGTCAATCATGCTTTTGCACTCTGCAACCAATAGGAATGAACTCTTGTACATACCCGTCTGAATTTCAGTGCAAAATGCCCTTCTTTTCTGGTTTGTTGAAAGTTCACAACACATTAGGAGATAGAGCGTGTTTGAAGAAGACTGATGCAGTGTGCGTTTTCCTGGATTTCTAGTGATTTGGGAAACATAATCCGTGTTTTTCCACATTGTCTAAGAAACAACATGAGGCTTGCAAGAGATTGAAACAATGCATCCTAAAACTTATTCCAGCAGTGAAAACACACGTTTCTACAAAGACTTGGAAGGAGCAAGCAAAAGAATAGTGGCTGAGTGTCCTTTCAGAGAGAAACACATGCATTTCATCCTTCTGGAGTGAGTTTTCTTGCTGGAATTCATATGCATTTTGTACTGTGCAGAATGTAGCTACCTGCTCGGGGGTTGTGTCATAGATGCAGCTTTCCTGCAGGAGCTTATTGGAACTTTCATTGTTTGGCTAAGTTATTTAGGGTTGGTTTTGGAAGGTCTTTCAACTTTGGCCAAATCCGCTTTGTACGAAAGTTTTTCACAGCCCTGTTTCCAAGTGTCCACAAAGAGGTGCTGCTTGAAAGTGTCCACATGCACATCTCCCATACTGGTGTGCTCGTTTCACTACCTGGATTTTGGTTTCCTCTTCTTTCTTTGAAATGACAAGTCTTCATTCAGCATGCTACACACACCTTGTAGCAGTTTCAGTTTGAAGCATGTTGGTGCTCTCAAAACGCTGTGTATCCTGTGTAGAGTGTGTCACTCTACAGCACTGAATACACAACTTAGAGCTCCTTTCAACACAGACACGCAAACACATCCTTTTGAAAAAGTCCTAACTCAGGTAAATTGGAAATGTAAGGGTTTCATCGAAAACATGAAGACAATCATGCTTTTGAACTCTGCAACCAAAAGAAATGGCTTTTTGTACATGCCATTCTGAATTTCACTGCAAAATGCCCTTCTTTTCTGGTTGGTTGAAAGTTCAAAACACTTTAGGAGATAGAACGTGTTTGAAGAAGACTCATGCAGTGTGCGTTTTCCTGGATTTCAAGTGATCCTTGTTTTTTCACATTGTCTAAGAAACAACATGAGGCTTGCAAGAGATTGAAAAAATGCATCCTAAAACTTATGGCTGCAGTGAAAACACACGTTTCTACAAAGACTTGGAAGGAGCAAGCAAAAGAATAGTGGCTGAGAGTTCTTTCAGAGAGAAACAGACGTATTTCATCCTTCTGTAGAGACGGTTAGGGTTACGATTGGACCTAGGGTAGGGTTATGTTGAGGGCTAGGGTTAGAGAGACGGTTAGGGTTACGATGGGACCTAGGGTTAGCGTAATGTTTTGGGCTAGGGTTAGAGAGACGGTTAGGGTTACGATTGGACCTAGGGTTAGGGTAATGTTGAGGGTTAGGGTTAGAGAGACGGTTAGGGTTACGATGGGACCTAGGGTTAGGGTAATGTTGAGGGCTAGGGTTAGAGAGACGGTTAGGGTTACGATGGGACCTAGGGTTAGGGTTACGTTGAGGGCTAGGGTTAGAGATATGGTTAGGGTTATGATTGGACCTAGGGTTAGGGTTATGTTGAGGGCTAGGGCTAGAGAGACGGTTAGGGTTACGATTGGACCTAGGGTTAGGGTTATGTTTAAGGCAAGGGTTAGATAGACGGTTAGGGTTACGATTGGACCCAGGGTTAGGTTTTTGTTGAGGGCTAGGGTTAGAGATCAGGTTAGTATTACGATTGGACCTAGGGTTAGGGTTATGTTGAGGGCTAGGGTTAGAGATCCGGTTAGGGTTACGATTGGACCTAGGGTTAGGATTATGTTGAGGCCCAGGGTTTGAGATCTGGTTAGGGTTACGATTGGACCTAGGGTTAGCGCTTTGTTGAGGGCCAGGGTTAGAGATCCAGTTAGGGTTATGATTGGACCTAGGGTTAGTGTTATGTTGAGGGCTAGGGTTAGAGAGAAGGTTAGGGTTACGATGGGACCTAGGGTTAGTGTTATGTAGAGGGCTAGGTTTAGAGATCCGGTTAGGGTTACGATTGGAAATAGGGTGAGGGATATGTTGAGGGCTAGGGTTAGAGATCCGGTTAGGGTTACGATTGGACCTAGGGTTAGGGTTATGTTGATGGCTAGGGTTAGACAGACGGATAAGGTTACGATTGGACCTTGGGTTAGGGTTATGTTGAGGGCTAGGGTTAGAGATCCGGTTAGGGTTACGGTTGGACCTAGGGTTAGGGTTATGTTGAGGGCTAGGGTTAGAGATCCGGTTAGGGTTAAGATTGGACCTAGGGTTATAGTGATGTTGAGGGCTAGGGTATTCCAGCAGTGAAAACACACATTTCTATAAAGACTTTGAAGCAGCAAGCCAAAGCCTAGTGGCTGAGTGTTCTTTCAGAGAGAAACATGCATTTCATCCTTCTGGAGTGAATTTTCATGCAGTAGTTCATATGCATTTTATACTGTGCAGAATGTAGCTACCTGCTGGGGGTTGTGTCATAGTAGCACCTTTTCTGCAGGAGCTTATTGGAACATTCATTGTTTGGCTAAGTTATTTAGGGTTGGTTTTGGAAGGTCTTTCAACTTTGGCCAAATCCCGCTTCGTACGCAAGTTTTTAATAGCGCTGTGTCCAAGTGTCCACAAAGAGCTGCTGCTTGAAACTGTCCGCATGCACATCTCGTATACTGGTGTGCTCGTTTCACTACCTGGATTTTGGTTTCCTCTTCTTTCTTTGAAATTACAAGCCCTCTTTCTGCATGCTACACACACACCTTGTAGCAGTTTCAGTTTGCAGCATATTGGTGCTCTTAAAACGCTGAGTAACCTGTGTAGAGTGTGTCAATCTCCAGCACTGAATACACAACTTAGAGCTCCTTTCACCACAGACACGCAAACACATCTTTTTCTAAAAGTCCTACTACTTTACTCTTGGAAATGTAAGGGTTTCATCGAGAACTTGAAGTCAATCATGCTTTTGCACTCTGCAACCAATAGGAATGAACTCTTGTACATACCCGTCTGAATTTCAGTGCAAAATGCCCTTTTTTTCTGGTTTGTTGAAAGTTCACAACACATTAGGAGATAGAGCGTGTTTGAAGAAGACTGATGCAGTGTGCGTTTTCCTGGATTTCTAGTGATTTGGGAAACATAATCCGTGTTTTTCCACATTGTCTAAGAAACAGCATGAGGCTTGCAAGAGATTGAAACAATGCATCCTAAAACTTATTCCAGCAGTGAAAACACACGTTTCTACAAAGACTTGGAAGGAGCAAGCAAAAGAATAGTGGCTGAGTGTCCTTTCAGAGAGAAACACATGCATTTCATCCTTCTGGAGTGAGTTTTCTTGCTGGAATTCATATGCATTTTGTACTGTAGAGAATGTAGCTACCTGCTCGGGGGTTGTGTCATAGATGCAGCTTTCCTGCAGGAGCTTATTGGAACTTTCATTGTTTGGCTAAGTTATTTAGGGTTGGTTTTGGAAGGTCTTTCAACTTTGGCCAAATCCGCTTTGTACGAAAGTTTTTCACAGCCCTGTTTCCAAGTGTCTACAAAGAGGTGCTGCTTGAAAGTGTCCACATGCACATCTCCCATACTGGTGTGCTCGTTTCACTACCTGGATTTTGGTTTCCTCTTCTTTCTTTGAAATGACAAGTCTTCATTCAGCATGCTACACACACCTTGTAGCAGTTTCAGTTTGAAGCATGTTGGTGCTCTCAAAACGCTGGGTATCCTGTGTAGAGTGTGTCACTCTACAGCACTGAATACACAACTTAGAGCTCCTTTCAACACAGACACGCAAACACATCTTTTTGGAAAAGTCCTAACTCAGGTACATTGGAAATGTAAGGGTTTCATCGAAAACATGAAGACAATCATGCTTTTGAACTCTGCAACCAAAAGAAATGGCTTTTTGTACATGCCATTCTGAATTTCACTGCAAAATGCCCTTCTTTTCTGGTTGGTTGAAAGTTCAAAACACTTTAGGAGATAGAACGTGTTTGAAGAAGACTCATGCAGTGTGCGTTTTCCTGGATTTCAAGTGATTCTTGTTTTGTCACATTGTCTAAGAAACAACATGAGGCTTGCAAGAGATTGAAAAAATGCATCCTAAAACTTATGGCTGCAGTGAAAACACACGTTTCTACAAAGACTTGGAAGGAGCAAGCAAAAGAATAGTGGCTGAGAGTTCTTTCAGAGAGAAACAGACGTATTTCATCCTTCTGTAGAGACGGTTAGGGTTACGATTGGACCTAGGGTAGGGTTATGTTGAGGGCTAGGGTTAGAGAGACGGTTAGGGTTACGATGGGACCTAGGGTTAGCGTAATGTTTTGGGCTAGGGTTAGAGAGACGGTTAGGGTTACGATTGGACCTAGGGTTAGGGTTATGTTTAAGGCTAGGGTTAGACAGACGGTTAGGGTTACGATTGGACCCAGGGTTAGGGTTATGTTGAGGCCCAGAGTTTGAGATCTGGTTAGGGTTACGATTGGACCTAGGGTTAGGGTTTTGTTGATGGCCAGGGTTAGAGATCCGGTTAGGGTTATGATTGGACCTAGGGTTAGTGTTATGTTGAGGGCTAGGGTTAGAGAGAAGGTTAGGGTTACAATGGGACCTAGGGTTAGTGTTATGTAGAGGGCTAGGTTTAGAGATCCGGTTAGGGTTACGATTGGAAATAGGGTGAGGGATATGTTGAGGGCTAGGGTTAGAGATCCGGTTAGGGTTGCGATTGGACCTAGGGTTAGGGTTATGTTGAGGGCTAGGGTTAGAGATCAGGTTAGTATTACGATTGTACCTAGGGTTAGGGTTATGTTGAGGGCTAGGGTTAGAGATCAGGTTAGTATTACGATTGTACCTAGGGTTAGGGTTATGTTGAGGGCTAGGGTTAGAGATCCGGTTAGGGTTACAGTTGGACCTAGGGTTAGGGTTCTGTTGAGGGCTAGGGTTACAGATCCGGTTAGGGTTACGATTGGACCTAGGGTTAGGGTTATGTTGAGGGCTAGGGTTACAGATCCGGTTAGGGTTATGATTGGACCTAGGGTTAGGGTTATGTTGAGGGCTAGGGTTAGAGATCAGGTTAGTATTACGATTGGACCTAGGGTTAGGTTTATGTTGAGGGCTAGGGTTAGAGATCAGGTTAGTATTACGATTGGACCTAGGGTTAGGGTTATGTTGAGGTCTAGGGTTAGAGATCTTGTTAGGGTTACGGTTGGACCTAGGGTTAGGGTTATGTTGAGGGCTAGGGTTAGAGATCCGGTTAGGGTTAAGATTGGACCTAGGGTTATAGTGATGTTGAGGGCTAGTGTATTCCAGCAGTGAAACCACACATTTCTATAAAGACTTTGAAGCAGCAAGCCAAAGCCTAGTGGCTGAGTGTTCTTTCAGAGAGAAACATGCATTTCATCCTTCTGGAGTGAATTTTCATGCTGGAGTTCATATGCATTTTATACTGTGCAGAATGTAGCTACCTGCTAGGGGTTGTGTCATAGAAGTACCTTTTCTGCAGGAGCTTATTGGAACATTCATTGTTTGGCTAAGTTATTTAGGGTTGGTTTTGGAAGGTCTTTCAACTTTGGCCAAATCCCGCTACGTACGCAAGTTTTTAATAGCGCTGTGTCCAAGTGTCCACAAAGAGCTGCTGCTTGAAACTGTCCACATGCACATCTCGTATTCTGGTGTGCTCGTTTCACTACCTGGATTTTGGTTTCCTCTTCTTTCTTTGAAATTACAAGCCCTCTTTCTGCATGCTACACACACACCTTGTAGCAGTTTCAGTTTGCAGCATATTGGTGCTCTTAAAACGCTGAGTAACCTGTGTAGAGTGTGTCAATCTCCAGCACTGAATACACAACTTAGAGCTCCTTTCACCACAGACACGCAAACACATCTTTTTGTAAAAGTCCTACTTCTTTACTCTTGGAAATATAAGGGTTTCATCGAGAACTTGAAGTCAATCATGCTTTTGCACTCTACTACCAATAGAAATGACCTCTTGTACATGCCTGACTGAGTTTCACTGCAAAATGCCCTTGTTTTCTGGTTTCTTGAATGTTCTCAACACATTAGGAGAAAGAGCGTGTTTGAGCAAGATCGATGCAGTGTGCGTTTCCCTAGATTTCAAGTGATTTGGGAAATATAATCCTTATTTTTCCACATTGTGAAAGAAACATGAGGCTTGCAAGAGATTGAAAAAATGCATCCCAAAACGTACTCCAGCGGTGAAACCACACGTTTCTACAAAGACTTTGAAGTAGCAGGTAAAAGCCAATGGCTGAGTGTTCTTTCGGAGAGAAGCATACACATTTCATCCTTCTGGAGTGAATTTTCAGCCTGGAATTCATATGCATTTGTACCGTGCAGAATGGAACTACCTTCTCGGGGGTTGTGTCATAGAAGCAACTTTCCTGCAGGAGCTTATTGGAACATTCATTGTTTGGCTAACTTCTTTGGGTTGGTTTTGGAAGGTCTTTCAACTTTACCAAATCCGCTTTCTTACCAAATTTTTTCACAGCCCTGTTTCCAAGAGCCCACAAAGAACTGCTGCTTAAAACTCTCCACATGCACATCTCCCATACTGGTGTGCTCGTTTCACTACCTGGATTTTGGTTTCCTCTTCTTTCTTTGAAATTACAAGCCCTCTTTCTGCATGCTACACACACCTTGTAGCAGTTTCAGTTTGCAGCATATTGGTGCTCTTAAAACGCTGAGTAACCTGTGTAGAGTGTGTCAATCTCCAGCATTGAATACACAACTTAGAGCTCCTTTCACCACAGACACGCAAACACATCTTTTTGTAAAAGTCCTACGTCTTTACTTTTGGAAATGTAAGGGTTTCATCGAGAACTTGAAGTCAATCATGCTTTTGCACTCTGCAACCAATAGGAATGAACTCTTGTACATACCCGTCTGAATTTCAGTGCAAAATGCCCTTCTTTTCTGGTTTGTTGAAAGTTCACAACACATTAGGAGATAGAGCGTGTTTGAAGAAGACTGATGCAGTGTGCGTTTTCCTGGATTTCTAGTGATTTGGGAAACATAATCCGTGTTTTTCCACATTGTCTAAGAAACAACATGAGGCTTGCAAGAGATTGAAACAATGCATCCTAAAACTTATTCCAGCAGTGAAAACACACGTTTCTACAAAGACTTGGAAGGAGCAAGCAAAAGAATAGTGGCTGAGTGTCCTTTCAGAGAGAAACACATGCATTTCATCCTTCTGGAGTGAGTTTTCTTGCTGGAATTCATATGCATTTTGTACTGTGCAGAATGTAGCTACCTGCTCGGGGGTTGTGTCATAGATGCAGCTTTCCTGCAGGAGCTTATTGGAACTTTCATTGTTTGGCTAAGTTATTTAGGGTTGGTTTTGGAAGGTCTTTCAACTTTGGCCAAATCCGCTTTGTACGAAAGTTTTTCACAGCCCTGTTTCCAAGTGTCCACAAAGAGGTGCTGCTTGAAAGTGTCCACATGCACATCTCCCATACTGGTGTGCTCGTTTCACTACCTGGATTTTGGTTTCCTCTTCTTTCTTTGAAATGACAAGTCTTCATTCAGCATGCTACACACACCTTGTAGCAGTTTCAGTTTGAAGCATGTTGGTGCTCTCAAAACGCTGTGTATCCTGTGTAGAGTGTGTCACTCTACAGCACGGAATACACAACTTAGAGCTCCTTTCAACACAGACACGCAAACACATCTTTTTGGAAAAGTCCTAACTCAGGTAAATTGGAAATGTAAGGGTTTCATCGAAAACATGAAGACAATCATGCTTTTGAACTCTGCAACCAAAAGAAATGGCTTTTTGTACATGCCATTCTGAATTTCACTGCAAAATGCCCTTCTTTTCTGGTTTGTTGAAAGTTCAAAACACTTTAGGAGATAGAACGTGTTTGAAGAAGACTCATGCAGTGTGCGTTTTCCTGGATTTCAAGTGATCCTTGTTTTTTCACATTGTCTAAGAAACAACATGAGGCTTGCAAGAGATTGAAAAAATGCATCCTAAAACTTATGGCTGCAGTGAAAACACACGTTTCTACAAAGACTTGGAAGGAGCAAGCAAAAGAATAGTGGCTGAGAGTTCTTTCAGAGAGAAACAGACGTATTTCATCCTTCTGTAGAGACGGTTAGGGTTAGGATTGGACCTAGGGTAGGGTTATGTTGAGGGCTAGAGTTAGAGAGACGGTTAGGGTTACGATGGGACCTAGGGTTAGCGTAATGTTTTGGGCTAGGGTTAGAGATCCGGTTAGGGTTACGATTGGACCTAGGGTTACGGTAATGTTGAGGGCTAGGGTTAGAGAGACGGTTAGGGTTACGATGGGACCTAGGGTTAGGGTTACGTTGAGGGTTAGGGTTAGAGATATGGTTAGGGTTATGATTGGACCTACGGTTAGGGTTATGTTGAGGGCTAGGGCTAGAGAGACGGTTAGGGTTACGATTGGACCCAGGGTTAGGTTTTTGTTGAGGGCTAGGGTTAGAGATCAGGTTAGTATTACGATTGGACCTAGGGTTAGGGTTATGTTGAGGGCTAGGGTTAGAGATCCGGTTAGGGTTACGATTGGACCTAGGGTTAGGATTATGTTGAGGCCCAGGGTTTGAGATCTGGTTAGGGTTACGATTGGACCTAGGGTTAGTGTTATGTTGAGGGCTAGGGTTAGAGAGAAGGTTAGGGTTACGATGGGACCTAGGGTTAGTGTTATGTAGAGGGCTAGGTTTAGAGATCCGGTTAGGGTTACGATTGGAAATAGGGTGAGGGATATGTTGAGGGCTAGGGTTAGAGATCCGGTTAGGGTTACGATTGGACCTAGGGTTAGGGTTATGTTGAGGGCTAGGGTTAGAGATCAGGTTAGTATTACGATTGTACCTAGGGTTAGGGTTATGTTGAGGGCTAGTGTTAGAGATCCGGTTAGGGTTACTGTTGGACCTAGGGTTAGGGTTAAGTTGAGGGCTAGGGTTACAGATCCGGTTAGGGTTATGATTGGACCTAGGGTTAGGGTTATGTTGAGGGCTAGGGTTAGAGATCAGGTTAGTATTACGATTGGACCTAGGGTTAGGTTTATGTTGAGGGCTAGGGTTAGAGATCAGGTTAGTATTACGATTGGACCTAGGGTTAGGGTTATGTTGAGGTCTAGGGTTAGAGATCTTGTTAGGGTTACGGTTGGACCTAGGGTTAGGGTTATGTTGAGGGCTAGCGTTAGAGATCCGGTTAGGGTTAAGATTGGACCTAGGGTTATAGTGATGTTGAGGGCTAGTGTATTCCAGCAGTGAAAACACACATTTCTATAAAGACTTTGAAGCAGCAAGCCAAAGCCTTGTGGCTGAGTGTTCTTTCAGAGAGAAACATGCATTTCATCCTTCTGGAGTGAATTTTCATGCTGGAGTTCATATGCATTTTATACTGTGCAGAATGTAGCTACCTGCTAGGGGTTGTGTCATAGAAGTACCTTTTCTGCAGGAGCTTATTGGAACATTCATTGTTTGGCTAAGTTATTTAGGGTTGGTTTTGGAAGGTCTTTCAACTTTGGCCAAATCCCGCTTCGTACGCAAGTTTTTAATAGCGCTGTGTCCAAGTGTCCACAAAGAGCTGCTGCTTGAAACTGTCCACATGCACATCTCGTATTCTGGTGTGCTCGTTTCACTACCTGGATTTTGGTTTCCTCTTCTTTCTTTGAAATTACAAGCCCTCTTTCTGCATGCTACACACACACCTTGTAGCAGTTTCAGTTTGCAGCATATTGGTGCTCTTAAAACGCTGAGTAACCTGTGTAGAGTGTGTCAATCTCCAGCACTGAATACACAACTTAGAGCTCCTTTCACCACAGACACGCAAACACATCTTTTTGTAAAAGTCCTACTTCTTTACTCTTGGAAATGTAAGGGTTTCATCGAGAACTTGAAGTCAATCATGCTTTTGCACTCTGCAACAAATAGGAATGAACTCTTGTACATACCCGTCTGAATTTCAGTGCAAAATGCCCTTCTTTTCTGGTTTGTTGAAAGTTCACAACACATTAGGAGATAGAGCGTGTTTGAAGAAGACTGATGCAGTGTGCGTTTTCCTGGATTTCTAGTGATTTGGGAAACATAATCCGTGTTTTTCCACATTGTCTAAGAAACAACATGAGGCTTGCAAGAGATTGAAACAATGCATCCTAAAACTTATTCCAGCAGTGAAAACACACGTTTCTACAAAGACTTGGAAGGAGCAAGCAAAAGAATAGTGGCTGAGTGTCCTTTCAGAGAGAAACACATGCATTTCATCCTTCTGGAGTGAGATTTCTTGCTGGAATTCATATGCATTTTGTACTGTGCAGAATGTAGCTACCTGCTCGGGGGTTGTGTCATAGATGCAGCTTTCCTGCAGGAGCTTATTGGAACTTTCATTGTTTGGCTAAGTTATTTAGGGTTGGTTTTGGAAGGTCTTTCAACTTTGGCCAAATCCGCTTTGTACGAAAGTTTTTCACAGCCCTGTTTCCAAGTGTCCACAAAGAGGTGCTGCTTGAAAGTGTCCACATGCACATCTCCCATACTGGTGTGCTCGTTTCACTACCTGGATTTTGGTTTCCTCTTCTTTCTTTGAAATGACAAGTCTTCATTCAGCATGCTACACACACCTTGTAGCAGTTTCAGTTTGAAGCATGTTGGTGCTCTCAAAACGCTGTGTATCCTGTGTAGAGTGTGTCACTCTACAGCACTGAATACACAACTTAGAGCTCGTTTCAACACAGACACGCAAACACATCTTTTTGGAAAAGTCCTAACTCAGGTAAATTGGAAATGTAAGGGTTTCATCGAAAACATGAAGACAATCATGCTTTTGAACTCTGCAACCAAAAGAAATGGCTTTTTGTACATGCCATTCTGAATTTCACTGCAAAATGCCCTTCTTTTCTGGTTGGTTGAAAGTTCAAAACAATTTAGGAGATAGAACGTGTTTGAAGAAGACTCATGCAGTGTGCGTTTTCCTGGATTTCAAGTGATCCTTGTTTTTTCACATTGTCTAAGAAACAACATGAGGCTTGCAAGAGATTAAAAAAATGCATCCCAAAACTTATGGCTGCAGTGAAAACACACGTTTCTACTAAGACTTGGAAGGAGCAAGCAAAAGAATAGTGGCTGAGAGTTCTTTCAGAGAGAAACAGACGTATTTCATCCTTCTATAGAGACGGTTAGGGTTACGATTGGAAATAGGGTGAGGGATATGTTGAGGGCTAGGGTTAGAGATCCGGTTAGGGTTACGATTGGACCTAGGGTTAGGGTTATGTTGAGGGCTAGGGTTAGAGATCAGGTTAGTATTACGATTGTACCTAGGGTTAGGGTTATATTGAGGGCTAGGGTTAGAGATCCGGTTAGGGTTACGGTTGGACCTAGGGTTAGGGTTATGTTGAGGGCTAGGGTTACAGATCCGGTTAGGGTTATGATTGGACCTAGGGTTAGGGTTATGTTGAGGGCTAGGGTTAGAGATCAGGTTAGTATTACGATTGGACCTAGGGTTAAGGTTATGTTGAGGGCTAGGGTTAGAGATCAGGTTAGTATTACGATTGGACCTAGGGTTAGGGTTATGTTGAGGTCTAGGGTTAGAGATCTTGTTAGGGTTACGGTTGGACCTAGGGTTAGGGTTATGTTGAGGGCTAGGGTTAGAGATCCTGTTAGGGTTAAGATTGGACCTAGGGTTATAGTGATGTTGAGGGCTAGTGCATTCCAGCAGTGAAAACACACATTTCTATAAAGACTTTGAAGCAGCAAGCCAAAGCCTAGTGGCTGAGTGTTCTTTCAGAGAGAAACATGCATTTCATCCTTCTGGAGTGAATTTTCATGCTGGAGTTCATATGCATTTTATACTGTGCAGAATGTAGCTACCTGCTAGGGGTTGTGTCATAGAAGTACCTTTTCTGCAGGAGCTTATTGGAACATTCATTGTTTGGCTAAGTTATTTAGGGTTGGTTTTAGAAGGTCTTTCAACTTTGGCCAAATCCCGCTACGTACGCAAGTTTTTAATAGCGCTGTGTCCAAGTGTCCACAAAGAGCTGCTGCTTGAAACTGTCCACATGCACATCTCGTATTCTGGTGTGCTCGTTTCACTACCTGGATTTTGGTTTCCTCTTCTTTCTTTGAAATTACAAGCCCTCTTTCTGCATGCTACACACACACCTTGTAGCAGTTTCAGTTTGCAGCATATTGGTGCTCTTAAAACGCTGAGTAACCTGTGTAGAGTGTGTCAATCTCCAGCACTGAATACACAACTTAGAGCTCCTTTCACCACAGACACGCAAACACATCTTTTTGGGAAAGTCCTACTTCAGGTCCCTTGGAAATGTAAGGGTTTCATGGAGAACATGAAGTCAATCATGCTTTTGCACTCTACTACAAATAGAAATGACCTCTTCTACATGCCTGACTGAGTTTCACTGCAAAATGCCCTTGTTTTCTGGTTTCTTGAATGTTCTCAACACATTAGGAGAAAGAGCGTGTTTGAGCAAGATCGATGCAGTGTGCGTTTCCCTAGATTTCAAGTGATTTGGGAAATATAATCCTTATTTTTCCACATTGTGAAAGAAACATGAGGCTTGCAAGAGATTGAAAAAATGCATCCCAAAACGTACTTCAGCGGTGAAAGCACACGTTTCTACAAAGACTTTGAAGTAGCAAGTAAAAGCCAATGGCTGAGTGTTCTTTCGGAGAGAAGCATACACATTTCATCCTTCTGGAGTGAATTTTCAGCCTGGAATTCATATGCATTTGTACCGTGCAGAATGTAACTACCTGCTCGGGGGTTGTGTCATAGAAGCAACTTTCCTGCAGGAGCTTATTGGAACATTCATTGTTTGGCTAACTTCTTTGGGTTGGTTTTGGAAGGTCTTTCAACTTTAGCCAAATCCGCTTTCTTACGAAATTTTTTCACAGCCCTGTTTCCAAGAGCCCACAAAGAACTGCTGCTTAAAACTCTCCACATGCACATCTCCCATACTGGTGTGCTCGTTTCACTACCTGGATTTTGGTTTCCTCTTCTTTCTTTGAAATTACAAGCCCTCTTTCTGCATGCTACACACACCTTGTAGCAGTTTCAGTTTGCAGCATATTGGTGCTCTTAAAACGCTGAGTAACCTGTGTAGAGTGTGTCAATCTCCAGCACTGAATACACAACTTAGAGCTCCTTTCACCACAGACACGCAAACACATCTTTTTGTAAAAGTCCTACTTCTTTACTCTTGGAAATATAAGGGTTTCATCGAGAACTTGAAGTCAATCATGCTTTTGCACTCTGCAACCAATAGGAATGAACTCTTGTACATACCCGTCTGAATTTCAGTGCAAAATGCCCTTCTTTTCTGGTTTGTTGAAAGTTCACAACACATTAGGAGATAGAGCGTGTTTGAAGAAGACTGATGCAGTGTGCGTTTTCCTGGATTTCTAGTGATTTGGGAAACATAATCCGTGTTTTTCCACATTGTCTAAGAAACAACATGAGGCTTGCAAGAGATTGAAACAATGCATCCTAAAACGTATTCCAGCAGTGAAAACACACGTTTCTACAAAGACTTGGAAGGAGCAAGCAAAAGAATAGTGGCTGAGTGTCCTTTCAGAGAGAAACACATGCATTTCATCCTTCTGGAGTGAGTTTTCTTGCTGGAATTCATATGCATTTTGTACTGTGCAGAATGTAGCTACCTGCTCGGGGGTTGTGTCATAGATGCAGCTTTCCTGCAGGAGCTTATTGGAACTTTCATTGTTTGGCTAAGTTATTTAGGGTTGGTTTTGGAAGGTCTTTCAACTTTGGCCAAATCCGCTTTGTACGAAAGTTTTTCACAGCCCTGTTTCCAAGTGTCCACAAAGAGGTGCTGCTTGAAAGTGTCCACATGCACATCTCCCATACTGGTGTGCTCGTTTCACTACCTGGATTTTGGTTTCCTCTTCTTTCTTTGAAATGACAAGTCTTCATTCAGCATGCTACACACACCTTGTAGCAGTTTCAGTTTGAAGCATGTTGGTGCTCTCAAAACGCTGTGTATCCTGTGTAGAGTGTGTCACTCTACAGCACTGAATACACAACTTAGAGCTCCTTTCAACACAGACACGCAAACACATCTTTTTGGAAAAGTCCTAACTCAGGTAAATTGGAAATGTAAGGGTTTCATCGAAAACATGAAGACAATCATGCTTTTGAACTCTGCAACCAAAAGAAATGGCTTTTTGTACATGCCATTCTGAATTTCACTGCAAAATGCCCTTCTTTTCTGGTTGGTTGAAAGTTCAAAACACTTTAGGAGATAGAACGTGTTTGAAGAAGACTCATGCAGTGTGCGTTTTCCTGGATTTCAAGTGATCCTTGTTTTTTCACATTGTCTAAGAAACAACATGAGGCTTGCAAGAGATTGAAAAAATGCATCCTAAAACTTATGGCTGCAGTGAAAACACACGTTTCTACAAAGACATGGAAGGAGCAAGCAAAAGAATAGTGGCTGAGAGTTCTTTCAGAGAGAAACAGACGTATTTCATCCTTCTGTAGAGACGGTTAGGGTTACGATTGGACCTAGGGTAGGGTTATGTTGAGGGCTAGGGTTAGAGAGACGGTTAGGGTTACGATGGGACCTAGGGTTAGCGTAATGTTTTGGGCTAGGGTTAGAGAGACGGTTTGGGTTACGATTGGACCTAGGGTTAGGGTAATGTTGAGGGTTAGGGTTAGAGATATGGTTAGGGTTATGATTGGACCTAGCTTTAGGGTTACGTTGAGGGCTAGGGTTAGAGATATGGTTAGGGTTATGATTGGACCTAGGGTTAGGGTTATGTTGAGGGCTAGGGCTAGAGAGACGGTTAGGGTTACGATTGGACCTAGGGTTAGGGTTATGTTTAAGGCTAGGGTTAGACAGACAGTTAGGTTTACGATTGGACCCAGGGTTAGGTTTTTGTTGAGGGCTAGGGTTAGAGATCAGCTTAGTATTACGATTGGACCTAAGGTTAGGGTTATGTTGAGGGCTAGGGTTAGAGATCCGGTTAGGGTTACGATTGGACCTAGGGTTAGGATTATGTTGAGGCCCAGGGTTTGAGATCTGGTTAGGGTTACGATTGGACCTAGGGTTAGGGTTTTGTTGAGGGCCAGGGTTAGAGATCCGGTTAGGGTTATGATTGGACCTAGGGTTAGTGTTATGTTGAGGGCTAGGGTTAGAGAGAAGTTTAGGGTTACGATGGGACCTAGGGTTAGTGTTATGTAGAGGGCTAGGTTTAGAGATCCGGTTAGGGTTACGATTGGAAATAGGGTGAGGGATATGTTGAGGGCTAGGGTTAGAGATCCGGTTAGGGTTACGATTGGACCTAGGGTTAGGGTTATGTTGAGGGCTAGGGTTAGAGATCAGGTTAGTATTACGATTGTACCTAGGGTTAGGGTTATGTTGAGGGCTAGGGTTAGGGATCCGGTTAGGGTTACGGTTGGACCTAGGGTTAGGGTTATGTTGAGGGCTAGGGTTACAGATCCGGTTAGGGTTATGATTGGACCTAGGGTTAGGGTTATGTTGAGGGCTAGGGTTAGAGATCAGGTTAGTATTACGATTGGACTTAGGGTTAGGGTTATGTTGAGGGCTAGGGTTAGAGATCAGGTTAGTATTACGATTGGACCTAGGGTTAGGGTTATGTTGAGGGCTAGGGTTAGACAGACGGTTAGGGTTACGATTGGACCTAGGGTTAGGGTTATGTTGAGGGCTAGGGTTAGAGATCCGGTTAGAGTTACGGTTGGACCTAGGGTTAGGGTTATGTTGAGGGCTAGGGTTAGCGATCCGGTTAGGGTTAAGATTGGACCTAGGGTTATAGTGATATTGAGGGCTAGGGTATTCCAGCAGTGAAAACACACATTTCTACAAAGACTTTGAAGCAGCAAGCCAAAGCCTAGTGGCTGAGTGTTCTTTCAGAGAGAAACATGCATTTCATCCTTCTGGAGTGAATTTTCATGCTGGAGTTCATATGCATTTTATACTGTGCAGAATGTAGCTACCTGCTGGGGGTTGTGTCATAGTAGCACCTTTTCTGCAGGAGCTTATTGGAACATTCATTGTTTGGCTAAGTTATTTAGGGTTGGCTTTGGAGGGTCTTTCAACTTTGGCCAAATCCCGCTTCGTACGCAAGTTTTTAATAGCGCTGTGTCCAAGTGTCCACAAAAAGCTGCTGCTTGAAACTGTCCACATGCACATCTCGTATTCTGGTGTGCTCGTTTCACTACCTGGATTTTGGTTTCCTCTTCTTTCTTTGAAATTACAAGCCCTCTTTCTGCATGCTACACACACACCTTGTAGCAGTTTCAGTTTGCAGCATATTGGTGCTCTTAAAACGCTGAGTAACCTGTGTAGAGTGTGTCAATCTCCAGCACTGAATACACAACTTAGAGCTCCTTTCACCACAGACACGCAAACACATCTTTTTGGGAAAGTCCTACTTCAGGTCCCTTGGAAATGTAAGGGTTTCATGGAGAACATGAAGTCAATCATGCTTTTGCACTCTACTACCAATAGAAATGACCTCTTGTACATGCCTGACTGAGTTTCACTGCAAAATGCCCTTGTTTTCTGGTTTCTTGAATGTTCTCAACACATTAGGAGAAAGAGCGTGTTTGAGCAAGATCGATGCAGTGTGCGTTTCCCTAGATTTCAAGTGATTTGGGAAATATAATCCTTATTTTTCCACATTGTGAAAGAAACATGAGGCTTGCAAGAGATTGAAAAAATGCATCCCAAAACGTACTCCAGCGGTGAAAGCACACGTTTCTACAAAGACTTTGAAGTAGCATGTAAAAGCCAATGGCTGAGTGTTCTTTCAGAGAGAAGCATACACATTTCATCCTTCTGGAGTGAATTTTCAGCCTGGAATTCATATGCATTTGTACCGTGCAGAATGTAACTACCTGCTCGGGGGTTGTGTCATAGAAGCAACTTTCCTGCAGGAGCTTATTGGAACATTCATTGTTTGGCTAACTTCTTTGGGTTGGTTTTGGAAGGTCTTTCAACTTTAGCCAAATCCGCTTTCTTACGAAATTTTTTCACAGCCCTGTTTCCAAGTGTCCACAAAGAGGTGCTGCTTGAAAGTGTCCACATGCACATCTCCCATACTGGTGTGCTCGTTTCACTACCTGGATTTTGGTTTCCTCTTCTTTCTTTGAAATGACAAGTCTTCATTCAGCATGCTACACACACCTTGTAGCAGTTTCAGTTAGAAGCACGTTGGTGCTCTCAAAACGCTGTGTATCCTGTGTAGAGTGTGTCACTCTACAGCACTGAATATACAACTTAGAGCTCCTTTCAACACAGACACGAAAACACATCTTTTTGTAAAAGTCCTAACTCAGGTAAATTGGAAATGTAAGGGTTTCATCGAAAACATGAAGACAATCATGCTTTTGAACTCTGCAACCGAAAGAAATGGCTTTTTGTACATGCCATTCTGAATTTCACTGCAAAATGCCCTTCTTTTCTGGTTTGTTTAAAGTTCAAAACACTTTAGGAGATAGAACGTGTTTGAAGAAGACTCATGCAGTGTGCGTTTTCCTGGATTTCAAGTGATCCTTGTTTTTTCACATTGTCTAAGAAACAACATGAGGCTTCCAAGAGATTGAAAAAATGCATCCTAAAACTTATGCCTGCAGTGAAAACACACGTTTCTACAAAGACTTGGAAGGAACAAGCAAAAGAATAGAGGCTGAGAGTTCTTTCAGAGAGAAACAGACGTATTTCATCCTTCTGTAGAGACGGTTAGGGTTACGATTGGACCTAGGGTAGGGTTATGTTGAGGTCTAGGGTTAGAGAGACAGTTAGGGTTACGATGGGACCTAGGGTTAGCGTAATGTTTTGGGCTAGGGTTAGAGAGACGGTTAGGGTTACGATTGGACCTAGGGTTAGGGTAATGTTGAGGGTTAGGGTTAGAGAGACGGTTAGGGTTACGATGGGACCTAGGTTTAGGGTAATGTTGAGGGCTAGGGTTAGAGAGACAGTTAGGGTTACGATGGGACCTAGGGTTAGGGTTACGTTGAGGGCTAGGGTTAGAGATATGGTTAGGGTTATGATTGGACCTAGGGTTAGGGTTATGTTGAGGGCTAGGGCTAGAGAGAGGGTTAGGGTTACGATTGGACCTAGGGTTAGGCTTATGTTTAGGCTAGGGTTAGAGATCCGGTTAGGGTTACGATTGGACCTAGGGTTAGGGTTATGTTGAGGGCTAGGGTTAGACAGATGGTTAGGGTTACGATTGGACCTAGGGTTATGGTTATGTTGAGGGCTAGGGTTAGAGATCCGGTTAGGGTTACGATTGGACCTATGGTTAGTGTTATGTTGAGGGCTAGGGTTAGAGAGAAGGTTAGGGTTACGATGGGACCTAGGGTTAGGATTATGTTGAGGCCCAGGGTTTGAGATCTGGTTAGGGTTACGATTGGACCTAGGGTTAGGGTTTTGTTGAGGGCCAGGGTTGGAGATCCGGTTAGGGTTATGATTGGACCTAGGGTTAGTGTTATGTTGAGGGCTAGGGTTAGAGAGAAGGTTAGGGTTACGATGAGACCTAGGGTTAGTGTTATGTAGAGGGCTAGGTTTAGAGATCCGGTTAGGGTTATGATTGGACCTAGGGTTAGGGTTATGTTGAGGGCTAGGGTTAGAGATCAGGTTAGTATTACGATTGTACCTAGGGTTAGGGTTATGTTGAGGGCTAGGGTTAGAGATCCGGTTAGGGTTACGGTTGGACCTAGGGTTAGGGTCATGTTGAGGGCTAGGGTGACAGATCCGGTTAGGGTTATGATTGGACCTAGGGTTAGGGTTATGTTGAGGGCTAGGATTAGAGATCAGGTTAGTATTACGATTGGACCTAGGGTTAGGGTTATGTTGAGGGCTAGGGTTAGACAGACGGTTAGGGTTACGATTGGACCTAGGGTTAGGGTTATGTTGAGGGCTAGGGTTAGAGAGAAGGTTAGGGTTACGATTGGACCTAGGGTTAGGGTTATGTTTAAGGCTAGGTTTAGACAGACGGTTAGGGTTACGATTGGACCCAGGGTTAGGGTTATGTTGAGGGCTAGGGTTAGACATCAGGTTAGTATTACAATTGGACCTAGGGTTAGGGTTATGTTGAGGGCTACGGTTAGAGATCCGGTTAGGGTTACGATTGGACCTAGGGTTAGGATTATGTTGAGGCCCAGGGTTTGAGATCTGGTTAGGGTTACGATTGGACCTAGGGTTAGGGTTTTGTTGAGGGCCAGGGTTAGATATCCGGTTAGGGTTATGATTGGACCTAGGGTTAGTGTTATGTTGAGGGCTAGGGTTAGAGAGAAGGTTAGTGTTACGATGGGAACTAGGGTTAGTGTTATGTAGAGGGCTAGGTTTAGAGATCCGTTTAGGGTTACGACTGGAAATAGGGTGAGGGATATGTTGAGGGCTAGGGTTAGAGATCCGGTTAGGGTTACGATTGGACCTAGGGTTAGGGTTATGTTGAGGGCTAGGGTTAGAGATCCGTTTAGGGTTACGATTGGACCTAGGGTTACGGTAATGTTGAGGGCTAGGGTTAGAGAGACGGTTAGGATTACAATTGGACCTAGGGTTAGGGTTACGTTGAGGGTTAGGGTTAGAGATAAGGTTAGGGTTATGATTGGACCTACGGTTAGGGTTATGTTGAGGGCTAGGGCTAGAGAGACGGTTAGGGTTACGATTGGACCCAGGGTTAGGTTTTTGTTGAGGGCTAGGGTTAGAGATCAGGTTAGTATTACGATTGGACCTAGGGTTAGGGTTATGTTGAGGGCTAGGGTTAGAGATCCGGTTAGGGTTACGATTAGACCTAGGGTTAGGATTATGTTGAGGCCCAGGGTTTGAGATCTGGTTAGGGTTACGATTGGACCTAGGGTTAGTGTTATGTTGAGGGCTAGGGTTAGAGAGAAGGTTAGGGTTACGATGGGACCTAGGGTTAGTGTTATGTAGAGGGCTAGGTTTAGAGATCCGGTTAGGGTTACGATTGGAAATAGGGTGAGGGATATGTTGAGGGCTAGGGTTAGAGATCCGGTTAGGGTTACGATTGGACCTAGGGTTAGGGTTATGTTGAGGGCTAGGGTTAGAGATCAGGTTAGTATTACGATTGTACCTAGGGTTAGGGTTATGTTGAGGGCTAGGGTTAGAGATCCGGTTAGGGTTACGGTTGTACCTAGGGTTAGGGTTATGTTGAGGGCTAGGGTTACAGATCCGGTTAGGGTTATGATTGGACCTAGGGTTAGGGTTATGTTGAGGGCTAGGGTTAGAGATCAGGTTAGTATTACGATTGGACCTAGGGTTAGTGTTATGTAGAGGGCTAGGTTTAGAGATCCGTTTAGGGTTACGATTGGAAATAGGGTGAGGGATATGTTGAGGGCTAGGGTTAGAGATCAGGTAAGGGTTACGATTGGACCTAGGGTTAGGGTTATGTTGAGGGCTAGAGTTAGAAATCAGGTTAGTATTACGATTGTACCTAGGGCAAGGGTTATGTTGAGGGCTAGGGTGAGAGATCTGGTTAGGGTTACGGATGGACCTAGGGTTAGGATTATGTTGAGGCCCAGGGTTTGAGATCTGGTTAGGGTTACGATTGGACCTAGGGTTAGGGTTTTGTTGAGGGCCAGGGTTAGAGATCCGGTTAGGGTTATGATTGGACACAGGGTTAGGGTTTTGTTGAGGGCCAGGATTAGAGATCCGGTTAGGCTTATGATTGGACCTAGGGTTAGTGTTATGTTGAGGGCTAGGGTTAGAGAGAAGGTTAGGGTTACGATGGGACCTAGGGTTAGTGTTATGTACAGGGCTAGGTTTAGAGATCCGGTTAGGGTTACGATTGGAAATAGGGTGAGGGATATGTTGAGGGCTAGGGTTAGAGATCCGGTTAGGTTTACGATTGGACCTAGGGTTAGGGTTATGTTGAGGGCTAAGGTTAGAGATCAGGTTAGTATTACGATTGTACCTAGGGTTAGGGTTATGTTGAGGGCTAGGGTTAGAGATCCGGTTAGGGTTACGGTTGGACCTAGGGTTAGGGTTATGTTGAGGGCTAGGGTTACAGATCCGGTTAGGGTTATGATTGGACCTAGGGTTAGGGTTATGTTGAGGGCTAGGGTTAGAGATCAGGTTAGTATTACGATTGGACCTAGGGTTAGGGTTATGTTGAGGGCTAGGGTTAGAGATCAGGTTAGTATTACGATTGGACCTAGGGTTAGGGTTATATTGAGGGCTAGGGTTAGACAGACGGTTAGGGTTACGATTGGACCTAGGGTTAGGGTTATGTTGAGGGCTAGGGTTAGAGATCCGGTTAGGGTTACGGTTGGACCTAGGGTTAGGGTTATGTTGAGGGCTAGGGTTAGAGATCCGGTTAGGGTTAAGATTGGACCTAGGGTTATAGTGATGTTGAGGGCTAGGGTATTCCAGCAGTGAAAACACACATTTCTATAAGGACTTTGAAGCAGCAAGCCAAAGCCTAGTGGCTGAGTGTTCTTTCAGAGAGAAACATGCATTTCATCCTTCTGGAGTGAATTTTCATGCTGGAGTTCATATGCATTTTATACTGTGCAGAATGTAGCTACCTGCTGGGGGTTGTGTCATAGAAGCACCTTTTCTGCAGGAGCTTATTGGAACATTCATTGTTTGGCTAAGTTATTTAGGGTTGGTTTTGGAAGGTCTTTCAACTTTGGCCAAATCCCGCTTCGTACGCAAGTTTTTAATAGCGCTGTGTCCAAGTGTCCACAAAGAGCTGCTGCTTGAAACTGTCCACATGCACATCTCTTATACTGGTGTGCTCGTTTCACTACCTGGATTTTGGTTTCCTCTTCTTTCTTTGAAATTACAAGCCCTCTTTCTGCATGCTACACACACACCTTGTAGCAGTTTCAGTTTGCAGCATATTGGTGCTCTTAAAACGCTGAGTAACCTGTGTAGAGTGTGTCAATCTCCAGCACTGAATACACAACTTAGAGCTCCTTTCACCACAGACACGCAAACACATCTTTTTGTAAAAGTCCTACTTCTTTACTCTTGGAAATGTAAGGGTTTCATCGAGAACTTGAAGTCAATCATGCTTTTGCACTCTGCAACCAATAGGAATGAACTCTTGTACATACCCGTCTGAATTTCAGTGCAAAATGCCCTTTTTTTCTGGTTTGTTGAAAGTTCACAACACATTAGGAGATAGAGCGTGTTTGAAGAAGACTGATGCAGTGTGCGTTTTCCTGGATTTCTAGTGATTTGGGAAACATAATCCGTGTTTTTCCACATTGTCTAAGAAACAGCATGAGGCTTGCAAGAGATTGAAACAATGCATCGTAAAACTTATTCCAGCAGTGAAAACACACGTTTCTACAAAGACTTGGAAGGAGCAAGCAAAAGAATAGTGGCTGAGTGTCCTTTCAGAGAGAAACACATGCATTTCATCCTTCTGGAGTGAGTTTTCTTGCTGGAATTCATATGCATTTTGTACTGTGCAGAATGTAGCTACCTGCTCGGGGGTTGTGTCATAGATGCAGCTTTCCTGCAGGAGCTTATTGGAACTTTCATTGTTTGGCTAAGTTATTTAGGGTTGGTTTTGGAAGGTCTTTCAACTTTGGCCAAATCCGCTTTGTACGAAAGTTTTTCACAGCCCTGTTTCCAAGTGTCCACAAAGAGGTGCTGCTTGAAAGTGTCCACATGCACATCTCCCATACTGGTGTGCTCGTTTCACTACCTGGATTTTGGTTTCCTCTTCTTTCTTTGAAATGACAAGTCTTCATTCAGCATGCTACACACACCTTGTAGCAGTTTCAGTTTGAAGCATGTTGGTGCTCTCAAAACGCTGGGTATCCTGTGTAGAGTGTGTCACTCTACAGCACTGAATACACAACTTAGAGCTCCTTTCAACACAGACACGCAAACACATCTTTTTGGAAAAGTCCTAAACAGGTAAATTGGAAATGTAAGGGTTTCATCGAAAACATGAAGACAATCATGCTTTTGAACTCTGCAACCAAAAGAAATGGCTTTTTGTACATGCCATTCTGAATTTCACTGCAAAATGCCCTTCTTTTCTGGTTTGTTGAAAGTTCAAAACACTTTAGGAGATAGAACGTGTTTGAAGAAGACTCATGCAGTGTGCGTTTTCCTGGATTTCAAGTGATCCTTGTTTTTTCACATTGTCTAAGAAACAACATGAGGCTTGCAAGAGATTCAAAAAATGCATCCTAAAACTTATGGCTGCAGTGAAAACACACGTTTCTACAAAGACTTGGAAGGAGCAAGCAAAAGAATAGTGGCTGAGAGTTCTTTCAGAGAGAAACAGACGTATTTCATCCTTCTGTAGAGACGGTTAGGGTTACGATTGGACCTAGGGTAGGGTTATGTTGAGGGCTAGGGTTAGAGAGACGGTTAGGGTTACGATGGGACCTAGGGTTAGCGTAATGTTTTGGGCTAGGGTTAGAGAGACGGTTAGGGTTAGGATTGGACCTAGGGTAGGGTTATGTTGAGGGCTAGGGTTAGAGAGACGGTTAGGGTTACGATGGGACCTAGGGTTAGCGTAATGTTTTGGGCTAGGGTTAGAGATCCGTTTAGGGTTACGATTGGACCTAGGGTTACGGTAATGTTGAGGGCTAGGGTTAGAGAAACGGTTAGGGTTACAATGGGACCTAGGGTTAGGGTTACGTTGAGGGTTAGGGTTAGAGATATGGTTAGGGTTATGATTGGACCTACGGTTAGGGTTATGTTGAGGGCTAGGGCTAGAGAGACGGTTAGGGTTACGATTGGACCCAGGGTTAGGTTTTTGTTGAGGGCTAGGGTTAGAGATCAGGTTAGTATTACGATTGGACCTAGGGTTAGGGTTATGTTGAGGGCTAGGGTTAGAGATCCGGTTAGGGTTACGATTGGACCTAGGGTTAGGATTATGTTGAGGCCCAGGGTTTGAGATCTGGTTAGGGTTACGATTGGACCTAGGGTTAGTGTTATGTTGAGGGCTAGGGTTAGAGAGAAGGTTAGGGTTACGATGGGACCTAGGGTTAGTGTTATGTAGAGGGCTAGGTTTAGAGATCCGGTTAGGGTTACGATTGGAAATAGGGTGAGGGATATGTTGAGGGCTAGGGTTAGAGATCCGGTTAGGGTTACGATTGGACCTAGGGTTAGGGTTATGTTGAGGGCTAGGGTTAGAGATCAGGTTAGTATTACGATTGTACCTAGGGTTAGGGTTATGTTGAGGGTAGGGTTAGAGATCCGGTTAGGGTTACGGTTGTACCTAGGGTTAGGGTTATGTTGAGGGCTAGGGTTACAGATCCGGTTAGGGTTATGATTGGACCTAGGGTTAGGGTTATGTTGAGGGCTAGGGTTAGAGATCAGGTTAGTATTACGATTGGACCTAGGGTTAGTGTTATGTAGAGGGCTAGGTTTAGAGATCCGTTTAGGGTTACGATTGGAAATAGGGTGAGGGATATGTTGAGGGCTAGGGTTAGAGATCAGGTAAGGGTTACGATTGGACCTAGGGTTAGGGTTATGTTGAGGGCTAGAGTTAGAGATCAGGTTAGTATTACGATTGTACCTAGGGTTAGGGTTATGTTGAGGGCTAGGGTGAGAGATCTGGTTAGGGTTACGGATGGACCTAGGGTTAGGATTATGTTGAGGCCCAGGGTTTGAGACCTGGTTAGGGTTACGATTGGACCTAGGGTTAGGGTTTTGTTGAGGGCCAGGGTTAGAGATCCGGTTAGGGTTATGATTGGACACAGGGTTAGGGTTTTGTTGAGGGCCAGGATTAGAGATCCGGTTAGGCTTATGATTGGACCTAGGGTTAGTGTTATGTTGAGGGCTAGGGTTAGAGAGAAGGTTAGGGTTACGATGGGACCTAGGGTTAGTGTTATGTACAGGGCTAGGTTTAGAGATCCGGTTAGGGTTACGATTGGAAATAGGGTGAGGGATATGTTGAGGGCTAGGGTTAGAGATCCGGTTAGGTTTACGATTGGACCTAGGGTTAGGGTTATGTTGAGGGCTAAGGTTAGAGATCAGGTTAGTATTACGATTGTACCTAGGGTTAGGGTTATGTTGAGGGCTAGGGTTAGAGATCCGGTTAGGGTTACGGTTGGACCTAGGGTTAGGGTTATGTTGAGGGCTAGGGTTACAGATCCGGTTAGGGTTATGATTGGACCTAGGGTTAGGGTTATGTTGAGGGCTAGGGTTAGAGATCAGGTTAGTATTACGATTGGACCTAGGGTTAGGGTTATGTTGAGGGCTAGGGTTAGAGATCAGGTTAGTATTACGATTGGACCTAGGGTTAGGGTTATGTTGAGGGCTAGGGTTAGACAGACGGTTAGGGTTACGATTGGACCTAGGGTTAGGGTTATGTTGAGGGCTAGGGTTAGAGATCCGGTTAGGGTTACGGTTGGACCTAGGGTTAGGGTTATGTTGAGGGCTAGGGTTAGAGATCCGGTTAGGGTTAAGATTGGACCTAGGGTTATAGTGATGTTGAGGGCTAGGGTATTCCAGCAGTGAAAACACACATTTCTATAAAGACTTTGAAGCAGCAAGCCAAAGCCTAGTGGCTGAGTGTTCTTTCAGAGAGAAACATGCATTTCATCCTTCTGGAGTGAATTTTCATGCTGGAGTTCATATGCATTTTATACTGTGCAGAATGTAGCTACCTGCTGGGGGTTGTGTCATAGAAGCACCTTTTCTGCAGGAGCTTATTGGAACATTCATTGTTTGGCTAAGTTATTTAGGGTTGGTTTTGGAAGGTCTTTCAACTTTGGCCAAATCCCGCTTCGTACGCAAGTTTTTAATAGCGCTGTGTCCAAGTGTCCACAAAGAGCTGCTGCTTGAAACTGTCCACATGCACATCTCTTATACTGGTGTGCTCGTTTCACTACCTGGATTTTGGTTTCCTCTTCTTTCTTTGAAATTACAAGCCCTCTTTCTGCATGCTACACACACACCTTGTAGCAGTTTCAGTTTGCAGCATATTGGTGCTCTTAAAACGCTGAGTAACCTGTGTAGAGTGTGTCAATCTCCAGCACTGAATACACAACTTAGAGCTCCTTTCACCACAGACACGCAAACACATCTTTTTGTAAAAGTCCTACTTCTTTACTCTTGGAAATGTAAGGGTTTCATCGAGAACTTGAAGTCAATCATGCTTTTGCACTCTGCAACCAATAGGAATGAACTCTTGTACATACCCGTCTGAATTTCAGTGCAAAATGCCCTTTTTTTCTGGTTTGTTGAAAGTTCACAACACATTAGGAGATAGAGCGTGTTTGAAGAAGACTTATGCAGTGTGCGTTTTCCTGGATTTCTAGTGATTTGGGAAACATAATCCGTGTTTTTCCACATTGTCTAAGAAACAGCATGAGGCTTGCAAGAGATTGAAACAATGCATCCTAAAACTTATTCCAGCAGTGAAAACACACGTTTCTACAAAGACTTGGAAGGAGCAAGCAAAAGAATAGTGGCTGAGTGTCCTTTCAGAGAGAAACACATGCATTTCATCCTTCTGGAGTGAGTTTTCTTGCTGGAATTCATATGCATTTTGTACTGTGCAGAATGTAGCTACCTGCTCGGGGGTTGTGTCATAGATGCAGCTTTCCTGCAGGAGCTTATTGGAACTTTCATTGTTTGGCTAAGTTATTTAGGGTTGGTTTTGGAAGGTCTTTCAACTTTGGCCAAATCCGCTTTGTACGAAAGTTTTTCACAGCCCTGTTTCCAAGTGTCCACAAAGAGGTGCTGCTTGAAAGTGTCCACATGCACATCTCCCATACTGGTGTGCTCGTTTCACTACCTGGATTTTGGTTTCCTCTTCTTTCTTTGAAATGACAAGTCTTCATTCAGCATGCTACACACACCTTGTAGCAGTTTCAGTTTGAAGCATGTTGGTGCTCTCAAAACGCTGGGTATCCTGTGTAGAGTGTGTCACTCTACAGCACTGAATACACAACTTAGAGCTCCTTTCAACACAGACACGCAAACACATCTTTTTGGAAAAGTCCTAACTCAGGTAAATTGGAAATGTAAGGGTTTCATCGAAAACATGAAGACAATCATGCTTTTGAACTCTGCAACCAAAAGAAATGGCTTTTTGTACATGCCATTCTGAATTTCACTG
Source organism: Miniopterus natalensis (assembly GCF_054644295.1). Taxonomy (NCBI): domain Eukaryota; kingdom Metazoa; phylum Chordata; class Mammalia; order Chiroptera; family Miniopteridae; genus Miniopterus; species Miniopterus natalensis. The sequence goes on from NC_142093.1 coordinate 64,732,630, forward strand.
CAAAATGCCCTTCTTTTCTGGTTTGTTGAAAGTTCAAAACACTTTAGGAGATAGAACGTGTTTGAAGAAGACTCATGCAGTGTGCGTTTTCCTGGATTTCAAGTGATCCTTGTTTTTTCACATTGTCTAAGAAACAACATGAGGCTTGCAAGAGATTCAAAAAATGCATCCTAAAACTTATGGCTGCAGTGAAAACACACGTTTCTACAAAGACTTGGAAGGAGCAAGCAAAAGAATAGTGGCTGAGAGTTCTTTCAGAGAGAAACAGACGTATTTCATCCTTCTGTAGAGACGGTTAGGGTTACGATTGGACCTAGGGTAGGGTTATGTTGAGGGCTAGGGTTAGAGAGACGGTTAGGGTTACGATGGGACCTAGGGTTAGCGTAATGTTTTGGGCTAGGGTTAGAGAGACGGTTAGGGTTAGGATTGGACCTAGGGTAGGGTTATGTTGAGGGCTAGGGTTAGAGAGACGGTTAGGGTTACGATGGGACCTAGGGTTAGCGTAATGTTTTGGGCTAGGGTTAGAGATCCGTTTAGGGTTACGATTGGACCTAGGGTTACGGTAATGTTGAGGGCTAGGGTTAGAGAGACGGTTAGGGTTACAATGGGACCTAGGGTTAGGGTTATGTTGAGGGTTAGGGTTAGAGATATGGTTAGGGTTATGATTGGACCTACGGTTAGGGTTATGTTGAGGGCTAGGGCTAGAGAGACGGTTAGGGTTACGATTGGACCCAGGGTTAGGTTTTTGTTGAGGGCTAGGGTTAGAGATCAGGTTAGTATTACGATTGGACCTAGGGTTAGGGTTATGTTGAGGGCTAGGGTTAGAGATCCGGTTAGGGTTACGATTGGACCTAGGGTTAGGATTATGTTGAGGCCCAGGGTTTGAGATCTGGTTAGGGTTACGATTGGACCTAGGGTTAGTGTTATGTTGAGGGCTAGGGTTAGAGAGAAGGTTAGGGTTACGATGGGACCTAGGGTTAGTGTTATGTAGAGGGCTAGGTTTAGAGATCCGGTTAGGGTTACGATTGGAAATAGGGTGAGGGATATGTTGAGGGCTAGGGTTAGAGATCCAGTTAGGGTTACGATTGGACCTAGGGTTAGGGTTATGTTGAGGGCTAGGGTTAGAGATCAGGTTAGTATTACGATTGTACCTAGGGTTAGGGTTATGTTGAGTGCTAGGGTTAGAGATCCGGTTAGGGTTACGGTTGAACCTAGGGTTAGGGTTATGTTGAGGGCTAGGGTTACAGATCCGGTTAGGGTTATGATTGGACCTAGGGTTAGGGTTATGTTGAGGGCTAGGGTTAGAGATCAGGTTAGTATTACGATTGGACCTAGGGTTAGGTTTATGTTGAGGGCTAGGGTTAGAGATCAGGTTAGTATTACGATTGGACCTAGGGTTAGTGTTATGTTGAGGTCTAGGGTTAGAGATCTTGTTAGGGTTACGGTTGGACCTAGGGTTAGGGTTATGTTGAGGGCTAGGGTTAGAGATCCGGTTAGGGTTAAGATTGGACCTAGGGTTATAGTGATGTTGAGGGCTAGTGTATTCCAGCAGTGAAAACACACATTTCTATAAATACTTTGAAGCAGCAAGCCAAAGCCTAGTGGCTGAGTGTTCTTTCAGAGAGAAACATGCATTTCATCCTTCTGGAGTGAATTTTCATGCTGGAGTTCATATGCATTTTATACTGTGCAGAATGTAGCTACCTGCTGGGGGTTGTGTCATAGAAGCACCTTTTCTGCAGGAGCTTATTGGAACATTCATTGTTTGGCTAAGTTATTTAGGGTTGGTTTTGGAAGGTCTTTCAACTTTGGCCAAATCCCGCTTCGTACGCAAGTTTTTAATAGCGCTGTGTCCAAGTGTCCACAAAGAGCTGCTGCTTGAAACTGTCCACATGCACATCTCTTATACTGGTGTGCTCGTTTCACTACCTGGATTTTGGTTTCCTCTTCTTTCTTTGAAATTACAAGCCCTCTTTCTGCATGCTACACACACACCTTGTAGCAGTTTCAGTTTGCAGCATATTGGTGCTCTTAAAACGCTGAGTAACCTGTGTAGAGTGTGTCAATCTCCAGCACTGAATACACAACTTAGAGCTCCTTTCACCACAGACACGCAAACACATCTTTTTGGGAAAGTCCTACTTCAGGTCCCTTGGAAATGTAAGGGTTTCATGGAGAACATGAAGTCAATCATGCTTTTGCACTCTACTACCAATAGAAATGACCTCTTGTACATGCCTGACTGAGTTTCACTGCAAAATGCCCTTGTTTTCTGGTTTCTTGAATGTTCTCAACACATTAGGAGAAAGAGCGTGTTTGAGCAAGATCGATGCAGTGTGCGTTTCCCTAGATTTCAAGTGATTTGGGAAATATAATCCTTATTTTTCCACATTGTGAAAGAAACATGAGGCTTGCAAGAGATTGAAAAAATGCATCCCAAAACGTACTCCAGCGGTGAAAGCACACGTTTCTACAAAGACTTTGAAGTAGCAAGTAAAAGCCAATGGCTGAGTGTTCTTTCGGAGAGAAGCATACACATTTCATCCTTCTGGAGTGAATTTTCAGCCTGGAATTCATATGCATTTGTACCGTGCAGAATGTAACTACCTGCTCGGGGGTTGTGTCATAGAAGCAACTTTCCTGCAGGAGCTTATTGGAACATTCATTGTTTGGCTAACTTCTTTGGGTTGGTTTTGGAAGGTCTTTCAACTTTAGCCAAATCCGCTTTCTTACGAAATTTTTTCACAGCCCTGTTTCCAAGAGCCCACAAAGAACTGCTGCTTAAAACTCTCCACATGCACATCTCCCATACTGGTGTGCTCGTTTCACTACCTGGATTTTGGTTTCCTCTTCTTTCTTTGAAATTACAAGCCCTCTTTCTGCATGCTACACACACCTTGTAGCAGTTTCAGTTTGCAGCATATTGGTGCTCTTAAAACGCTGAGTAACCTGTGTAGAGTGTGTCAATCTCCAGCACTGAATACACAACTTAGAGCTCCTTTCACCACAGACACGCAAACACATCTTTTTGTAAAAGTCCTACGTCTTTACTCTTGGAAATGTAAGGGTTTCATCGAGAACTTGAAGTCAATCATGCTTTTGCACTCTGCAACCAATAGGAATGAACTCTTGTACATACCCGTCTGAATTTCAGTGCAAAATGCCCTTCTTTTCTGGTTTGTTGAAAGTTCAAAACACTTTAGGAGATAGAACGTGTTTGAAGAAGACTCATGCAGTGTGCGTTTTCCTGGATTTCAAGTGATCCTTGTTTTTTCACATTGTCTAAGAAACAACATGAGGCTTGCAAGAGATTGAAAAAATGCATCCTAAAACTTATGCCTGCAGTGAAAACACACGTTTCTACAAAGACTTGGAAGGAGCAAGCAAAAGAATAGTGGCTGAGAGTTCTTTCAGAGAGAAACAGACGTATTTCATCCTTCTGTAGAGACGGTTAGGGTTACGATTGGACCTAGGGTAGGGTTATGTTGAGGGCTAGGGTTAGAGAGACGGTTAGGGTTACGATGGGACCTAGGGTAGGGTTATGTTGAAGGCTAGGGTTAGAGAGACGGTTAGGGTTACGATGAGACCTAGGGTTAGGGTTACGTTGAGGGCTAGGGTTAGAGATATGGTGAGGGTTATGATTGGACCTAGGGTTAGGGTTATGTTTAAGGCTAGTGTTAGACAGACGGTTAGGGTTACGATTGGACCCAGGGTTAGGGTTATGTTGAGGGCTAGGGTTAGAGATCAGGTTAGTATTACGATTGGACCTAGGGTAGGGTTATGTTGAGGGCTAGGGTTAGAAATCCGGTTAGGGTTACGATTGGACCTAGGGTTAGGATTATGTTGAGGCCCAGGGTTTGAGATCTGGTTAGGGTTACGATTGGACCTAGGGTTAGGGTTTTGTTGAGGGCTAGGGTTAGAGATCCTGTTAGGGTTATGATTGGACCTAGGGTTAGTGTTATGTTGAGGGCTAGGGTTAGAGAGAAGGTTAGGGTTACGATGGGACCTAGGGTTAGTGTTATGTAGAGGGCTAGGTTTGGAGATCCGGTTAGGGTTACGATTTGAAATAGGGTGAGGGATATGTTGAGGGCTAGGGTTACAGATCCGGTTAGGGTTATGATTGGACCTAGGGTTAGGGTTATGTTGAGGGCTATGGTTAGAGATCAGGTTAGTATTACGATTGGACCTAGGGTTAGGGTTATGTTGAGGGCTAGGGTTAGAGATCAGGTTAGTATTACGATTGGACCTAGGGTTAGGGTTATGTTGAGGGCTAGGTTTAGACAGACGGTTAGGGTTACGATTGGACCTAGGGTTAGGGTTATGTTGAGGGCTAGGGTTAGAGATCCGGTTAGGGTTACGGTTGGACCTAAGGTTAGGGTTATGTTGAGGGCTAGGGTTAGAGATCCGGTTAGGGTTAAGATTGGACCTAGGGTTATAGTGATGTTGAGGGCTAGGGTATTCCAGCAGTGAAAACACACATTTCTATAAAGACTTTGAAGCAGCAAGCCAAAGCCTAGTGGCTGAGTGTTTTTTCAGAGAGAAACATGCATTTCATCCTTCTGGAGTGAATTTTCATGCTGGAGTTCATATGCATTTTATACTGTGCAGAATGTAGCTACCTGCTGGGGGTTGTGTCATAGAAGCACCTTTTCTGCAGGAGCTTATTGGAACATTCATTGTTTGGCTAAGTTATTTAGGGTTGGTTTTGGAAGGTCTTTCAACTTTGGCCAAATCCCGCTTCGTACGCAAGTTTTTAATAGCGCTGTGTCCAAGTGTCCACAAAGAGCTGCTGCTTGAAACTGTCCACATGCACATCTCGTATACTGGTGTGCTCGTTTCACTACCTGGATTTTGGTTTCCTCTTCTTTCTTTGAAATTACAAGCCCTCTTTCTGCATGCTACACACACACCTTCTAGCAGTTTCAGTTTGCAGCATATTGGTGCTCTTAAAACGCTGAGTAACCTGTGTAGACTGTGTCAATCTCCAGCACTGAATACACAACTTAGAGCTCCTTTCACCACAGACACGCAAACACATCTTTTTGTAAAAGTCCTACTTCTTTACTCTTGGAAATGTAAGGGTTTCATCGAGAACTTGAAGTCAATCATGCTTTTGCACTCTGCAACCAATAGGAATGAACTCTTGTACATACCCGTCTGAATTTCAGTGCAAAATGCCCCTTTTTTCTGGTTTGTTGAAAGTTCACAACACATTAGGAGATAGAGCGTGTTTGAAGAAGACTGATGCAGTGTGCGTTTTCCTGGATTTCTAGTGATTTGGGAAACATAATCCGTGTTTTTCCACATTGTCTAAGAAACAGCATGAGGCTTGCAAGAGATTGAAACAATGCATCCTAAAACTTATTCCAGCAGTGAAAACACACGTTTCTACAAAGACTTGGAAGGAGCAAGCAAAAGAATAGTGGCTGAGTGTCCTTTCAGAGAGAAACACATGCATTTCATCCTTCTGGAGTGAGTTTTCTTGCTGGAATTCATATGCATTTTGTACTGTGCAGAATGTAGCTACCTGCTCGGGGGTTGTGTCATAGATGCAGCTTTCCTGCAGGAGCTTATTGGAACTTTCATTGTTTGGCTAAGTTATTTAGGGTTGGTTTTGGAAGGTCTTTCAACTTTGGCCAAATCCGCTTTGTACGAAAGTTTTTCACAGCCCTGTTTCCAAGTGTCCACAAAGAGGTGCTGCTTGAAAGTGTCCACATGCACATCTCCCATACTGGTGTGCTCGTTTCACTACCTGGATTTTGGTTTCCTCTTCTTTCTTTGAAATGACAAGTCTTCATTCAGCATGCTACACACACCTTGTAGCAGTTTCAGTTTGAAGCATGTTGGTGCTCTCAAAACGCTGTGTATCCTGTGTAGAGTGTGTCACTCTACAGCACTGAATACACAACTTAGAGCTCCTTTCAACACAGACACGCAAACACATCTTTTTGGAAAAGTCCTAACTCAGGTAAATTGGAAATGTAAGGGTTTCATCGAAAACATGAAGACAATCATGCTTTTGAACTCTGCAACCTAAAGAAATGCCTTTTTGTACATGCCATTCTGAATTTCACTGCAAAATGCCCTTCTTTTCTGGTTTGTTGAAAGTTCAAAACACTTTAGGAGATAGAACGTGTTTGAAGAAGACTCATGCAGTGTGCGTTTTCCTGGAATCAAGTGATCCTTGTTTTTTCACATTGTCTAAGAAACAACATGAGGCTTGCAAGAGATTGAAATAATGCATCCTAAAACTTATGCCTGCAGTGAAAACACACGTTTCTACAAAGACTTGGAAGGAGCAAGCAAAAGAATAGTGGCTGAGAGTTCTTTCAGAGAGAAACAGACGTATTTCATCCTTCTGTAGAGACGGTTAGGGTTACGATTGGACCTAGGGTAGGGTTATGTTGAAGGCTAGGGTTAGAGAGACGGTTAGGGTTACGATGGGACCTAGGGTTAGGGTTACGTTGAGGGCTAGGGTTAGAGATATGGTTAGGGTTATGATTTGACCTAGGGTTAGGGTTATGTTGAGGGCTAGGGCTAGAGAGACGGTTAGGGTTACGATTGGACCTATGGTTAGGGTTATGTTTAAGGCTAGGGTTAGACAGACGGTTAGGGTTACGATTGGACCCAGGGTTAGGGTTATGTTGAGGGCTAGGGTTAGAGATCAGGTTAGTTTTACGATTGGACCTAGGGTAGGGTTATGTTGAGGGCTAGGGTTAGAAATCCGGTTAGGGTTACGATTGGACCTAGGGTAGGGTTATGTTGAGGGCTAGGGTTAGAAATCCGGTTAGGGTTACGATTGGACCTAGGGTTAGGATTATGTTGAGGCCCAGGGTTTGAGATCTGGTTAGGGTTACGATTGGACCTAGGGTTAGGGTTTTGTTGAGGGCCAGGGTTAGAGATCCGGTTAGGGTTATGATTGGACCTAGGGTTAGTTTTATGTTGAGGGCTAGGGTTAGAGAGAAGGTTAGGGTTACGATGGGACCTAGGGTTAGTGTTATGTAGAGGGCTAGGTTTAGAGATCTGGTTAGGGTTACGATTGGAAATAGGGTGAGGGATATGTTGAGGGCTAGGGTTAGAGATTCGTTTAGGGTTACGATTGGACCTAGGGTTAGGGTTATGTTGAGGGCTAGGGTTAGAGATCAGGTTAGTATTACGATTGTACCTAGGGTTAGGGTTATGTTGAGGGCTAGGGTTAGAGATCCGGTTAGGGTTACGGTTGGACCTAGGGTTAGGGTTATGTTGAGGGCTAGGGTTACAGATCCGGTTAGTGTTATGATTGGACCTAGGGTTAGGGTTATGTTGAGGGCTAGGGTTAGAGATCAGGTTAGTATTACGATTGGACCTAGGGTTAGGGTTATGTTGAGGGCTAGGGTTAGAGATCAGGTTAGTATTACGATTGGACCTAGGGTTAGGGTTATGTTGAGGGCTAGGGTTAGACAGACGGTTAGGGTTACGATTGGACCTAGGGTTAGGGTTATGTTGAGGGCTAGGGTTAGAGATCCTGTTAGGGTTACGGTTGGACCTAGGGTTAGGGTTATGTTGAGGGCTACGGTTAGAGATCCGGTTAGGGTTAAGATTGGAACTAGGGTTATAGTGATGTTGAGGGCTAGGGTATTCCAGCAGTGAAAACACACATTTCTATAAAGACTTCGAAGCAGCAAGCCAAAGCCTAGTGACTGAGTGTTTTTTCAGAGAGAAACATGCATTTCATCCTTCTGGAGTGAATTTTCATGCTGGAGTTCATCTGCATTTTATACTGTGCAGAATGTAGCTACCTGCTGGGGGTTGTGTCATAGAAGCACCTTTTCTGCAGGAGCTTATTGGAACATTCATTGTTTGGTTAAGTTATTTAGGGTTGGTTTTGGAAGGTCTTTCAACTTTGGCTAAATCCCGCTTCGTACGCAAGTTTTTAATAGCGCTGTGTCCAAGTGTCCACAAAGAGCTGCTGCTTGAAACTGTCCACATGCACATCTCGTATACTGGTGTGCTCGTTTCACTACCTGGATTTTGGTTTCCTCTTCTTTCTTTGAAATTACAAGCCCTCTTTCTGCATGCTACACACACACCTTGTAGCAGTTTCAGTTTGCAGCATATTGGTGCTCTTAAAACGCTGAGTAACCTGTGTAGAGTGTGTCAATCTCCAGCACTGAATACACAACTTAGAGCTCCTTTCACCACAGACACGCAAACACATCTTTTTGTAAAAGTCCTACTTCTTTACTCTTGGAAATGTAAGGGTTTCATCGAGAACTTGAAGTCAATCATGCTTTTGCACTCTGCAACCAATAGGAATGAACTCTTGTACATACCCGTCTGAATTTCAGTGCAAAATGCCCTTTTTTTCTGGTTTGTTGAAAGTTCACAACACATTAGGAGATAGAGCGTGTTTGTAGAAGACTGATGCAGTGTGCGTTTTCCTGGATTTCTAGTGATTTGGGAAACATAATCCGTGTTTTTCCACATTGTCTAAGAAACAGCATGAGGCTTGCAAGAGATTGAAACAATGCATCCTAAAACTTATTCCAGCAGTGAAAACACACGTTTCTACAAAGACTTGGAAGGAGCAAGCAAAAGAATAGTGGCTGAGTGTCCTTTCAGAGAGAAACACATGCATTTCATCCTTCTGGAGTGAGTTTTCTTGCTGGAATTCATATGCATTTTGTACTGTGCAGAATGTAGCTACCTGCTCGGGGGTTGTGTCATAGATGCAGCTTTCCTGCAGGAGCTTATTGGAACTTTCATTGTTTGGCTAAGTTATTTAGGGTTGGTTTTGGAAGGTCTTTCAACTTTGGCCAAATCCGCTTTGTACGAAAGTTTTTCACAGCCCTGTTTCCAAGTGTCCACAAAGAGGTGCTGCTTGAAAGTGTCCACATGCACATCTCCCATACTGGTGTGCTCGTTTCACTACCTGGATTTTGGTTTCCTCTTCTTTCTTTGAAATGACAAGTCTTCATTCAGCATGCTACACACACCTTGTAGCAGTTTCAGTTTGAAGCATGTTGGTGCTCTCAAAACGCTGGGTATCCTGTGTAGAGTGTGTCACTCTACAGCACTGAATACACAACTTAGAGCTCCTTTCAACACAGACACGCAAACACATCTTTTTGGAAAAGTCCTAACTCAGGTAAATTGGAAATGTAAGGGTTTCATCGAACACATGAAGACAATCATGCTTTTGAACTCTGCAACCAAAAGAAATGGCTTTTTGTACATGCCATTCTGAATTTCACTGCAAAATGCCCTTCTTTTCTGGTTTGTTGAAAGTTCAAAACACTTTAGGAGATAGAACGTGTTTGTAGAAGACTCATGCAGTGTGCGTTTTCCTAGATTTCAAGTGATCCTTGTTTTTTCACATTGTCTAAGAAACAACATGAGGCTTGCAAGAGATTGAAAAAATGCATCCTAAAACTTATGGCTGCAGTGAAAACACACGTTTCTACAAAGACTTGGAAGGAGCAAGCAAAAGAATAGTGGCTGAGAGTTCTTTCAGAGAGAAACAGACGTATTTCATCCTTCTGTAGAGACGGTTAGGGTTACGATTGGACCTAGGGTAGGGTTATGTTGAGGGCTAGGGTTAGAGAGACGGTTAGGGTTACGATGGGACCTAGGGTTAGCGTAATGTTTTGGGCTAGGGTTAGAGAAACGGTTAGGGTTAGGATTGGACCTAGGGTAGGGTTATGTTGAGGGCTAGAGTTAGAGAGACGGTTAGGGTTACGATGGGACCTAGGGTTAGCGTAATGTTTTGGGCTAGGGTTAGAGATCCGTTTAGGGTTACGATTGGACCTAGGGTTACGGTAATGTTGAGGGCTCGGGTTAGAGAGACGGTTAGGGTTACAATGGGACCTAGGGTTAGGGTTACGTTGAGGGTTAGGGTTAGAGATATGGTTAGGGTTATGATTGGACCTACGTTTAGGGTTATGTTGAGGGCTAGGGCTAGAGAGACGGTTAGGGTTACGATTGGACCCAGGGTTAGGTTTTTGTTGAGGGCTAGGGTTAGAGATCAGGTTAGTATTACGATTGGACCTAGGGTTAGGGTTATGTTGAGGGCTAGGGTTAGAGATCCGGTTAGGGTTACGATTGGACCTAGGCTTAGGATTATGTTGAGGCCCAGGGTTTGAGATCTGGTTAGGGTTACGATTGGACCTAGGGTTAGTGTTATGTTGAGGGCTAGGGTTAGAGAGAAGGTTAGGGTTACGATGGGACCTAGGGTTAGTGTTATGTAGAGGGCTAGGTTTAGAGATCCGGTTAGGGTTACGATTGGAAATAGGGTGACGGATATGTTGAGGGCTAGGGTTAGAGATCCGGTTAGGGTAACGATTGGACCTAGGGTTAGGGTTATGTTGAGGGCTAGGGTTAGAGATCAGGTTAGTATTACGATTGTACCTAGGGTTAGGGTTATGTTGAGGGCTAGGGTTAGAGATCCGGTTAGGGTTACGGTTGTACCTAGGGTTAGGGTTATGTTGAGGGCTAGGGTTACAGATCCGGTTAGGGTTATGATTGGACCTAGGGTTAGGGTTATGTTGAGGGCTAGGGTTAGAGATCAGGTTAGTATTACGATTGGACCTAGGGTTAGTGTTATGTAGAGGGCTAGGTTTAGAGATCCGTTTAGGGTTACGATTGGAAATAGGGTGAGGGATATGTTGAGGGCTAGGGTTAGAGATCCGGTAAGGGTTACGATTGGACCTAGGGTTAGGGTTATGTTGAGGCCCAGGGTTTGAGATCTGGTTAGGGTTACGATTGGACCTAGGGTTAGGGTTTTGTTGAGGGCCAGGGTTAGAGATCCGGTTAGGGTTATAATTGGACACAGGGTTAGGGTTTTGTTGAGGGCCAGGATTAGAGATCCGGTTAGGCTTATGATTGGACCTAGGGTTAGTGTTATGTTGAGGGCTAGGGTTAGAGAGAAGGTTAGGGTTACGATGGGACCTAGGGTTAGTGTTATGTACAGGGCTAGGTTTAGAGATCCGGTTAGGGTTACGATTGGAAATAGGGTGAGGGATATGTTGAGGGCTAGGGTTAGAGATCCGGTTAGGTTTACGATTGGACCTAGGGTTAGGGTTATGTTGAGGGCTAAGGTTAGAGATCAGGTTAGTATTACGATTGTACCTAGGGTTAGGGTTATGTTGAGGGCTAGGGTTAGAGATCCGGTTAGGGTTACGGTTGGACCTAGGGTTAGGGTTATGTTGAGGGCTAGGGTTACAGATCCGGTTAGGGTTATGATTGGACCTAGGGTTAGGGTTATGTTGAGGGCTAGGGTTAGAGATCAGGTTAGTATTACGATTGGACCTAGGGTTAAGGTTATGTTGAGGGCTAGGGTTAGAGATCAGGTTAGTATTACGATTGGACCTAGGGTTAGGGTTATGTTGAGGGCTAGGGTTAGACAGACGGTTAGGGTTACGATTGGACCTAGGGTTAGGGTTATGTTGAGGGCTAGGGTTAGAGATCCGGTTAGGGTTACGGTTGGACCTAGGGTTAGGGTTATGTTGAGGGCTAGGGTTAGAGATCCGGTTAGGGTTAAGATTGGACCTAGGGTTATAGTGATGTTGAGGGCTAGGGTATTCCAGCAGTGAAAACACACATTTCTATAAAGACTTTGAAGCAGCAAGCCAAAGCCTAGTGGCTGAGTGTTCTTTCAGAGAGAAACATGCATTTCATCCTTCTGGAGTGAATTTTCATGCTGGAGTTCATATGCATTTTATACTGTGCAGAATGTAGCTACCTGCTGGGGGTTGTGTCATAGAAGCACCTTTTCTGCAGGAGCTTATTGGAACATTCATTGTTTGGCTAAGTTATTTAGGGTTGGTTTTGGAAGGTCTTTCAACTTTGGCCAAATCCCGCTTCGTACGCAAGTTTTTAATAGCGCTGTGTCCAAGTGTCCACAAAGAGCTGCTGCTTGAAACTGTCCACATGCACATCTCTTATACTGGTGTGCTCGTTTCACTACCTGGATTTTGGTTTCCTCTTCTTTCTTTGAAATTACAAGCCCTCTTTCTGCATGCTACACACACACCTTGTAGCAGTTTCAGTTTGCAGCATATTGGTGCTCTTAAAACGCTGAGTAACCTGTGTAGAGTGTGTCAATCTCCAGCACTGAATACACAACTTAGAGCTCCTTTCACCACAGACACGCAAACACATCTTTTTGTAAAAGTCCTACTTCTTTACTCTTGGAAATGTAAGGGTTTCATCGAGAACTTGAAGTCAATCATGCTTTTGCACTCTGCAACCAATAGGAATGAACTCTTGTACATACCCGTCTGAATTTCAGTGCAAAATGCCCTTTTTTTCTGGTTTGTTGAAAGTTCACAACACATTAGGAGATAGAGCGTGTTTGAAGAAGAGTGATGCAGTGTGCGTTTTCCTGGATTTCTAGTGATTTGGGAAACATAATCCGTGTTTTTCCACATTGTCTAAGAAACAGCATGAGGCTTGCAAGAGATTGAAACAATGCATCCTAAAACTTATTCCAGCAGTGAAAACACACGTTTCTACAAAGACTTGGAAGGAGCAAGCAAAAGAATAGTGGCTGAGTGTCCTTTCAGAGAGAAACACATGCATTTCATCCTTCTGGAGTGAGTTTTCTTGCTGGAATTCATATGCATTTTGTACTGTGCAGAATGTAGCTACCTGCTCGGGGGTTGTGTCATAGATGCAGCTTTCCTGCAGGAGCTTATTGGAACTTTCATTGTTTGGCTAAGTTATTTAGGGTTGGTTTTGGAAGGTCTTTCAACTTTGGCCAAATCCGCTTTGTACGAAAGTTTTTCACAGCCCTGTTTCCAAGTGTCCACAAAGAGGTGCTGCTTGAAAGTGTCCACATGCACATCTCCCATACTGGTGTGCTCGTTTCACTACCTGGATTTTGGTTTCCTCTTCTTTCTTTGAAATGACAAGTCTTCATTCAGCATGCTACACACACCTTGTAGCAGTTTCAGTTTGAAGCATGTTGGTGCTCTCAAAACGCTGGGTATCCTGTGTAGAGTGTGTCACTCTACAGCACTGAATACACAACTTAGAGCTCCTTTCAACACAGACACGCAAACACATCTTTTTGGAAAAGTCCTAACTCAGGTAAATTGGAAATGTAAGGGTTTCATCGAAAACATGAAGACAATCATGCTTTTGAACTCTGCAACCAAAAGAAATGGCTTTTTGTACATGCCATTCTGAATTTCACTGCAAAATGCCCTTCTTTTCTGGTTTGTTGAAAGTTCAAAACACTTTAGGAGATAGAACGTGTTTGAAGAAGACTCATGCAGTGTGCGTTTTCCTGGATTTCAAGTGATCCTTGTTTTTTCACATTGTCTAAGAAACAACATGAGGCTTGCAAGAGATTGAAAAAATGCATCCTAAAACTTATGGCTGCAGTGAAAACACACGTTTCTACAAAGACTTGGAAGGAGCAAGCAAAAGAATTGTGGTGAGAGTTCTTTCAGAGAGAAACAGACGTATTTCATCCTTCTGTAGAGACGGTTAGGGTTACGATTGGACCTAGGGTAGGGTTATGTTGAGGGCTAGGGTTAGAGAGACGGTTAGGGTTACGATGGGACCTAGGGTTAGCGTAATGTTTTGGGCTAGGGTTAGAGAGACGGTTAGGGTTAGGATTGGACCTAGGGTAGGGTTATGTTGAGGGCTAGGGTTAGAGAGACGGTTAGGGTTACGATGGGACCTAGGGTTAGCGTAATGTTTTGGGCTAGGGTTAGAGATCCGTTTAGGGTTACGATTGGACCTAGGGTTACGGTAATGTTGAGGGCTAGGGTTAGAGAGACGGTTAGGGTTACAATGGGACCTAGGGTTAGGGTTACATTGAGGGTTAGGGTTAGAGATATGGTTAGGGTTATGATTGGACCTACGGTTAGGGTTATGTTGAGGGCTAGGGCTAGAGAGACGGTTAGGGTTACGATTGGACCCAGGGTTAGGTTTTTGTTGAGGGCTAGGGTTAGAGATCAGGTTAGTATTACGATTGGACCTAGGGTTAGGGTTATGTTGAGGGCTAGGGTTAGAAATCCGGTTAGGGTTACGATTGGACCTAGGGTTAGGATTATGTTGAGGCCCAGGGTTTGAGATCTGGTTAGGGTTACGATTGGACCTAGGGTTAGTGTTATGTTGAGGGCTAGGGTTAGAGAGAAGGTTAGGGTTACGATGGGACCTAGGGTTAGTGTTATGTAGAGGGCTAGGTTTAGAGATCCGGTTAGGGTTACGATTGGAAATAGGGTGAGGGATATGTTGAGGGCTAGGGTTAGAGATCCGGTTAGGGTTACGATTGGACCTAGGGTTAGGGTTATGTTGAGGGCTAGGGTTAGAGATCAGGTTAGTATTACGATTGTACCTAGGGTTAGGGTTATGTTGAGGGCTAGGGTTAGAGATCCGGTTAGGGTTACGGTTGTACCTAGGGTTAGGGTTATGTTGAGGGCTAGGGTTACAGATCCGGTTAGGGTTATATTTGGACCTAGGGTTAGGGTTATGTTGAGGGCTAGGGTTAGAGATCAGGTTAGTATTACGATTGGACCTAGGGTTAGTGTTATGTAGAGGGCTAGGTTTAGAGATCCGTTTAGGGTTACGATTGGAAATAGGGTGAGGGATATGTTGAGGGCTAGGGTTAGAGATCCGGTTAGGGTTACGATTGGACCTAGGGTTAGGGTTATGTTGAGGGCTAGAGTTAGAGATCAGGTTAGTATTACGATTGTACCTAGGGTTAGGGTTATGTTGAGGGCTAGGGTGAGAGATCTGGTTAGGGTTACGGATGGACCTAGGGTTAGGATTATGTTGAGGCCCAGGGTTTGAGATCTGGTTAGGGTTACGATTGGACCTAGGGTTAGGGTTTTGTTGAGGGCCAGGGTTAGAGATCCGGTTAGGGTTATGATTGGACACAGGGTTAGGGTTTTGTTGAGGGCCAGGATTAGAGATCCGGTTAGGCTTATGATTGCACCTAGGGTTAGTGTTATGCTGAGGGCTAGGGTTAGAGAGAAGGTTAGGGTTACGATGGGACCTAGGGTTAGTGTTATGTAGAGGGCTAGGTTTAGAGATCCGGTTAGGGTTACGATTGGAAATAGGGTGAGGAATATGTTGAGGGCTAGGGTTAGAGATCCGGTTAGGTTTACGATTGGACCTAGGGTTAGGGTTATGTTGAGGGCTAAGGTTAGAGATCAGGTTAGTATTACGATTGTACCTAGGGTTAGGGTTATGTTGAGGGCTAGGGTTAGAGATCCGGTTAGGGTTACGGTTGGACCTAGGGTTAGGGTTATGTTGAGGGCTAGGGTTACAGATCCGGTTAGGGTTATGATTGGACCTAGGGTTAGGGTTATGTTGAGGGCTAGGGTTAGAGATCAGGTTAGTATTACGATTGGACCTAGGGTTAGGGTTATGTTGAGGGCTAGGGTTAGAGATCAGGTTAGTATTACGATTGGACCTAGGGTTAGGGTTATGTTGAGGGCTAGGGTTAGACAGACGGTTAGGGTTACGATTGGACCTAGGGTTAGGGTTATGTTGAGGGCTAGGGTTAGAGATCCGGTTAGGGTTACGGTTGGACCTAGGGTTAGGGTTATGTTGAGGGCTAGGGTTAGAGATCCGGTTAGGGTTAAGATTGGACCTAGGGTTATAGTGATGTTGAGGGCTAGGGTATTCCAGCAGTGAAAACACACATTTCTATAAAGACTTTGAAGCAGCAAGCCAAAGCCTAGTGGCTGAGTGTTCTTTCAGAGAGAAACATGCATTTCATCCTTCTGGAGTGAATTTTCATGCTGGAGTTCATATGCATTTTATACTGTGCAGAATGTAGCTACCTGCTGGGGGTTGTGTCATAGAAGCACCTTTTCTGCAGGAGCTTATTGGAACATTCATTGTTTGGCTAAGTTATTTAGGGTTGGTTTTGGAAGGTCTTTCAACTTTGGCCAAATCCCGCTTCGTACGCAAGTTTTTAATAGCGCTGTTTCCAAGTGTCCACAAAGAGCTGCTGCTTGAAACTGTCCACATGCACATCTCTTATACTGGTGTGCTCGTTTCACTACCTGGATTTTGGTTTCCTCTTCTTTCTTTGAAATTACAAGCCCTCTTTCTGCATGCTACACACACACCTTGTAGCAGTTTCAGTTTGCAGCATATTGGTTCTCTTAAAACGCTGAGTAACCTGTGTAGAGTGTGTCAATCTCCAGCACTGAATACACAACTTAGAGCTCCTTTCACCACAGACACGCAAACACATCTTTTTGTAAAAGTCCTACTTCTTTACTCTTGGAAATGTAAGGGTTTCATCGAGAACTTGAAGTCAATCATGCTTTTGCACTCTGCAACCAATAGGAATGAACTCTTGTACATACCCGTCTGAATTTCAGTGCAAAATGCCCTTTTTTTCTGGTTTGTTGAAAGTTCACAACACATTAGGAGATAGAGCGTGTTTGAAGAAGACTGATGCAGTGTGCGTTTTCCTGGATTTCTAGTGATTTGGGAAACATAATCCGTGTTTTTCCACATTGTCTAAGAAACAGCATGAGGCTTGCAAGAGATTGAAACAATGCATCCTAAAACTTATTCCAGCAGTGAAAACACACGTTTCTACAAAGACTTGGAAGGAGCAAGCAAAAGAATAGTGGCTGAGTGTCCTTTCAGAGAGAAACACATGCATTTCATCCTTCTGGAGTGAGTTTTCTTGCTGGAATTCATATGCATTTTGTACTGTGCAGAATGTAGCTACCTGCTCGGGGTTTGTGTCATAGATGCAGCTTTCCTGCAGGAGCTTATTGGAACTTTCATTGTTTGGCTAAGTTATTTAGGGTTGGTTTTGGAAGGTCTTTCAACTTTGGCCAAATCCGCTTTGTACGAAAGTTTTTCACAGCCCTGTTTCCAAGTGTCCACAAAGAGGTGCTGCTTGAAAGTGTCCACATGCACATCTCCCATACTGGTGTGCTCGTTTCACTACCTGGATTTTGGTTTCCTCTTCTTTCTTTGAAATGACAAGTCTTCATTCAGCATGCTACACACACCTTGTAGCAGTTTCAGTTTGAAGCATGTTGGTGCTCTCAAAACGCTGGGTATCCTGTGTAGAGTGTGTCACTCTACAGCACTGAATACACAACTTAGAGCTCCTTTCAACACAGACACGCAAACACATCTTTTTGGAAAAGTCCTAACTCAGGTAAATTGGAAATGTAAGGGTTTCATCGAAAACATGAAGACAATCATGCTTTTGAACTCTGCAACCAAAAGAAATGGCTTTTTGTACATGCCATTCTGAATTTCACTGCAAAATGCCCTTCTTTTCTGGTTTGTTGAAAGTTCAAAACACTTTAGGAGATAGAACGTGTTTGAAGAAGACTCATGCAGTGTGCGTTTTCCTGGATTTCAAGTGATCCTTGTTTTTTCACATTGTCTAAGAAACAACATGAGGCTTGCAAGAGATTCAAAAAATGCATCCTAAAACTTATGGCTGCAGTGAAAACACACGTTTCTACAAAGACTTGGAAGGAGCAAGCAAAAGAATAGTGGCTGAGAGTTCTTTCAGAGAGAAACAGACGTATTTCATCCTTCTGTAGAGACGGTTAGGGTTACGATTGGACCTAGGGTAGGGTTATGTTGAGGGCTAGGGTTAGAGAGACGGTTAGGGTTACGATGGGACCTAGGGTTAGAGTAATGTTTTGGGCTAGGGTTAGAGAGACGGTTAGGGTTAGGATTGGACCTAGGGTAGGGTTATGTTGAGGGCTAGGGTTAGAGAGACGGTTAGGGTTACGATGGGACCTAGGGTTAGCGTAATGTTTTGGGCTAGGGTTAGAGATCCGTTTAGGGTTACGATTGGACCTAGGGTTACGATAATGTTGAGGGCTAGGGTTAGAGAGAAGGTTAGGGTTACAATGGGACCTAGGGTTAGGGTTACGTTGAGGGTTAGGGTTAGAGATATGGTTAGGGTTATGATTGGACCTACGGTTAGGGTTATGTTGAGGGCTAGGGCTAGAGAGACGGTTAGGGTTACGATTGGACCCAGGGTTAGGTTTTTGTTGAGGGCTAGGGTTAGAGAACATGTTAGTATTACGATTGGACCTAGGGTTAGGGTTATGTTGAGGGCTAGGGTTAGAGATCCGGTTAGGGTTACGATTGGACCTAGGGTTAGGATTATGTTGAGGCCCAGGGTTTGAGATCTGGTTAGGGTTGCGATTGGACCTAGGGTTAGTGTTATGTTGAGGGCTAGGGTTAGAGAGAAGGTTAGGGTTACGATGGGACCTAGGGTTAGTGTTATGTAGAGGGCTAGGTTTAGAGATCCGGTTAGGGTTACGATTGGAAATAGGGTGAGGGATATGTTGAGGGCTAGGGTTAGAGATCCGGTTAGGGTTACGATTGGACCTAGGGTTAGGGTTATGTTGAGGGCTAGGGTTAGAGATCAGGTTAGTATTACGATTGTACCTAGGGTTAGGGTTATGTTGAGGGCTAGGGTTAGAGATCCGGTTAGGGTTACGGTTGAACCTAGGGTTAGGGTTATGTTGAGGGCTAGGGTTACAGATCCGGTTAGGGTTATGATTGGACCTAGGGTTAGGGTTATGTTGAGGGCTAGGGTTAGAGATCAGGTTAGTATTACGATTGGACCTAGGGTTAGGGTTATGTTGAGGGCTAGGGTTAGAGATCAGGTTAGTATTACGATTGGACCTAGGGTTAGGGTTATGTTGAGGGCTAGGGTTAGACAGACGGTTAGGGTTACGATTGGACCTAGGGTTAGGGTTATGTTGAGGGCTAGGGTTAGAGATCCGGTTAGGGTTACGGTTGGACCTAGGGTTAGGGTTATGTTGAGGGCTAGGGTTAGAGATCCGGTTAGGGTTAAGATTGGACCTAGGGTTATAGTGATGTTGAGGGCTAGGGTATTCCAGCAGTGAAAACACACATTTCTATAAAGACTTTGAAGCAGCAAGCCAAAGCCTAGTGGCTGAGTGTTCTTTCAGAGAGAAACATGCATTTCATCCTTCTGGAGTGAATTTTCATGCTGGAGTTCATATGCATTTTATACTGTGCAGAATGTAGCTACCTGCTGGGGGTTGTGTCATAGAAGCACCTTTTCTGCAGGAGCTTATTGGAACATTCATTGTTTGGCTAAGTTATTTAGGGTTGGTTTTGGAAGGTCTTTCAACTTTGGCCAAATCCCGCTTCGTACGCAAGTTTTTAATAGCGCTGTGTCCAAGTGTCCACAAAGAGCTGCTGCTTGAAACTGTCCACATGCACATCTCTTATACTGGTGTGCTCGTTTCACTACCTGGATTTTGGTTTCCTCTTCTTTCTTTGAAATTACAAGCCCTCTTTCTGCATGCTACACACACACCTTGTAGCAGTTTCAGTTTGCAGCATATTGGTTCTCTTAAAACGCTGAGTAACCTGTGTAGAGTGTGTCAATCTCCAGCACTGAATACACAACTTAGAGCTCCTTTCACCACAGACACGCAAACACATCTTTTTGTAAAAGTCCTACTTCTTTACTCTTGGAAATGTAAGGGTTTCATCGAGAACTTGAAGTCAATCATGCTTTTGCACTCTGCAACCAATAGGAATGAACTCTTGTACATACCCGTCTGAATTTCAGTGCAAAATGCCCTTTTTTTCTGGTTTGTTGAAAGTTCACAACACATTAGGAGATAGAGCGTGTTTGAAGAAGACTGATGCAGTGTGCGTTTTCCTGGATTTCTAGTGATTTGGGAAACATAATCCGTGTTTTTCCACATTGTCTAAGAAACAGCATGAGGCTTGCAAGAGATTGAAACAATGCATCCTAAAACTTATTCCAGCAGTGAAAACACACGTTTCTACAAAGACTTGGAAGGAGCAAGCAAAAGAATAGTGGCTGAGTGTCCTTTCAGAGAGAAACACATGCATTTCATCCTTCTGGAGTGAGTTTTCTTGCTGGAATTCATATGCATTTTGTACTGTGCAGAATGTAGCTACCTGCTCGGGGTTTGTGTCATAGATGCAGCTTTCCTGCAGGAGCTTATTGGAACTTTCATTGTTTGGCTAAGTTATTTAGGGTTGGTTTTGGAAGGTCTTTCAACTTTGGCCAAATCCGCTTTGTACGAAAGTTTTTCACAGCCCTGTTTCCAAGTGTCCACAAAGAGGTGCTGCTTGAAAGTGTCCACATGCACATCTCCCATACTGGTGTGCTCGTTTCACTACCTGGATTTTGGTTTCCTCTTCTTTCTTTGAAATGACAAGTCTTCATTCAGCATGCTACACACACCTTGTAGCAGTTTCAGTTTGAAGCATGTTGGTGCTCTCAAAACGCTGGGTATCCTGTGTAGAGTGTGTCACTCTACAGCACTGAATACACAACTTAGAGCTCCTTTCAACACAGACACGCAAACACATCTTTTTGGAAAAGTCCTAACTCAGGTAAATTGGAAATGTAAGGGTTTCATCGAAAACATGAAGACAATCATGCTTTTGAACTCTGCAACCAAAAGAAATGGCTTTTTGTACATGCCATTCTGAATTTCACTGCAAAATGCCCTTCTTTTCTGGTTTGTTGAAAGTTCAAAACACTTTAGGAGATAGAACGTGTTTGAAGAAGACTCATGCAGTGTGCGTTTTCCTGGATTTCAAGTGATCCTTGTTTTTTCACATTGTCTAAGAAACAACATGAGGCTTGCAAGAGATTCAAAAAATGCATCCTAAAACTTATGGCTGCAGTGAAAACACACGTTTCTACAAAGACTTGGAAGGAGCAAGCAAAAGAATAGTGGCTGAGAGTTCTTTCAGAGAGAAACAGACGTATTTCATCCTTCTGTAGAGACGGTTAGGGTTACGATTGGACCTAGGGTAGGGTTATGTTGAGGGCTAGGGTTAGAGAGACGGTTAGGGTTACGATGGGACCTAGGGTTAGCGTAATGTTTTGGGCTAGGGTTAGAGAGACGGTTAGGGTTAGGATTGGACCTAGGGTAGGGTTATGTTGAGGGCTAGGGTTAGAGAGACGGTTAGGGTTACGATGGGACCTAGGGTTAGCGTAATGTTTTGGGCTAGGGTTAGAGATCCGTTTAGGGTTACGATTGGACCTAGGGTTACGATAATGTTGAGGGCTAGGGTTAGAGAGAAGGTTAGGGTTACAATGGGACCTAGGGTTAGGGTTACGTTGAGGGTTAGGGTTAGAGATATGGTTAGGGTTATGATTGGACCTACGGTTAGTGTTATGTTGAGGGCTAGGGCTAGAGAGACGGTTAGGGTTACGATTGGACCCAGGGTTAGGTTTTTGTTGAGGGCTAGGGTTAGAGAACATGTTAGTATTACGATTGGACCTAGGGTTAGGGTTATGTTGAGGGCTAGGGTTAGAGATCCGGTTAGGGTTACGATTGGACCTAGGGTTAGGATTATGTTGAGGCCCAGGGTTTGAGATCTGGTTAGGGTTACGATTGGACCTAGGGTTAGTGTTATGTTGAGGGCTAGGGTTAGAGAGAAGGTTAGGGTTACGATGGGACCTAGGGTTAGTGTTATGTAGAGGGCTAGGTTTAGAGATCCGGTTAGGGTTACGATTGGAAATAGGGTGAGGGATATGTTGAGGGCTAGGGTTAGAGATCCGGTTAGGGTTACGATTGGACCTAGGGTTAGGGTTATGTTGAGGGCTAGGGTTAGAGATCAGGTTAGTATTACGATTGTACCTAGGGTTAGGGTTATGTTGAGGGCTAGGGTTAGAGATCCGGTTAGGGTTACGGTTGAACCTAGGGTTAGGGTTATGTTGAGGGCTAGGGTTACAGATCCGGTTAGGGTTATGATTGGACCTAGGGTTAGGGTTATGTTGAGGGCTAGGGTTAGAGATCAGGTTAGTATTACGATTGGACCTAGGGTTAGGTTTATGTTGAGGGCTAGGGTTAGAGATCAGGGTAGTATTACGATTGGACCTAGGGTTAGGGTTATGTTGAGGTCTATTGTTAGAGATCTTGTTAGGGTTACGGTTGGACCTAGGGTTAGGGTTATGTTGAGGGCTAGGGTTAGAGATCCGGTTAGGGTTAAGATTGGACCTAGGGTTATAGTGATGTTGAGGGCTAGTGTATTCCAGCAGTGAAAACACACATTTCTATAAATACTTTGAAGCAGCAAGCCAAAGCCTAGTGGCTGAGTGTTCTTTCAGAGAGAAACATGCATTTCATCCTTCTGGAGTGAATTTTCATGCTGGAGTTCATATGCATTTTATACTGTGCAGAATGTAGCTACCTGCTAGGGGTTGTGTCATAGAAGTACCTTTTCTGCAGGAGCTTATTGGAACATTCATTGTTTGGCTAAGTTATTTAGGGTTGGTTTTGGAAGGTCTTTCAACTTTGGCCAAATCCCGCTACGTACGCAAGTTTTTAATAGCGCTGTGTCCAAGTGTCCACAAAGAGCTGCTGCTTGAAACTGTCCACATGCACATCTCGTATTCTGGTGTGCTCGTTTCACTACCTGGATTTTGGTTTCCTCTTCTTTCTTTGAAATTACAAGCCCTCTTTCTGCATGCTACACACACACCTTGTAGCAGTTTCAGTTTGCAGCATATTGGTGCTCTTAAAACGCTGAGTAACCTGTGTAGAGTGTGTCAATCTCCAGCACTGAATACACAACTTAGAGCTCCTTTCACCACAGACACGCAAACACATCTTTTTGGGAAAGTCCTACTTCAGGTCCCTTGGAAATGTAAGGGTTTCATGGAGAACATGAAGTCAATCATGCTTTTGCACTCTACTACCAATAGAAATGACCTCTTGTACATGCCTGACTGAGTTTCACTGCAAAATGCCCTTGTTTTCTGGTTTCTTGAATGTTCTCAACACATTAGGAGAAAGAGCGTGTTTGAGCAAGATCGATGCAGTGTGCGTTTCCCTAGATTTCAAGTGATTTGGGAAATATAATCCTTATTTTTCCACATTGTGAAAGAAACATGAGGCTTGCAAGAGATTGAAAAAATGCATCCCAAAACGTACTCCAGCGGTGAAAGCACACGTTTCTACAAAGACTTTGAAGTAGCAAGTAAAAGCCAATGGCTGAGTGTTCTTTCGGAGAGAAGCATACACATTTCATCCTTCTGGAGTGAATTTTCAGCCTGGAATTCATATGCATTTGTACCGTGCAGAATGTAACTACCTGCTCGGGGGTTGTGTCATAGAAGCAACTTTCCTGCAGGAGCTTATTGGAACATTCATTGTTTGGCTAACTTCTTTGGGTTGGTTTTGGAAGGTCTTTCAACTTTAGCCAAATCCGCTTTCTTACGAAATTTTTTCACAGCCCTGTTTCCAAGAGCCCACAAAGAACTGCTGCTTAAAACTCTCCACATGCACATCTCCCATACTGGTGTGCTCGTTTCACTACCTGGATTTTGGTTTCCTCTTCTTTCTTTGAAATTACAAGCCCTCTTTCTGCATGCTACACACACCTTGTAGCAGTTTCAGTTTGCAGCATATTGGTGCTCTTAAAACGCTGAGTAACCTGTGTAGAGTGTGTCAATCTCCAGCACTGAATACACAACTTAGAGCTCCTTTCACCACAGACACGCAAACACATCTTTTTGTAAAAGTCCTACGTCTTTACTCTTGGAAATGTAAGGGTTTCATCGAGAACTTGAAGTCAATCATGCTTTTGCACTCTGCAACCAATAGGAATGAACTCTTGTACATACCCGTCTGAATTTCAGTGCAAAATGCCCTTCTTTTCTGGTTTGTTGAAAGTTCAAAACACTTTAGGAGATAGAACGTGTTTGAAGAAGACTCATGCAGTGTGCGTTTTCCTGGATTTCAAGTGATCCTTGTTTTTTCACATTGTCTAAAAAACAACATGAGGCTTGCAAGAGATTGAAAAAATGCATCCTAAAACTTATGCCTGCAGTGAAAACACACGTTTCTACAAAGACTTGGAAGGAGCAGGCAAAAGAATAGTGGCTGAGAGTTCTTTCAGAGAGAAACAGACGTATTTCATCCTTCTGTAGAGACGGTTAGGGTTACGATTGGACCTAGGGTAGGGTTATGTTGAAGGCTAGGGTTAGAGAGACGGTTAGGGTTACGATGGGACCTAGGGTTAGGGTTACGTTGAGGGCTAGGGTTAGAGATATGGTGAGGGTTATGATTGGACCTAGGGTTAGGGTTATGTTTAAGGCTAGGGTTAGACAGACGGTTAGGGTTACGATTGGACCCAGGGTTAGGGTTATGTTGAGGGCTAGGGTTAGAGATCAGGTTAGTATTACGATTGGACCTAGGGTAGGGTTATGTTGAGGGCTAGGGTTAGAAATCCGGTTAGGGTTACGATTGGACCTAGGGTTAGGATTATGTTGAGGCCCAGGTTTTGAGATCTGGTTAGGGTTACGATTGGACCTAAGGTTAGGGTTTTCTTGAGGGCCAGGGTTAGAGATCCGGTTAGGGTTATGATTGGACCTAGGCTTAGTTTTATGTTGAGGGCTAGGGTTAGAGAGAAGGTTAGGGTTACGATGGGACCTAGGGTTAGAGTTATGTTGAGGGCTAGGGTTAGAGATCCGGTTAGGGTTACGGTTGGACCTAGGGTTAGGGTTATGTTGAGGGCTAGGGTTACAGATCCGGTTAGGGTTATGATTGGACCTAAGGTTAGGGTTATGTTGAGGGCTAGGGTTAGAGATCAGGTTAGTATTACGATTGGACCTAGGGTTAGGGTTATGTTGAGGGCTAGGGTTAGAGATCAGGTTAGTATTACGATTGGACCTAGGGTTAGGGTTATGTTGAGGGCTAGGGTTAGACAGACGGTTAGGGTTACGATTGGACCTAGGGTTAGGGTTATGTTGAGGGCTAGGGTTAGACAGACGGTTAGGGTTACGATTGGACCTAGGTTTAGGGTTATGTTGAGGGCTAGGGTTAGAGATCCTGTTAGGGTTACGGTTGGACCTAGGGTTAGGGTTATGTTGAGGGCTACGGTTAGAGATCCGGTTAGGGTTAAGATTGGAACTAGGGTTATAGTGATGTTGAGGGCTAGGGTATTCCAGCAGTGAAAACACACATTTCTATAAAGACTTCGAAGCAGCAAGCCAAAGCCTAGTGACTGAGTGTTTTTTCAGAGAGAAACATGCATTTCATCCTTCTGGAGTGAATTTTCATGCTGGAGTTCATCTGCATTTTATACTGTGCAGAATGTAGCTACCTGCTGGGGGTTGTGTCATAGAAGCACCTTTTCTGCAGGAGCTTATTGGAACATTCATTGTTTGGTTAAGTTATTTAGGGTTGGTTTTGGAAGGTCTTTCAACTTTGGCTAATCCCGCTTCGTACGCAAGTTTTTAATAGCGCTGTGTCCAAGTGTCCACAAAGAGCTGCTGCTTGAAACTGTCCACATGCACATCTCGTATACTGGTGTGCTCGTTTCACTACCTGGATTTTGGTTTCCTCTTCTTTCTTTGAAATTACAAGCCCTCTTTCTGCATGCTACACACACACCTTGTAGCAGTTTCAGTTTGCAGCATATTGGTGCTCTTAAAACGCTGAGTAACCTGTGTAGAGTGTGTCAATCTCCAGCACTGAATACACAACTTAGAGCTCCTTTCACCACAGACACGCAAACACATCTTTTTGTAAAAGTCCTACTTCTTTACTCTTGGAAATGTAAGGGTTTCATCGAGAACTTGAAGTCAATCATGCTTTTGCACTCTGCAACCAATAGGAATGAACTCTTGTACATACCCGTCTGAATTTCAGTGCAAAATGCCCTTTTTTTCTGGTTTGTTGAAAGTTCACAACACATTAGGAGATAGAGCGTGTTTGAAGAAGACTGATGCAGTGTGCGTTTTCCTGGATTTCTAGTGATTTGGGAAACATAATCCGTGTTTTTCCACATTGTCTAAGAAACAGCATGAGGCTTGCAAGAGATTGAAACAATGCATCCTAAAACTTATTCCAGCAGTGAAAACACACGTTTCTACAAAGACTTGGAAGGAGCAAGCAAAAGAATAGTGGCTGAGTGTCCTTTCAGAGAGAAACACATGCATTTCATCCTTCTGGAGTGAGTTTTCTTGCTGGAATTCATATGCATTTTGTACTGTGCAGAATGTAGCTACCTGCTCGGGGGTTGTGTCATAGATGCAGCTTTCCTGCAGGAGCTTATTGGAACTTTCATTGTTTGGCTAAGTTATTTAGGGTTGGTTTTGGAAGGTCTTTCAACTTTGGCCAAATCCGCTTTGTACGAAAGTTTTTCACAGCCCTGTTTCCAAGTGTCCACAAAGAGGTGCTGCTTGAAAGTGTCCACATGCACATCTCCCATACTGGTGTGCTCGTTTCACTACCTGGATTTTGGTTTCCTCTTCTTTCTTTGAAATGACAAGTCTTCATTCAGCATGCTACACACACCTTGTAGCAGTTTCAGTTTGAAGCATGTTGGTGCTCTCAAAACGCTGTGTATCCTGTGTAGAGTGTGTCACTCTACAGCACTGAATACACAACTTAGAGCTCCTTTCAACACAGACACGCAAACACATCTTTTTGGAAAAGTCCTAACTCAGGTAAATTGGAAATGTAAGGGTTTCATCGAACACATGAAGACAATCATGCTTTTGAACTCTGCAACCAAAAGAAATGGCTTTTTGTACATGCCATTCTGAATTTCACTGCAAAATGCCCTTCTTTTCTGGTTGGTTGAAAGTTCAAAACACTTTAGGAGATAGAACGTGTTTGAAGAAGACTCATGCAGTGTGCGTTTTCCTAGATTTCAAGTGATCCTTGTTTTTTCACATTGTCTAAGAAACAACATGAGGCTTGCAAGAGATTGAAAAAATGCATCCTAAAACTTATGGCTGCAGTGAAAACACACGTTTCTACAAAGACTTGGAAGGAGCAAGCAAAAGAATAGTGGCTGAGAGTTCTTTCAGAGAGAAACAGACGTATTTCATCCTTCTGTAGAGACGGTTAGGGTTACGATTGGACCTAGGGTAGGGTTATGTTGAGGGCTAGGGTTAGAGAGACGGTTAGGGTTACGATTGGACCTAGGGTTAGGATTATGTTGAGGCCCAGGGTTTGAGATCTGGTTAGGGTTACGATTGGACCTAGGGTTAGGGTTTTGTTGAGGGCTAGGGTTAGAGATCCTGTTAGGGTTATGATTGGACCTAGGGTTAGTGTTATGTTGAGGGCTAGGGTTAGAGAGAAGGTTAGGGTTACGATGGGACCTAGGGTTATTGTTATGTAGAGGGCTAGGTTTAGAGATCCGGTTAGGGTTACGATTGGAAATAGGGTGAGGGATATGTTGAGGGCTAGGGTTACAGATCCGGTTAGGGTTATGATTGGACCTAGGGTTAGGGTTATGTTGAGGGCTATGGTTAGAGATCAGGTTAGTATTACGATTGGACCTAGGTTTAGGGTTATGTTGAGGGCTAGGGTTAGACAGACGGTTAGGGTTACGATTGGACCTAGGGTTAGGGTTATGTTGAGGGCTAGGGTTAGAGATCCGGTTAGGGTTACGGTTGGACCTAGGGTTAGGGTTATGTTGAGGGCTAGGGTTAGAGATCCGGTTAGGGTTAAGATTGGACCTAGGGTTATAGTGATGTTGAGGGCTAGGGTATTCCAGCAGTGAAAACACACATTTCTATAAAGACTTCGAAGCAGCAAGCCAAAGCCTAGTGACTGAGTGTTTTTTCAGAGAGAAACATGCATTTCATCCTTCTGGAGTGAATTTTCATGCTGGAGTTCATCTGCATTTTATACTGTGCAGAATGTAGCTACCTGCTGGGGGTTGTGTCATAGAAGCACCTTTTCTGCAGGAGCTTATTGGAACATTCATTGTTTGGTTAAGTTATTTAGGGTTGGTTTTGGAAGGTCTTTCAACTTTGGCTAAATCCCGCTTCGTACGCAAGTTTTTAATAGCGCTGTGTCCAAGTGTCCACAAAGAGCTGCTGCTTGAAACTGTCCACATGCACATCTCGTATACTGGTGTGCTCGTTTCACTACCTGGATTTTGGTTTCCTCTTCTTTCTTTGAAATTACAAGCCCTCTTTCTGCATGCTACACACACACCTTGTAGCAGTTTCAGTTTGCAGCATATTGGTGCTCTTAAAACGCTGAGTAACCTGTGTAGAGTGTGTCAATCTCCAGCACTGAATACACAACTTAGAGCTCCTTTCACCACAGACACGCAAACACATCTTTTTGTAAAAGTCCTACTTCTTTACTCTTGGAAATGTAAGGGTTTCATCGAGAACTTGAAGTCAATCATGCTTTTGCACTCTGCAACCAATAGGAATGAACTCTTGTACATACCCGTCTGAATTTCAGTGCAAAATGCCCTTTTTTTCTGGTTTGTTGAAAGTTCACAACACATTAGGAGATAGAGCGTGTTTGAAGAAGACTGATGCAGTGTGCGTTTTCCTGGATTTCTAGTGATTTGGGAAACATAATCCGTGTTTTTCCACATTGTCTAAGAAACAGCATGAGGCTTGCAAGAGATTGAAACAATGCATCCTAAAACTTATTCCAGCAGTGAAAACACACGTTTCTACAAAGACTTGGAAGGAGCAAGCAAAAGAATAGTGGCTGAGTGTCCTTTCAGAGAGAAACACATGCATTTCATCCTTCTGGAGTGAGTTTTCTTGCTGGAATTCATATGCATTTTGTACTGTGCAGAATGTAGCTACCTGCTCGGGGGTTGTGTCATAGATGCAGCTTTCCTGCAGGAGCTTATTGGAACTTTCATTGTTTGGCTAAGTTATTTAGGGTTGGTTTTGGAAGGTCTTTCAACTTTGGCCAAATCCGCTTTGTACGAAAGTTTTTCACAGCCCTGTTTCCAAGTGTCCACAAAGAGGTGCTGCTTGAAAGTGTCCACATGCACATCTCCCATACTGGTGTGCTCGTTTCACTACCTGGATTTTGGTTTCCTCTTCTTTCTTTGAAATGACAAGTCTTCATTCAGCATGCTACACACACCTTGTAGCAGTTTCAGTTTGAAGCATGTTGGTGCTCTCAAAACGCTGGGTATCCTGTGTAGAGTGTGTCACTCTACAGCACTGAATACACAACTTAGAGCTCCTTTCAACACAGACACGCAAACACATCTTTTTGGAAAAGTCCTAACTCAGGTAAATTGGAAATGTAAGGGTTTCATCGAAAACATGAAGACAATCATGCTTTTGAACTCTGCAACCTAAAGAAATGCCTTTTTGTACATGCCATTCTGAATTTCACTGCAAAATGCCCTTCTTTTCTGGTTTGTTGAAAGTTCAAAACACTTTAGGAGATAGAACGTGTTTGAAGAAGACTCATGCAGTGTGCGTTTTCCTGGAATCAAGTGATCCTTGTTTTTTCACATTGTCTAAGAAACAACATGAGGCTTGCAAGAGATTGAAAAAATGCATCCTAAAACTTATGCCTGCAGTGAAAACACACGTTTCTACAAAGACTTGGAAGGAGCAAGCAAAAGAATAGTGGCTGAGAGTTCTTTCAGAGAGAAACAGACGTATTTCATCCTTCTGTAGAGACGGTTAGGGTTACGATTGGACCTAGGGTAGGGTTATGTTGAAGGCTAGGGTTAGAGAGACGGTTAGGGTTACGATGGGACCTAGGGTTAGGGTTACGTTGAGGGCTAGGGTTAGAGATATGGTTAGGGTTATGATTGGACCTAGGGTTAGGGTTATGTTGAGGGCTAGGGCTAGAGAGACGGTTAGGGTTACGATTGGACCTATGGTTAGGGTTATGTTTAAGGCTAGGGTTAGACAGACGGTTAGGGTTACGATTGGACCCAGGGTTAGGGTTATGTTGAGGGCTAGGGTTAGAGATCAGGTTAGTATTACGATTGGACCTAGGGTAGGGTTATGTTGAGGGCTAGGGTTAGAAATCCGGTTAGGGTTACGATTGGACCTAGGGTTAGGATTATGTTGAGGCCCAGGGTTTGAGATCTGGTTAGGGTTACGATTGGACCTAGGGTTAGGGTTTTGTTGAGGGCCAGGGTTAGAGATCCGGTTAGGGTTATGATTGGACCTAGGGTTAGTTTTATGTTGAGGGCTAGGGTTAGAGGGAAGGTTAGGGTTACGATGGGACCTAGGGTTAGTGTTATGTAGAGGGCTAGGTTTAGAGATCCGGTTAGGGTTACGATTGGAAATAGGGTGAGAGATATGTTGAGGGCTAGGGTTAGAGATCCGATTAGGGTTACGATTGGACCTAGGGTTAGGGTTATGTTGAGGGCTAGGGTTAGAGATCAGGTTAGTATTACGATTGTACCTAGGGTTAGGGTTATGTTGAGGGCTAGGGTTAGAGATCCGGTTAGGGTTACGGTTGGACCTAGGGTTAGGGTTATGTTGAGGGCTAGGGTTACAGATCCGGTTAGGGTTATGATTGGACCTAGGGTTAGGGTTATGTTGAGGGCTAGGGTTAGAGATCAGGTTAGTATTACGATTGGACCTAGGGTTAGGGTTATGTTGAGGGCTAGGGTTAGAGATCAGGTTAGTATTACGATTGGACCTAGGGTTAGGGTTATGTTGAGGGCTAGGGTTAGACAGACGGTTAGGGTTACGATTGGACCTAGGGTTAGGGTTATGTTGAGGGCTAGGGTTAGAGATCCTGTTAGGGTTACGGTTGGACCTAGGGTTAGGGTTATGTTGAGGGCTACGGTTAGAGATCCGGTTAGGGTTAAGATTGGAACTAGGGTTATAGTGATGTTGAGGGCTAGGGTATTCCAGCAGTGAAAACACACATTTCTATAAAGACTTCGAAGCAGCAAGCCAAAGCCTAGTGACTGAGTGTTTTTTCAGAGAGAAACATGCATTTCATCCTTCTGGAGTGAATTTTCATGCTGGAGTTCATCTGCATTTTATACTGTGCAGAATGTAGCTACCTGCTGGGGGTTGTGTCATAGAAGCACCTTTTCTGCAGGAGCTTATTGGAACATTCATTGTTTGGTTAAGTTATTTAGGGTTGGTTTTGGAAGGTCTTTCAACTTTGGCTAAATCCCGCTTCGTACGCAAGTTTTTAATAGCGCTGTGTCCAAGTGTCCACAAAGAGCTGCTGCTTGAAACTGTCCACATGCACATCTCGTATACTGGTGTGCTCGTTTCACTACCTGGATTTTGGTTTCCTCTTCTTTCTTTGAAATTACAAGCCCTCTTTCTGCATGCTACACACACACCTTGTAGCAGTTTCAGTTTGCAGCATATTGGTGCTCTTAAAACGCTGAGTAACCTGTGTAGAGTGTGTCAATCTCCAGCACTGAATACACAACTTAGAGCTCCTTTCACCACAGACACGCAAACACATCTTTTTGTAAAAGTCCTACTTCTTTACTCTTGGAAATGTAAGGGTTTCATCGAGAACTTGAAGTCAATCATGCTTTTGCACTCTGCAACCAATAGGAATGAACTCTTGTACATACCCGTCTGAATTTCAGTGCAAAATGCCCTTTTTTTCTGGTTTGTTGAAAGTTCACAACACATTAGGAGATAGAGCGTGTTTGAAGAAGACTGATGCAGTGTGCGTTTTCCTGGATTTCTAGTGATTTGGGAAACATAATCCGTGTTTTTCCACATTGTCTAAGAAACAGCATGAGGCTTGCAAGAGATTGAAACAATGCATCCTAAAACTTATTCCAGCAGTGAAAACACACGTTTCTACAAAGACTTGGAAGGAGCAAGCAAAAGAATAGTGGCTGAGTGTCCTTTCAGAGAGAAACACATGCATTTCATCCTTCTGGAGTGAGTTTTCTTGCTGGAATTCATATGCATTTTGTACTGTGCAGAATGTAGCTACCTGCTCGGGGGTTGTGTCATAGATGCAGCTTTCCTGCAGGAGCTTATTGGAACTTTCATTGTTTGGCTAAGTTATTTAGGGTTGGTTTTGGAAGGTCTTTCAACTTTGGCCAAATCCGCTTTGTACGAAAGTTTTTCACAGCCCTGTTTCCAAGTGTCCACAAAGAGGTGCTGCTTGAAAGTGTCCACATGCACATCTCCCATACTGGTGTGCTCGTTTCACTACCTGGATTTTGGTT
The DNA here is from genome assembly GCF_054644295.1 of Miniopterus natalensis. Lineage (NCBI taxonomy): Eukaryota > Metazoa > Chordata > Mammalia > Chiroptera > Miniopteridae > Miniopterus > Miniopterus natalensis. The sequence continues at coordinate 64,764,514 of NC_142093.1, forward strand.
TCCTCTTCTTTCTTTGAAATGACAAGTCTTCATTCAGCATGCTACACACACCTTGTAGCAGTTTCAGTTTGAAGCATGTTGGTGCTCTCAAAACGCTGTGTATCCTGTGTAGAGTGTGTCACTCTACAGCACTGAATACACAACTTAGAGCTCCTTTCAACACAGACACGCAAACACATCTTTTTGGAAAAGTCCTAACTCAGGTAAATTGGAAATGTAAGGGTTTCATCGAACACATGAAGACAATCATGCTTTTGAACTCTGCAACCAAAAGAAATGGCTTTTTGTACATGCCATTCTGAATTTCACTGCAAAATGCCCTTCTTTTCTGGTTTGTTGAAAGTTCAAAACACTTTAGGAGATAGAACGTGTTTGAAGAAGACTCATGCAGTGTGCGTTTTCCTAGATTTCAAGTGATCCTTGTTTTTTCACATTGTCTAAGAAACAACATGAGGCTTGCAAGAGATTGAAAAAATGCATCCTAAAACTTATGGCTGCAGTGAAAACACACGTTTCTACAAAGACTTGGAAGGAGCAAGCAAAAGAATAGTGGCTGAGAGTTCTTTCAGAGAGAAACAGACGTATTTCATCCTTCTGTAGAGACGGTTAGGGTTACGATTGGACCTAGGGTAGGGTTATGTTGAGGGCTAGGGTTAGAGAGACGGTTAGGGTTACGATTGGACCTAGGGTTAGGATTATGTTGAGGCCCAGGGTTTGAGATCTGGTTAGGGTTACGATTGGACCTAGGGTTAGGGTTTTGTTGAGGGCTAGGGTTAGAGATCCTGTTAGGGTTATGATTGGACCTAGGGTTAGTGTTATGTTGAGGGCTAGGGTTAGAGAGAAGGTTAGGGTTACGATGGGACCTAGGGTTATTGTTATGTAGAGGGCTAGGTTTAGAGATCCGGTTAGGGTTACGATTGGAAATAGGGTGAGGGATATGTTGAGGGCTAGGGTTACAGATCCGGTTAGGGTTATGATTGGACCTAGGGTTAGGGTTATGTTGAGGGCTATGGTTAGAGATCAGGTTAGTATTACGATTGGACCTAGGTTTAGGGTTATGTTGAGGGCTAGGGTTAGAGATCCGGTTAGGGTTACGGTTGGACCTAGGGTTAGGGTTATGTTGAGGGCTAGGGTTAGAGATCCGGTTAGGGTTAAGATTGGACCTAGGGTTATAGTGATGTTGAGGGCTAGGGTATTCCAGCAGTGAAAACACACATTTCTATAAAGACTTCGAAGCAGCAAGCCAAAGCCTAGTGACTGAGTGTTTTTTCAGAGAGAAACATGCATTTCATCCTTCTGGAGTGAATTTTCATGCTGGAGTTCATATGCATTTTATACTGTGCAGAATGTAGCTACCTGCTGGGGGTTGTGTCATAGAAGCACCTTTTCTGCAGGAGCTTATTGGAACATTCATTGTTTGGCTAAGTTATTTAGGGTTGGTTTTGGAAGGTCTTTCAACTTTGGCCAAATCCCGCTTCGTACGCAAGTTTTTAATAGCGCTGTGTCCAAGTGTCCACAAAGAGCTGCTGCTTGAAACTGTCCACATGCACATCTCGTATACTGGTGTGCTCGTTTCACTACCTGGATTTTGGTTTCCTCTTCTTTCTTTGAAATTACAAGCCCTCTTTCTGCATGCTACACACACACCTTGTAGCAGTTTCAGTTTGCAGCATATTGGTGCTCTTAAAACACTGAGTAACCTGTGTAGAGTGTGTCAATCTCCAGCACTGAATACACAACTTAGAGCTCCTTTCACCACAGACACGCAAACACATCTTTTTGTAAAAGTCCTACTTCTTTACTCTTGGAAATGTAAGGGTTTCATCGAGAACTTGAAGTCAATCATGCTTTTGCACTCTGCAACCAATAGGAATGAACTCTTGTACATACCCGTCTGAATTTCAGTGCAAAATGCCCTTTTTTTCTGGTTTGTTGAAAGTTCACAACACATTAGGAGATAGAGCGTGTTTGAATAAGACTGATGCAGTGTGCGTTTTCCTGGATTTCTAGTGATTTGGGAAACATAATCCGTGTTTTTCCACATTGTCTAAGAAACAGCATGAGGCTTGCAAGAGATTGAAACAATGCATCCTAAAACTTATTCCAGCAGTGAAAACACACGTTTCTACAAAGACTTGGAAGGAGCAAGCAAAAGAATAGTGGCTGAGTGTCCTTTCAGAGAGAAACACATGCATTTCATCCTTCTGGAGTGAGTTTTCTTGCTGGAATTCATATGCATTTTGTACTGTGCAGAATGTAGCTACCTGCTCGGGGGTTGTGTCATGGATGCAGCTTTCCTGCAGGAGCTTATTGGAACTTTCATTGTTTGGCTAAGTTATTTAGGGTTGGTTTTGGAAGGTCTTTCAACTTTGGCCAAATCCGCTTTGTACGAAAGTTTTTCACAGCCCTGTTTCCAAGTGTCCACAAAGAGGTGCTGCTTGAAAGTGTCCACATGCACATCTCCCATACTGGTGTGCTCGTTTCACTACCTGGATTTTGGTTTCCTCTTCTTTCTTTGAAATGACAAGTCTTCATTCAGCATGCTACACACACCTTGTAGCAGTTTCAGTTTGAAGCATGTTGGTGCTCTTAAAACGCTGAGTAACCTGTGTAGAGTGTGTCACTCTACAGCACTGAATACACAACTTAGAGCTCCTTTCAACACAGACACGCAAACACATCTTTTTGGAAAAGTCCTAACTCAGGTAAATTGGAAATGTAAGGGTTTCATCGAAAACATGAAGACAATCATGCTTTTGAACTCTGCAACCTAAAGAAATGCCTTTTTGTACATGCCATTCTGAATTTCACTGCAAAATGCCCTTCTTTTCTGGTTTGTTGAAAGTTCAAAACACTTTAGGAGATAGAACGTGTTTGAAGAAGACTCATGCAGTGTGCGTTTTCCTGGAATCAAGTGATCCTTGTTTTTTCACATTGTCTAAGAAACAACATGAGGCTTGCAAGAGATTGAAAAAATGCATCCTAAAACTTATGCCTGCAGTGAAAACACACGTTTCTACAAAGACTTGGAAGGAGCAAGCAAAAGAATAGTGGCTGAGAGTTCTTTCAGAGAGAAACAGACGTATTTCATCCTTCTGTAGAGACGGTTAGGGTTACGATTGGACCTAGGGTAGGGTTATGTTGAAGGCTAGGGTTAGAGAGACGGTTAGGGTTACGATGGGACCTAGGGTTAGGGTTACGTTGAGGGCTAGGGTTAGAGATATGGTTAGGGTTATGATTGGACCTAGGGTTAGGGTTATGTTGAGGGCTAGGGCTAGAGAGACGGTTAGGGTTACGATTGGACCTATGGTTAGGGTTATGTTTAAGGCTAGGGTTAGACAGACGGTTAGGGTTACGATTGGACCCAGGGTTAGGGTTATGTTGAGGGCTAGGGTTAGAGATCAGGTTAGTATTACGATTGGACCTAGGGTAGGGTTATGTTGAGGGCTAGGGTTAGAAATCCGGTTAGGGTTACGATTGGACCTAGGGTTAGGATTATGTTGAGGCCCAGGGTTTGAGATCTGGTTAGGGTTACGATTGGACCTAGGGTTAGGGTTTTGTTGAGGGCCAGGGTTAGAGATCCGGTTAGGGTTATGATTGGACCTAGGGTTAGTTTTATGTTGAGGGCTAGGGTTAGAGAGAAGGTTAGGGTTACGATGGGACCTAGGGTTAGTGTTATGTAGAGGGCTAGGTTTAGAGATCCGGTTAGGGTTACGATTGGAAATAGGGTGAGGGATATGTTGAGGGCTAGGGTTAGAGATCCGATTAGGGTTACGATTGGACCTAGGGTTAGGGTTATGTTGAGGGCTAGGGTTAGAGATCAGGTTAGTATTACGATTGTACCTAGGGTTAGGGTTATGTTGAGGGCTAGGGTTAGAGATCCGGTTAGGGTTACGGTTGGACCTAGGGTTAGGGTTATGTTGAGGGCTAGGGTTACAGATCCGGTTAGGGTTATGATTGGACCTAGGGTTAGGGTTATGTTGAGGGCTAGGGTTAGAGATCAGGTTAGTATTACGATTGGACCTAGGGTTAGGGTTATGTTGAGGGCTAGGGTTAGAGATCAGGTTAGTATTACGATTGGACCTAGGGTTAGGGTTATGTTGAGGGCTAGGGTTAGACAGACGGTTAGGGTTACGATTGGACCTAGGGTTAGGGTTATGTTGAGGGCTAGGGTTAGAGATCCTGTTAGGGTTACGGTTGGACCTAGGGTTAGGGTTATGTTGAGGGCTACGGTTAGAGATCCGGTTAGGGTTAAGATTGGAACTAGGGTTATAGTGATGTTGAGGGCTAGGGTATTCCAGCAGTGAAAACACACATTTCTATAAAGACTTCGAAGCAGCAAGCCAAAGCCTAGTGACTGAGTGTTTTTTCAGAGAGAAACATGCATTTCATCCTTCTGGAGTGAATTTTCATGCTGGAGTTCATCTGCATTTTATACTGTGCAGAATGTAGCTACCTGCTGGGGGTTGTGTCATAGAAGCACCTTTTCTGCAGGAGCTTATTGGAACATTCATTGTTTGGTTAAGTTATTTAGGGTTGGTTTTGGAAGGTCTTTCAACTTTGGCTAAATCCCGCTTCGTACGCAAGTTTTTAATAGCGCTGTGTCCAAGTGTCCACAAAGAGCTGCTGCTTGAAACTGTCCACATGCACATCTCGTATACTGGTGTGCTCGTTTCACTACCTGGATTTTGGTTTCCTCTTCTTTCTTTGAAATTACAAGCCCTCTTTCTGCATGCTACACCCACACCTTGTAGCAGTTTCAGTTTGCAGCATATTGGTGCTCTTAAAACGCTGAGTAACCTGTGTAGAGTGTGTCAATCTCCAGCACTGAATACACAACTTAGAGCTCCTTTCACCACAGACACGCAAACACATCTTTTTGTAAAAGTCCTACTTCTTTACTCTTGGAAATGTAAGGGTTTCATCGAGAACTTGAAGTCAATCATGCTTTTGCACTCTGCAACCAATAGGAATGAACTCTTGTACATACCCGTCTGAATTTCAGTGCAAAATGCCCTTTTTTTCTGGTTTGTTGAAAGTTCACAACACATTAGGAGATAGAGCGTGTTTGAAGAAGACTGATGCAGTGTGCGTTTTCCTGGATTTCTAGTGATTTGGGAAACATAATCCGTGTTTTTCCACATTGTCTAAGAAACAGCATGAGGCTTGCAAGAGATTGAAACAATGCATCCTAAAACTTATTCCAGCAGTGAAAACACACGTTTCTACAAAGACTTGGAAGGAGCAAGCAAAAGAATAGTGGCTGAGTGTCCTTTCAGAGAGAAACACATGCATTTCATCCTTCTGGAGTGAGTTTTCTTGCTGGAATTCATATGCATTTTGTACTGTGCAGAATGTAGCTACCTGCTCGGGGGTTGTGTCATAGATGCAGCTTTCCTGCAGGAGCTTATTGGAACTTTCATTGTTTGGCTAAGTTATTTAGGGTTGGTTTTGGAAGGTCTTTCAACTTTGGCCAAATCCGCTTTGTACGAAAGTTTTTCACAGCCCTGTTTCCAAGTGTCCACAAAGAGGTGCTGCTTGAAAGTGTCCACATGCACATCTCCCATACTGGTGTGCTCGTTTCACTACCTGGATTTTGGTTTCCTCTTCTTTCTTTGAAATGACAAGTCTTCATTCAGCATGCTACACACACCTTGTAGCAGTTTCAGTTTGAAGCATGTTGGTGCTCTCAAAACGCTGGGTATCCTGTGTAGAGTGTGTCACTCTACAGCACTGAATACACAACTTAGAGCTCCTTTCAACACAGACACGCAAACACATCTTTTTGGAAAAGTCCTAACTCAGGTAAATTGGAAATGTAAGGGTTTCATCGAACACATGAAGACAATCATGCTTTTGAACTCTGCAACCAAAAGAAATGGCTTTTTGTACATGCCATTCTGAATTTCACTGCAAAATGCCCTTCTTTTCTGGTTTGTTGAAAGTTCAAAACACTTTAGGAGATAGAACGTGTTTGAAGAAGACTCATGCAGTGTGCGTTTTCCTAGATTTCAAGTGATCCTTGTTTTTTCACATTGTCTAAGAAACAACATGAGGCTTGCAAGAGATTGAAAAAATGCATCCTAAAACTTATGGCTGCAGTGAAAACACACGTTTCTACAAAGACTTGGAAGGAGCAAGCAAAAGAATAGTGGCTGAGAGTTCTTTCAGAGAGAAACAGACGTATTTCATCCTTCTGTAGAGACGGTTAGGGTTACGATTGGACCTAGGGTAGGGTTATGTTGAGGGCTAGGGTTAGAGAGACGGTTAGGGTTACGATTGGACCTAGGGTTAGGATTATGTTGAGGCCCAGGGTTTGAGATCTGGTTAGGGTTACGATTGGACCTAGGGTTAGGGTTTTGTTGAGGGCTAGGTTTAGAGATCCTTGTTAGGGTTATGATTGGACCTAGGGTTAGTGTTATGTTGAGGGCTAGGGTTAGAGAGAAGGTTAGGGTTACGATGGGACCTAGGGTTATTGTTATGTAGAGGGCTAGGTTTAGAGATCCGGTTAGGGTTACGATTGGAAATAGGGTGAGGGATATGTTGAGGGCTAGGGTTACAGATCCGGTAAGGGTTATGATTGGACCTAGGGTTAGGGTTATGTTGAGGGCTATGGTTAGAGATCAGGTTAGTATTACGATTGGACCTAGGTTTAGGGTTATGTTGAGGGCTAGGGTTAGACAGACGGTTAGGGTTACGATTGGACCTAGGGTTAGGGTTATGTTGGGGCTAGGGTTAGAGATCCGGTTAGGGTTACGGTTGGACCTAGGGTTAGGGTTATGTTGAGGGCTAGGGTTAGAGATCCGGTTAGGGTTAAGATTGGACCTAGGGTTAGGGTTATGTTGAGGGCTAGGGTTAGAGATCAGGTTAGTATTACGATTGTACCTAGGGTTAGGGTTATGTTGAGGGCTAGGGTTAGAGATCCGGTTAGGGTTACGGTTGGACCTAGGGTTAGGGTTATGTTGAGGGCTAGGGTTAGAGATCCGGTTAGGGTTACGGTTGGACCTAGGGTTAGGGTTATGTTGAGGGCTAGGGTTACAGATCCGGTTAGGGTTATGATTGGACCTAGGGTTAGGGTTATGTTGAGGGCTAGGGTTAGAGATCAGGTTAGTATTACGATTGGACCTAGGGTTAGGGTTATGTTGAGGGCTAGGGTTAGAGATCCGGTTAGGGTTAAGATTGGACCTAGGGTTATAGTGATGTTGAGGGCTAGGGTATTCCAGCAGTGAAAACACACATTTCTATAAAGACTTCGAAGCAGCAAGCCAAAGCCTAGTGACTGAGTGTTTTTTCAGAGAGAAACATGCATTTCATCCTTCTGGAGTGAATTTTCATGCTGGAGTTCATCTGCATTTTATACTGTGCAGAATGTAGCTACCTGCTGGGGTTTGTGTCATAGAAGCACCTTTTCTGCAGGAGCTTATTGGAACATTCATTGTTTGGTTAAGTTATTAGGGTTGGTTTTGGAAGGTCTTTCAACTTTGGCTAAATCCCGCTTCGTACGCAAGTTTTTAATAGCGCTGTGTCCAAGTGTCCACAAAGAGCTGCTGCTTGAAACTGTCCACATGCACATCTCGTATACTGGTGTGCTCGTTTCACTACCTGGATTTTGGTTTCCTCTTCTTTCTTTGAAATTACAAGCCCTCTTTCTGCATGCTACACACACACCTTGTAGCAGTTTCAGTTTGCAGCATATTGGTGCTCTTAAAACGCTGAGTAACCTGTGTAGAGTGTGTCAATCTCCAGCACTGAATACACAACTTAGAGCTCCTTTCACCACAGACACGCAAACACATCTTTTTGTAAAAGTCCTACTTCTTTACTCTTGGAAATGTAAGGGTTTCATCGAGAACTTGAAGTCAATCATGCTTTTGCACTCTGCAACCAATAGGAATGAACTCTTGTACATACCCGTCTGAATTTCAGTGCAAAATGCCCTTTTTTTCTGGTTTGTTGAAAGTTCACAACACATTAGGAGATAGAGCGTGTTTGAAGAAGACTGATGCAGTGTGCGTTTTCCTGGATTTCTAGTGATTTGGGAAACATAATCCGTGTTTTTCCACATTGTCTAAGAAACAGCATGAGGCTTGCAAGAGATTGAAACAATGCATCCTAAAACTTATTCCAGCAGTGAAAACACACGTTTCTACAAAGACTTGGAAGGAGCAAGCAAAAGAATAGTGGCTGAGTGTCCTTTCAGAGAGAAACACATGCATTTCATCCTTCTGGAGTGAGTTTTCTTGCTGGAATTCATATGCATTTTGTACTGTGCAGAATGTAGCTACCTGCTCGGGGGTTGTGTCATAGATGCAGCTTTCCTGCAGGAGCTTATTGGAACTTTCATTGTTTGGCTAAGTTATTTAGGGTTGGTTTTGGAAGGTCTTTCAACTTTGGCCAAATCCGCTTTGTACGAAAGTTTTTCACAGCCCTGTTTCCAAGTGTCCACAAAGAGGTGCTGCTTGAAAGTGTCCACATGCACATCTCCCATACTGGTGTGCTCGTTTCACTACCTGGATTTTGGTTTCCTCTTCTTTCTTTGAAATGACAAGTCTTCATTCAGCATGCTACACACACCTTGTAGCAGTTTCAGTTTGAAGCATGTTGGTGCTCTCAAAACGCTGGGTATCCTGTGTAGAGTGTGTCACTCTACAGCACTGAATACACAACTTAGAGCTCCTTTCAACACAGACACGCAAACACATCTTTTTGGAAAAGTCCTAACTCAGGTAAATTGGAAATGTAAGGGTTTCATCGAACACATGAAGACAATCATGCTTTTGAACTCTGCAACCAAAAGAAATGGCTTTTTGTACATGCCATTCTGAATTTCACTGCAAAATGCCCTTCTTTTCTGGTTTGTTGAAAGTTCAAAACACTTTAGGAGATAGAACGTGTTTGAAGAAGACTCATGCAGTGTGCGTTTTCCTAGATTTCAAGTGATCCTTGTTTTTTCACATTGTCTAAGAAACAACATGAGGCTTGCAAGAGATTGAAAAAATGCATCCTAAAACTTATGCCTGCAGTGAAAACACACGTTTCTACAAAGACTTGGAAGGAGCAAGCAAAAGAATAGTGGCTGAGAGTTCTTTCAGAGAGAAACAGACGTATTTCATCCTTCTGTAGAGACGGTTAGGGTTACGATTGGACCTAGGGTAGGGTTATGTTGAGGGCTAGGGTTAGAGAGACGGTTAGGGTTACGGTTGGACCTAGGGTTAGGATTACGTTGAGGGCTAGGGTTAGAGATATGGTTAGGGTTATGATTGGACCTAGGGTTAGGGTTATGTTGAGGGCTAGGGCTAGAGAGACGGTTAGGGTTACGATTGGACCTATGGTTAGGGTTATGTTTAAGGCTAGGGTTAGACAGACGGTTAGGGTTACGATTGGACCCAGGGTTAGGGTTATGTTGAGGGCTAGGGTTAGAGATCAGGTTAGTATTACGATTGGACCTAGGGTAGGGTTATGTTGAGGGCTAGGGTTAGAGAGACGGTTAGGGTTACGATTGGACCTAGGGTTAGGATTATGTTGAGGCCCAGGGTTTGAGATCTGGTTAGGGTTACGATTGGACCTAGGGTTAGGGTTTTGTTGAGGGCTAGGGTTAGAGATCCTGTTAGGGTTATGATTGGACCTAGGGTTAGTGTTATGTTGAGGGCTAGGGTTAGAGAGAAGGTTAGGGTTACGATGGGACCTAGGGTTATTGTTATGTAGAGGGCTAGGTTTAGAGATCCGGTTAGGTTTACGATTGGAAATAGGGTGAGGGATATGTTGAGGGCTAGGGTTACAGATCCGGTTAGGGTTATGATTGGACCTAGAGTTAGGGTTATGTTGAGGGCTATGGTTAGAGATCAGGTTAGTATTACGATTGGACCTAGGGTTAGGGTTATGTTGAGGGCTAGGGTTAGACAGACGGTTAGGGTTACGATTGGACCTAGGGTTAGGGTTATGTTGAGGGCTAGGGTTAGAGATCAGGTTAGTATTACGATTGGACCTAGGGTTAGGGTTATGTTGAGGGCTAGGGTTAGACAGACGGTTAGGGTTACGATTGGACCTAGGGTTAGGGTTATGTTGAGGGCTAGGGTTAGAGATCCTGTTAGGGTTACGGTTGGACCTAGGGTTAGGGTTATGTTGAGGGCTACGGTTAGAGATCCGGTTAGGGTTAAGATTGGAACTAGGGTTATAGTGATGTTGAGGGCTAGGGTATTCCAGCAGTGAAAACACACATTTCTATAAAGACTTCGAAGCAGCAAGCCAAAGCCTAGTGACTGAGTGTTTTTTCAGAGAGAAACATGCATTTCATCCTTCTGGAGTGAATTTTCATGCTGGAGTTCATCTGCATTTTATACTGTGCAGAATGTAGCTACCTGCTGGGGGTTGTGTCATAGAAGCACCTTTTCTGCAGGAGCTTATTGGAACATTCATTGTTTGGTTAAGTTATTTAGGGTTGGTTTTGGAAGGTCTTTCAACTTTGGCTAAATCCCGCTTCGTACGCAAGTTTTTAATAGCGCTGTGTCCAAGTGTCCACAAAGAGCTGCTGCTTGAAACTGTCCACATGCACATCTCGTATACTGGTGTGCTCGTTTCACTACCTGGATTTTGGTTTCCTCTTCTTTCTTTGAAATTACAAGCCCTCTTTCTGCATGCTACACACACACCTTGTAGCAGTTTCAGTTTGCAGCATATTGGTGCTCTTAAAACGCTGAGTAACCTGTGTAGAGTGTGTCAATCTCCAGCACTGAATACACAACTTAGAGCTCCTTTCACCACAGACACGCAAACACATCTTTTTGTAAAAGTCCTACTTCTTTACTCTTGGAAATGTAAGGGTTTCATCGAGAACTTGAAGTCAATCATGCTTTTGCACTCTGCAACCAATAGGAATGAACTCTTGTACATACCCGTCTGAATTTCAGTGCAAAATGCCCTTTTTTTCTGGTTTGTTGAAAGTTCACAACACATTAGGAGATAGAGCGTGTTTGAAGAAGACTGATGCAGTGTGCGTTTTCCTGGATTTCTAGTGATTTGGGAAACATAATCCGTGTTTTTCCACATTGTCTAAGAAACAGCATGAGGCTTGCAAGAGATTGAAACAATGCATCCTAAAACTTATTCCAGCAGTGAAAACACACGTTTCTACAAAGACTTGGAAGGAGCAAGCAAAAGAATAGTGGCTGAGTGTCCTTTCAGAGAGAAACACATGCATTTCATCCTTCTGGAGTGAGTTTTCTTGCTGGAATTCATATGCATTTTGTACTGTGCAGAATGTAGCTACCTGCTCGGGGGTTGTGTCATAGATGCAGCTTTCCTGCAGGAGCTTATTGGAACTTTCATTGTTTGGCTAAGTTATTTAGGGTTGGTTTTGGAAGGTCTTTCAACTTTGGCCAAATCCGCTTTGTACGAAAGTTTTTCACAGCCCTGTTTCCAAGTGTCCACAAAGAGGTGCTGCTTGAAAGTGTCCACATGCACATCTCCCATACTGGTGTGCTCGTTTCACTACCTGGATTTTGGTTTCCTCTTCTTTCTTTGAAATGACAAGTCTTCATTCAGCATGCTACACACACCTTGTAGCAGTTTCAGTTTGAAGCATGTTGGTGCTCTCAAAACGCTGGGTATCCTGTGTAGAGTGTGTCACTCTACAGCACTGAATACACAACTTAGAGCTCCTTTCAACACAGACACGCAAACACATCTTTTTGGAAAAGTCCTAACTCAGGTAAATTGGAAATGTAAGGGTTTCATCGAACACATGAAGACAATCATGCTTTTGAACTCTGCAACCAAAAGAAATGGCTTTTTGTACATGCCATTCTGAATTTCACTGCAAAATGCCCTTCTTTTCTGGTTTGTTGAAAGTTCAAAACACTTTAGGAGATAGAACGTGTTTGAAGAAGACTCATGCAGTGTGCGTTTTCCTAGATTTCAAGTGATCCTTGTTTTTTCACATTGTCTAAGAAACAACATGAGGCTTGCAAGAGATTGAAAAAATGCATCCTAAAACTTATGGCTGCAGTGAAAACACACGTTTCTACAAAGACTTGGAAGGAGCAAGCAAAAGAATAGTGGCTGAGAGTTCTTTCAGAGAGAAACAGACGTATTTCATCCTTCTGTAGAGACGGTTAGGGTTACGATTGGACCTAGGGTAGGGTTATGTTGAGGGCTAGGGTTAGAGAGACGGTTAGGGTTACGATTGGACCTAGGGTTAGGATTATGTTGAGGCCCAGGGTTTGAGATCTGGTTAGGGTTACGATTGGACCTAGGGTTAGGGTTTTGTTGAGGGCTAGGGTTAGAGATCCTGTTAGGGTTATGATTGGACCTAGGGTTAGTGTTATGTTGAGGGCTAGGGTTAGAGAGAAGGTTAGGGTTACGATGGGACCTAGGGTTATTGTTATGTAGAGGGCTAGGTTTAGAGATCCGGTTAGGGTTACGATTGGAAATAGGGTGAGGGATATGTTGAGGGCTAGGGTTACAGATCCGGTTAGGGTTATGATTGGACCTAGGGTTAGGGTTATGTTGAGGGCTATGGTTAGAGATCAGGTTAGTATTACGATTGGACCTAGGTTTAGGGTTATGTTGAGGGCTAGGGTTAGACAGACGGTTAGGGTTACGATTGGACCTAGGGTTAGGGTTATGTTGAGGGCTAGGGTTAGAGATCCGGTTAGGGTTACGGTTGGACCTAGGGTTAGGGTTATGTTGAGGGCTAGGGTTAGAGATCCGGTTAGGGTTAAGATTGGACCTAGGGTTATAGTGATGTTGAGGGCTAGGGTATTCCAGCAGTGAAAACACACATTTCTATAAAGACTTCGAAGCAGCAAGCCAAAGCCTAGTGACTGAGTGTTTTTTCAGAGAGAAACATGCATTTCATCCTTCTGGAGTGAATTTTCATGCTGGAGTTCATATGCATTTTATACTGTGCAGAATGTAGCTACCTGCTGGGGGTTGTGTCATAGAAGCACCTTTTCTGCAGGAGCTTATTGGAACATTCATTGTTTGGCTAAGTTATTTAGGGTTGGTTTTGGAAGGTCTTTCAACTTTGGCCAAATCCCGCTTCGTACGCAAGTTTTTAATAGCGCTGTGTCCAAGTGTCCACAAAGAGCTGCTGCTTGAAACTGTCCACATGCACATCTCGTATGCTGGTGTGCTCGTTTCACTACCTGGATTTTGGTTTCCTCTTCTTTCTTTGAAATTACAAGCCCTCTTTCTGCATGCTACACACACACCTTGTAGCAGTTTCAGTTTGCAGCATATTGGTGCTCTTAAAACGCTGAGTAACCTGTGTAGAGTGTGTCAATCTCCAGCACTGAATACACAACTTAGAGCTCCTTTCACCACAGACACGCAAACACATCTTTTTGTAAAAGTCCTACTTCTTTACTCTTGGAAATGTAAGGGTTTCATCGAGAACTTGAAGTCAATCATGCTTTTGCACTCTGCAACCAATAGGAATGAACTCTTGTACATACCCGTCTGAATTTCAGTGCAAAATGCCCTTTTTTTCTGGTTTGTTGAAAGTTCACAACACATTAGGAGATAGAGCGTGTTTGAAGAAGAGTGATGCAGTGTGCGTTTTCCTGGATTTCTAGTGATTTGGGAAACATAATCCGTGTTTTTCCACATTGTCTAAGAAACAGCATGAGGCTTGCAAGAGATTGAAACAATGCATCCTAAAACTTATTCCAGCAGTGAAAACACACGTTTCTACAAAGACTTGGAAGGAGCAAGCAAAAGAATAGTGGCTGAGTGTCCTTTCAGAGAGAAACACATGCATTTCATCCTTCTGGAGTGAGTTTTCTTGCTGGAATTCATATGCATTTTGTACTGTGCAGAATGTAGCTACCTGCTCGGGGGTTGTGTCATAGATGCAGCTTTCCTGCAGGAGCTTATTGGAACTTTCATTGTTTGGCTAAGTTATTTAGGGTTGGTTTTGGAAGGTCTTTCAACTTTGGCCAAATCCGCTTTGTACGAAAGTTTTTCACAGCCCTGTTTCCAAGTGTCCACAAAGAGGTGCTGCTTGAAAGTGTCCACATGCACATCTCCCATACTGGTGTGCTCGTTTCACTACCTGGATTTTGGTTTCCTCTTCTTTCTTTGAAATGACAAGTCTTCATTCAGCATGCTACACACACCTTGTAGCAGTTTCAGTTTGAAGCATGTTGGTGCTCTCAAAACGCTGTGTATCCTGTGTAGAGTGTGTCACTCTACAGCACTGAATACACAACTTAGAGCTCCTTTCAACACAGACACGCAAACACATCTTTTTGGAAAAGTCCTAACTCAGGTAAATTGGAAATGTAAGGGTTTCATCGAAAACATGAAGACAATCATGCTTTTGAACTCTGCAACCTAAAGAAATGCCTTTTTGTACATGCCATTCTGAATTTCACTGCAAAATGCCCTTCTTTTCTGGTTTGTTGAAAGTTCAAAACACTTTAGGAGATAGAACGTGTTTGAAGAAGACTCATGCAGTGTGCGTTTTCCTGGAATCAAGTGATCCTTGTTTTTTCACATTGTCTAAGAAACAACATGAGGCTTGCAAGAGATTGAAAAAATGCATCCTAAAACTTATTCCAGCAGTGAAAACACACGTTTCTACAAAGACTTGGAAGGAGCAAGCAAAAGAATAGTGGCTGAGAGTTCTTTCAGAGAGAAACAGACGTATTTCATCCTTCTGTAGAGACGGTTAGGGTTACGATTGGACCTAGGGTAGGGTTATGTTGAAGGCTAGGGTTAGAGAGACGGTTAGGGTTACGATGGGACCTAGGGTTAGGGTTACGTTGAGGGCTAGGGTTAGAGATATGGTTAGGGTTATGATTGGACCTAGGGTTAGGGTTATGTTGAGGGCTAGGGCTAGAGAGACGGTTAGGGTTACGATTGGACCTATGGTTAGGGTTATGTTTAAGGCTAGGGTTAGACAGACGGTTAGGGTTACGATTGGACCCAGGGTTAGGGTTATGTTGAGGGCTAGGGTTAGAGATCAGGTTAGTATTACGATTGGACCTAGGGTAGGGTTATGTTGAGGGCTAGGGTTAGAAATCCGGTTAGGGTTACGATTGGACCTAGGGTTAGGATTATGTTGAGGCCCAGGGTTTGAGATCTGGTTAGGGTTACGATTGGACCTAGGGTTAGGGTTTTGTTGAGGGCCAGGGTTAGAGATCCGGTTAGGGTTATGATTGGACCTAGGGTTAGTTTTATGTTGAGGGCTAGGGTTAGAGAGAAGGTTAGGGTTACGATGGGACCTAGGGTTAGTGTTATGTAGAGGGCTAGGTTTAGAGATCCGGTTAGGGTTACGATTGGAAATAGGGTGAGGGATATGTTGAGGGCTAGGGTTAGAGATCCGATTAGGGTTACGATTGGACCTAGGGTTAGGGTTATGTTGAGGGCTAGGGTTAGAGATCAGGTTAGTATTACGATTGTACCTAGGGTTAGGGTTATGTTGAGGGCTAGGGTTAGAGATCCGGTTAGGGTTACGGTTGGACCTAGGGTTAGGGTTATGTTGAGGGCTAGGGTTACAGATCCGGTTAGGGTTATGATTGGACCTAGGGTTAGGGTTATGTTGAGGGCTAGGGTTAGAGATCAGGTTAGTATTACGATTGGACCTAGGGTTAGGGTTATGTTGAGGGCTAGGGTTAGAGATCAGGTTAGTATTACGATTGGACCTAGGGTTAGGGTTATGTTGAGGGCTAGGGTTAGACAGACGGTTAGGGTTACGATTGGACCTAGGGTTAGGGTTATGTTGAGGGCTAGGGTTAGAGATCCTGTTAGGGTTACGGTTGGACCTAGGGTTAGGGTTATGTTGAGGGCTACGGTTAGAGATCCGGTTAGGGTTAAGATTGGAACTAGGGTTATAGTGATGTTGAGGGCTAGGGTATTCCAGCAGTGAAAACACACATTTCTATAAAGACTTCGAAGCAGCAAGCCAAAGCCTAGTGACTGAGTGTTTTTTCAGAGAGAAACATGCATTTCATCCTTCTGGAGTGAATTTTCATGCTGGAGTTCATCTGCATTTTATACTGTGCAGAATGTAGCTACCTGCTGGGGGTTGTGTCATAGAAGCACCTTTTCTGCAGGAGCTTATTGGAACATTCATTGTTTGGTTAAGTTATTTAGGGTTGGTTTTGGAAGGTCTTTCAACTTTGGCTAAATCCCGCTTCGTACGCAAGTTTTTAATAGCGCTGTGTCCAAGTGTCCACAAAGAGCTGCTGCTTGAAACTGTCCACATGCACATCTCGTATACTGGTGTGCTCGTTTCACTACCTGGATTTTGGTTTCCTCTTCTTTCTTTGAAATTACAAGCCCTCTTTCTGCATGCTACACACACACCTTGTAGCAGTTTCAGTTTGCAGCATATTGGTGCTCTTAAAACGCTGAGTAACCTGTGTAGAGTGTGTCAATCTCCAGCACTGAATACACAACTTAGAGCTCCTTTCACCACAGACACGCAAACACATCTTTTTGTAAAAGTCCTACTTCTTTACTCTTGGAAATGTAAGGGTTTCATCGAGAACTTGAAGTCAATCATGCTTTTGCACTCTGCAACCAATAGGAATGAACTCTTGTACATACCCGTCTGAATTTCAGTGCAAAATGCCCTTTTTTTCTGGTTTGTTGAAAGTTCACAACACATTAGGAGATAGAGCGTGTTTGAAGAAGACTGATGCAGTGTGCGTTTTCCTGGATTTCTAGTGATTTGGGAAACATAATCCGTGTTTTTCCACATTGTCTAAGAAACAGCATGAGGCTTGCAAGAGATTGAAACAATGCATCCTAAAACTTATTCCAGCAGTGAAAACACACGTTTCTACAAAGACTTGGAAGGAGCAAGCAAAAGAATAGTGGCTGAGTGTCCTTTCAGAGAGAAACACATGCATTTCATCCTTCTGGAGTGAGTTTTCTTGCTGGAATTCATATGCATTTTGTACTGTGCAGAATGTAGCTACCTGCTCGGGGGTTGTGTCATAGATGCAGCTTTCCTGCAGGAGCTTATTGGAACTTTCATTGTTTGGCTAAGTTATTTAGGGTTGGTTTTGGAAGGTCTTTCAACTTTGGCCAAATCCGCTTTGTACGAAAGTTTTTCACAGCCCTGTTTCCAAGTGTCCACAAAGAGGTGCTGCTTGAAAGTGTCCACATGCACATCTCCCATACTGGTGTGCTCGTTTCACTACCTGGATTTTGGTTTCCTCTTCTTTCTTTGAAATGACAAGTCTTCATTCAGCATGCTACACACACCTTGTAGCAGTTTCAGTTTGAAGCATGTTGGTGCTCTCAAAACGCTGGGTATCCTGTGTAGAGTGTGTCACTCTACAGCACTGAATACACAACTTAGAGCTCCTTTCAACACAGACACGCAAACACATCTTTTTGGAAAAGTCCTAACTCAGGTAAATTGGAAATGTAAGGGTTTCATCGAACACATGAAGACAATCATGCTTTTGAACTCTGCAACCAAAAGAAATGGCTTTTTGTACATGCCATTCTGAATTTCACTGCAAAATGCCCTTCTTTTCTGGTTTGTTGAAAGTTCAAAACACTTTAGGAGATAGAACGTGTTTGAAGAAGACTCATGCAGTGTGCGTTTTCCTAGATTTCAAGTGATCCTTGTTTTTTCACATTGTCTAAGAAACAACATGAGGCTTGCAAGAGATTGAAAAAATGCATCCTAAAACTTATGGCTGCAGTGAAAACACACGTTTCTACAAAGACTTGGAAGGAGCAAGCAAAAGAATAGTGGCTGAGAGTTCTTTCAGAGAGAAACAGACGTATTTCATCCTTCTGTAGAGACGGTTAGGGTTACGATTGGACCTAGGGTAGGGTTATGTTGAGGGCTAGGGTTAGAGAGACGGTTAGGGTTACGATTGGACCTAGGGTTAGGATTATGTTGAGGCCCAGGGTTTGAGATCTGGTTAGGGTTACGATTGGACCTAGGGTTAGGGTTTTGTTGAGGGCTAGGGTTAGAGATCCTGTTAGGGTTATGAATGGACCTAGGGTTAGTGTTATGTTGAGGGCTAGGGTTAGAGAGAAGGTTAGGGTTACGATGGGACCTAGGGTTATTGTTATGTAGAGGGCTAGGTTTAGAGATCCGGTTAGGGTTACGATTGGAAATAGGGTGAGGGATATGTTGAGGGCTAGGGTTACAGATCCGGTTAGGGTTATGATTGGACCTAGGGTTAGGGTTATGTTGAGGGCTATGGTTAGAGATCAGGTTAGTATTACGATTGGACCTAGGTTTAGGGTTATGTTGAGGGCTAGGGTTAGACAGACGGTTAGGGTTACGATTGGACCTAGGGTTAGGGTTTTGTTGAGGGCCAGGGTTAGAGATCCGGTTAGGGTTATGATTGGACCTAGGGTTAGTTTTATGTTGAGGGCTAGGGTTAGAGAGAAGGTTAGGGTTACGATGGGACCTAGGGTTAGTGTTATGTAGAGGGCTAGGTTTAGAGATCCGGTTAGGGTTACGATTGGAAATAGGGTGAGGGATATGTTGAGGGCTAGGGTTAGAGATCCGATTAGGGTTACGATTGGACCTAGGGTTAGGGTTATGTTGAGGGCTAGGGTTAGAGATCAGGTTAGTATTACGATTGTACCTAGGGTTAGGGTTATGTTGAGGGCTAGGGTTAGAGATCCGGTTAGGGTTACGGTTGGACCTAGGGTTAGGGTTATGTTGAGGGCTAGGGTTACAGATCCGGTTAGGGTTATGATTGGACCTAGGGTTAGGGTTATGTTGAGGGCTAGGGTTAGAGATCAGGTTAGTATTACGATTGGACCTAGGGTTAGGGTTATGTTGAGGGCTAGGGTTAGAGATCAGGTTAGTATTACGATTGGACCTAGGGTTAGGGTTATGTTGAGGGCTAGGGTTAGACAGACGGTTAGGGTTACGATTGGACCTAGGGTTAGGGTTATGTTGAGGGCTAGGGTTAGAGATCCTGTTAGGGTTACGGTTGGACCTAGGGTTAGGGTTATGTTGAGGGCTACGGTTAGAGATCCGGTTAGGGTTAAGATTGGAACTAGGGTTATAGTGATGTTGAGGGCTAGGGTATTCCAGCAGTGAAAACACACATTTCTATAAAGACTTCGAAGCAGCAAGCCAAAGCCTAGTGACTGAGTGTTTTTTCAGAGAGAAACATGCATTTCATCCTTCTGGAGTGAATTTTCATGCTGGAGTTCATCTGCATTTTATACTGTGCAGAATGTAGCTACCTGCTGGGGGTTGTGTCATAGAAGCACCTTTTCTGCAGGAGCTTATTGGAACATTCATTGTTTGGTTAAGTTATTTAGGGTTGGTTTTGGAAGGTCTTTCAACTTTGGCTAAATCCCGCTTCGTACGCAAGTTTTTAATAGCGCTGTGTCCAAGTGTCCACAAAGAGCTGCTGCTTGAAACTGTCCACATGCACATCTCGTATACTGGTGTGCTCGTTTCACTACCTGGATTTTGGTTTCCTCTTCTTTCTTTGAAATTACAAGCCCTCTTTCTGCATGCTACACACACACCTTGTAGCAGTTTCAGTTTGCAGCATATTGGTGCTCTTAAAACGCTGAGTAACCTGTGTAGAGTGTGTCAATCTCCAGCACTGAATACACAACTTAGAGCTCCTTTCACCACAGACACGCAAACACATCTTTTTGTAAAAGTCCTACTTCTTTACTCTTGGAAATGTAAGGGTTTCATCGAGAACTTGAAGTCAATCATGCTTTTGCACTCTGCAACCAATAGGAATGAACTCTTGTACATACCCGTCTGAATTTCAGTGCAAAATGCCCTTTTTTTCTGGTTTGTTGAAAGTTCACAACACATTAGGAGATAGAGCGTGTTTGAAGAAGACTGATGCAGTGTGCGTTTTCCTGGATTTCTAGTGATTTGGGAAACATAATCCGTGTTTTTCCACATTGTCTAAGAAACAGCATGAGGCTTGCAAGAGATTGAAACAATGCATCCTAAAACTTATTCCAGCAGTGAAAACACACGTTTCTACAAAGACTTGGAAGGAGCAAGCAAAAGAATAGTGGCTGAGTGTCCTTTCAGAGAGAAACACATGCATTTCATCCTTCTGGAGTGAGTTTTCTTGCTGGAATTCATATGCATTTTGTACTGTGCAGAATGTAGCTACCTGCTCGGGG
Organism: Miniopterus natalensis; assembly: GCF_054644295.1. Classification (NCBI taxonomy): domain Eukaryota; kingdom Metazoa; phylum Chordata; class Mammalia; order Chiroptera; family Miniopteridae; genus Miniopterus; species Miniopterus natalensis. The sequence goes on from NC_142093.1 coordinate 64,784,614, forward strand.
GTTGTGTCATAGATGCAGCTTTCCTGCAGGAGCTTATTGGAACTTTCATTGTTTGGCTAAGTTATTTAGGGTTGGTTTTGGAAGGTCTTTCAACTTTGGCCAAATCCGCTTTGTACGAAAGTTTTTCACAGCCCTGTTTCCAAGTGTCCACAAAGAGGTGCTGCTTGAAAGTGTCCACATGCACATCTCCCATACTGGTGTGCTCGTTTCACTACCTGGATTTTGGTTTCCTCTTCTTTCTTTGAAATGACAAGTCTTCATTCAGCATGCTACACACACCTTGTAGCAGTTTCAGTTTGAAGCATGTTGGTGCTCTCAAAACGCTGGGTATCCTGTGTAGAGTGTGTCACTCTACAGCACTGAATACACAACTTAGAGCTCCTTTCAACACAGACACGCAAACACATCTTTTTGGAAAAGTCCTAACTCAGGTAAATTGGAAATGTAAGGGTTTCATCGAACACATGAAGACAATCATGCTTTTGAACTCTGCAACCAAAAGAAATGGCTTTTTGTACATGCCATTCTGAATTTCACTGCAAAATGCCCTTCTTTTCTGGTTTGTTGAAAGTTCAAAACACTTTAGGAGATAGAACGTGTTTGAAGAAGACTCATGCAGTGTGCGTTTTCCTGGATTTCAAGTGATCCTTGTTTTTTCACATTGTCTAAGAAACAACATGAGGCTTGCAAGAGATTGAAAAAATGCATCCTAAAACTTATGGCTGCAGTGAAAACACACGTTTCTACAAAGACTTGGAAGGAGCAAGCAAAAGAATAGTGGCTGAGAGTTCTTTCAGAGAGAAACAGACGTATTTCATCCTTCTGTAGAGACGGTTAGGGTTACGATTGGACCTAGGGTAGGGTTATGTTGAGGGCTAGGGTTAGAGAGACGGTTAGGGTTACGATTGGACCTAGGGTTAGGATTATGTTGAGGCCCAGGGTTTGAGATCTGGTTAGGGTTACGATTGGACCTAGGGTTAGGGTTTTGTTGAGGGCTAGGGTTAGAGATCCTGTTAGGGTTATGAATGGACCTAGGGTTAGTGTTATGTTGAGGGCTAGGGTTAGAGAGAAGGTTAGGGTTACGATGGGACCTAGGGTTATTGTTATGTAGAGGGCTAGGTTTAGACATCCGGTTAGGGTTACGATTGGAAATAGGGTGAGGGATATGTTGAGGGCTAGGGTTACAGATCCGGTTAGGGTTATGATTGGACCTAGGGTTAGGGTTATGTTGAGGGCTATGGTTAGAGATCAGGTTAGTATTACGATTGGACCTAGGTTTAGGGTTATGTTGAGGGCTAGGGTTAGACAGACGGTTAGGGTTACGATTGGACCTAGGGTTAGGGTTTTGTTGAGGGCCAGGGTTAGAGATCCGGTTAGGGTTATGATTGGACCTAGGGTTAGTTTTATGTTGAGGGCTAGGGTTAGAGAGAAGGTTAGGGTTACGATGGGACCTAGGGTTAGTGTTATGTAGAGGGCTAGGTTTAGAGATCCGGTTAGGGTTACGATTGGAAATAGGGTGAGGGATATGTTGAGGGCTAGGGTTAGAGATCCGATTAGGGTTACGATTGGACCTAGGGTTAGGGTTATGTTGAGGGCTAGGGTTAGAGATCAGGTTAGTATTACGATTGTACCTAGGGTTAGGGTTATGTTGAGGGCTAGGGTTAGAGATCCGGTTAGGGTTACGGTTGGACCTAGGGTTAGGGTTATGTTGAGGGCTAGGGTTACAGATCCGGTTAGGGTTATGATTGGACCTAGGGTTAGGGTTATGTTGAGGGCTAGGGTTAGAGATCAGGTTAGTATTACGATTGGACCTAGGGTTAGGGTTATGTTGAGGGCTAGGGTTAGAGATCAGGTTAGTATTACGATTGGACCTAGGGTTAGGGTTATGTTGAGGGCTAGGGTTAGACAGACGGTTAGGGTTACGATTGGACCTAGGGTTAGGGTTATGTTGAGGGCTAGGGTTAGAGATCCTGTTAGGGTTACGGTTGGACCTAGGGTTAGGGTTATGTTGAGGGCTACGTTTAGAGATCCGGTTAGGGTTAAGATTGGAACTAGGGTTATAGTGATGTTGAGGGCTAGGGTATTCCAGCAGTGAAAACACACATTTCTATAAAGACTTCGAAGCAGCAAGCCAAAGCCTAGTGACTGAGTGTTTTTTCAGAGAGAAACATGCATTTCATCCTTCTGGAGTGAATTTTCATGCTGGAGTTCATCTGCATTTTATACTGTGCAGAATGTAGCTACCTGCTGGGGGTTGTGTCATAGAAGCACCTTTTCTGCAGGAGCTTATTGGAACATTCATTGTTTGGTTAAGTTATTTAGGGTTGGTTTTGGAAGGTCTTTCAACTTTGGCTAAATCCCGCTTCGTACGCAAGTTTTTAATAGCGCTGTGTCCAAGTGTCCACAAAGAGCTGCTGCTTGAAACTGTCCACATGCACATCTCGTATACTGGTGTGCTCGTTTCACTACCTGGATTTTGGTTTCCTCTTCTTTCTTTGAAATTACAAGCCCTCTTTCTGCATGCTACACACACACCTTGTAGCAGTTTCAGTTTGCAGCATATTGGTGCTCTTAAAACGCTGAGTAACCTGTGTAGAGTGTGTCAATCTCCAGCACTGAATACACAACTTAGAGCTCCTTTCACCACAGACACGCAAACACATCTTTTTGTAAAAGTCCTACTTCTTTACTCTTGGAAATGTAAGGGTTTCATCGAGAACTTGAAGTCAATCATGCTTTTGCACTCTGCAACCAATAGGAATGAACTCTTGTACATACCCGTCTGAATTTCAGTGCAAAATGCCCTTTTTTTCTGGTTTGTTGAAAGTTCACAACACATTAGGAGATAGAGCGTGTTTGAAGAAGACTGATGCAGTGTGCGTTTTCCTGGATTTCTAGTGATTTGGGAAACATAATCCGTGTTTTTCCACATTGTCTAAGAAACAGCATGAGGCTTGCAAGAGATTGAAACAATGCATCCTAAAACTTATTCCAGCAGTGAAAACACACGTTTCTACAAAGACTTGGAAGGAGCAAGCAAAAGAATAGTGGCTGAGTGTCCTTTCAGAGAGAAACACATGCATTTCATCCTTCTGGAGTGAGTTTTCTTGCTGGAATTCATATGCATTTTGTACTGTGCAGAATGTAGCTACCTGCTCGGGGGTTGTGTCATAGATGCAGCTTTCCTGCAGGAGCTTATTGGAACTTTCATTGTTTGGCTAAGTTATTTAGGGTTGGTTTTGGAAGGTCTTTCAACTTTGGCCAAATCCGCTTTGTACGAAAGTTTTTCACAGCCCTGTTTCCAAGTGTCCACAAAGAGGTGCTGCTTGAAAGTGTCCACATGCACATCTCCCATACTGGTGTGCTCGTTTCACTACCTGGATTTTGGTTTCCTCTTCTTTCTTTGAAATGACAAGTCTTCATTCAGCATGCTACACACACCTTGTAGCAGTTTCAGTTTGAAGCATGTTGGTGCTCTCAAAACGCTGGGTATCCTGTGTAGAGTGTGTCACTCTACAGCACTGAATACACAACTTAGAGCTCCTTTCAACACAGACACGCAAACACATCTTTTTGGAAAAGTCCTAACTCAGGTAAATTGGAAATGTAAGGGTTTCATCGAACACATGAAGACAATCATGCTTTTGAACTCTGCAACCAAAAGAAATGGCTTTTTGTACATGCCATTCTGAATTTCACTGCAAAATGCCCTTCTTTTCTGGTTTGTTGAAAGTTCAAAACACTTTAGGAGATAGAACGTGTTTGAAGAAGACTCATGCAGTGTGCGTTTTCCTAGATTTCAAGTGATCCTTGTTTTTTCACATTGTCTAAGAAACAACATGAGGCTTGCAAGAGATTGAAAAAATGCATCCTAAAACTTATGGCTGCAGTGAAAACACACGTTTCTACAAAGACTTGGAAGGAGCAAGCAAAAGAATAGTGGCTGAGAGTTCTTTCAGAGAGAAACAGACGTATTTCATCCTTCTGTAGAGACGGTTAGGGTTACGATTGGACCTAGGGTAGGGTTATGTTGAGGGCTAGGGTTAGAGAGACGGTTAGGGTTACGATTGGACCTAGGGTTAGGATTATGTTGAGGCCCAGGGTTTGAGATCTGGTTAGGGTTACGATTGGACCTAGGGTTAGGGTTTTGTTGAGGGCTAGGGTTAGAGATCCTGTTAGGGTTATGATTGGACCTAGGGTTAGTGTTATGTTGAGGGCTAGGGTTAGAGAGAAGGTTAGGGTTACGATGGGACCTAGGGTTATTGTTATGTAGAGGGCTAGGTTTAGAGATCCGGTTAGGGTTACGATTGGAAATAGGGTGAGGGATATGTTGAGGGCTAGGGTTACAGATCCGGTTAGGGTTATGATTGGACCTAGGGTTAGGGTTATGTTGAGGGCTATGGTTAGAGATCAGGTTAGTATTACGATTGGACCTAGGTTTAGGGTTATGTTGAGGGCTAGGGTTAGACAGACGGTTAGGGTTACGATTGGACCTAGGGTTAGGGTTATGTTGAGGGCTAGGGTTAGAGATCCGGTTAGGGTTACGGTTGGACCTAGGGTTAGGGTTATGTTGAGGGCTAGGGTTAGAGATCCGGTTAGGGTTAAGATTGGACCTAGGGTTATAGTGATGTTGAGGGCTAGGGTATTCCAGCAGTGAAAACACACATTTCTATAAAGACTTCGAAGCAGCAAGCCAAAGCCTAGTGACTGAGTGTTTTTTCAGAGAGAAACATGCATTTCATCCTTCTGGAGTGAATTTTCATGCTGGAGTTCATCTGCATTTTATACTGTGCAGAATGTAGCTACCTGCTGGGGGTTGTGTCATAGAAGCACCTTTTCTGCAGGAGCTTATTGGAACATTCATTGTTTGGTTAAGTTATTTAGGGTTGGTTTTGGAAGGTCTTTCAACTTTGGCTAAATCCCGCTTCGTACGCAAGTTTTTAATAGCGCTGTGTCCAAGTGTCCACAAAGAGCTGCTGCTTGAAACTGTCCACATGCACACCTCGTATACTGGTGTGCTCGTTTCACTACCTGGATTTTGGTTTCCTCTTCTTTCTTTGAAATTACAAGCCCTCTTTCTGCATGCTACACACACACCTTGTAGCAGTTTCAGTTTGCAGCATATTGGTGCTCTTAAAACGCTGAGTAACCTGTGTAGAGTGTGTCAATCTCCAGCACTGAATACACAACTTAGAGCTCCTTTCACCACAGACACGCAAACACATCTTTTTGTAAAAGTCCTACTTCTTTACTCTTGGAAATGTAAGGGTTTCATCGAGAACTTGAAGTCAATCATGCTTTTGCACTCTGCAACCAATAGGAATGAACTCTTGTACATACCCGTCTGAATTTCAGTGCAAAATGCCCTTTTTTTCTGGTTTGTTGAAAGTTCACAACACATTAGGAGATAGAGCGTGTTTGAAGAAGACTGATGCAGTGTGCGTTTTCCTGGATTTCTAGTGATTTGGGAAACATAATCCGTGTTTTTCCACATTGTCTAAGAAACAGCATGAGGCTTGCAAGAGATTGAAACAATGCATCCTAAAACTTATTCCAGCAGTGAAAACACACGTTTCTACAAAGACTTGGAAGGAGCAAGCAAAAGAATAGTGGCTGAGTGTCCTTTCAGAGAGAAACACATGCATTTCATCCTTCTGGAGTGAGTTTTCTTGCTGGAATTCATATGCATTTTGTACTGTGCAGAATGTAGCTACCTGCTCGGGGGTTGTGTCATAGATGCAGCTTTCCTGCAGGAGCTTATTGGAACTTTCATTGTTTGGCTAAGTTATTTAGGGTTGGTTTTGGAAGGTCTTTCAACTTTGGCCAAATCCGCTTTGTACGAAAGTTTTTCACAGCCCTGTTTCCAAGTGTCCACAAAGAGGTGCTGCTTGAAAGTGTCCACATGCACATCTCCCATACTGGTGTGCTCGTTTCACTACCTGGATTTTGGTTTCCTCTTCTTTCTTTGAAATGACAAGTCTTCATTCAGCATGCTACACACACCTTGTAGCAGTTTCAGTTTGAAGCATGTTGGTGCTCTCAAAACGCTGGGTATCCTGTGTAGAGTGTGTCACTCTACAGCACTGAATACACAACTTAGAGCTCCTTTCAACACAGACACGCAAACACATCTTTTTGGAAAAGTCCTAACTCAGGTAAATTGGAAATGTAAGGGTTTCATCGAACACATGAAGACAATCATGCTTTTGAACTCTGCAACCAAAAGAAATGGCTTTTTGTACATGCCATTCTGAATTTCACTGCAAAATGCCCTTCTTTTCTGGTTTGTTGAAAGTTCAAAACACTTTAGGAGATAGAACGTGTTTGAAGAAGACTCATGCAGTGTGCGTTTTCCTGGATTTCAAGTGATCCTTGTTTTTTCACATTGTCTAAGAAACAACATGAGGCTTGCAAGAGATTGAAAAAATGCATCCTAAAACTTATGGCTGCAGTGAAAACACACGTTTCTACAAAGACTTGGAAGGAGCAAGCAAAAGAATAGTGGCTGAGAGTTCTTTCAGAGAGAAACAGACGTATTTCATCCTTCTGTAGAGACGGTTAGGGTTACGATTGGACCTAGGGTAGGGTTATGTTGAGGGCTAGGGTTAGAGAGACGGTTAGGGTTACGATTGGACCTAGGGTTAGGATTATGTTGAGGCCCAGGGTTTGAGATCTGGTTAGGGTTACGATTGGACCTAGGGTTAGGGTTTTGTTGAGGGCTAGGGTTAGAGATCCTGTTAGGGTTATGAATGGACCTAGGGTTAGTGTTATGTTGAGGGCTAGGGTTAGAGAGAAGGTTAGGGTTACGATGGGACCTAGGGTTATTGTTATGTAGAGGGCTAGGTTTAGACATCCGGTTAGGGTTACGATTGGAAATAGGGTGAGGGATATGTTGAGGGCTAGGGTTACAGATCCGGTTAGGGTTATGATTGGACCTAGGGTTAGGGTTATGTTGAGGGCTATGGTTAGAGATCAGGTTAGTATTACGATTGGACCTAGGTTTAGGGTTATGTTGAGGGCTAGGGTTAGACAGACGGTTAGGGTTACGATTGGACCTAGGGTTAGGGTTTTGTTGAGGGCCAGGGTTAGAGATCCGGTTAGGGTTATGATTGGACCTAGGGTTAGTTTTATGTTGAGGGCTAGGGTTAGAGAGAAGGTTAGGGTTACGATGGGACCTAGGGTTAGTGTTATGTAGAGGGCTAGGTTTAGAGATCCGGTTAGGGTTACGATTGGAAATAGGGTGAGGGATATGTTGAGGGCTAGGGTTAGAGATCCGATTAGGGTTACGATTGGACCTAGGGTTAGGGTTATGTTGAGGGCTAGGGTTAGAGATCAGGTTAGTATTACGATTGTACCTAGGGTTAGGGTTATGTTGAGGGCTAGGGTTAGAGATCCGGTTAGGGTTACGGTTGGACCTAGGGTTAGGGTTATGTTGAGGGCTAGGGTTACAGATCCGGTTAGGGTTATGATTGGACCTAGGGTTAGGGTTATGTTGAGGGCTAGGGTTAGAGATCAGGTTAGTATTACGATTGGACCTAGGGTTAGGGTTATGTTGAGGGCTAGGGTTAGAGATCAGGTTAGTATTACGATTGGACCTAGGGTTAGGGTTATGTTGAGGGCTAGGGTTAGACAGACGGTTAGGGTTACGATTGGACCTAGGGTTAGGGTTATGTTGAGGGCTAGGGTTAGAGATCCTGTTAGGGTTACGGTTGGACCTAGGGTTAGGGTTATGTTGAGGGCTACGTTTAGAGATCCGGTTAGGGTTAAGATTGGAACTAGGGTTATAGTGATGTTGAGGGCTAGGGTATTCCAGCAGTGAAAACACACATTTCTATAAAGACTTCGAAGCAGCAAGCCAAAGCCTAGTGACTGAGTGTTTTTTCAGAGAGAAACATGCATTTCATCCTTCTGGAGTGAATTTTCATGCTGGAGTTCATCTGCATTTTATACTGTGCAGAATGTAGCTACCTGCTGGGGGTTGTGTCATAGAAGCACCTTTTCTGCAGGAGCTTATTGGAACATTCATTGTTTGGTTAAGTTATTTAGGGTTGGTTTTGGAAGGTCTTTCAACTTTGGCTAAATCCCGCTTCGTACGCAAGTTTTTAATAGCGCTGTGTCCAAGTGTCCACAAAGAGCTGCTGCTTGAAACTGTCCACATGCACATCTCGTATACTGGTGTGCTCGTTTCACTACCTGGATTTTGGTTTCCTCTTCTTTCTTTGAAATTACAAGCCCTCTTTCTGCATGCTACACACACACCTTGTAGCAGTTTCAGTTTGCAGCATATTGGTGCTCTTAAAACGCTGAGTAACCTGTGTAGAGTGTGTCAATCTCCAGCACTGAATACACAACTTAGAGCTCCTTTCACCACAGACACGCAAACACATCTTTTTGTAAAAGTCCTACTTCTTTACTCTTGGAAATGTAAGGGTTTCATCGAGAACTTGAAGTCAATCATGCTTTTGCACTCTGCAACCAATAGGAATGAACTCTTGTACATACCCGTCTGAATTTCAGTGCAAAATGCCCTTTTTTTCTGGTTTGTTGAAAGTTCACAACACATTAGGAGATAGAGCGTGTTTGAAGAAGACTGATGCAGTGTGCGTTTTCCTGGATTTCTAGTGATTTGGGAAACATAATCCGTGTTTTTCCACATTGTCTAAGAAACAGCATGAGGCTTGCAAGAGATTGAAACAATGCATCCTAAAACTTATTCCAGCAGTGAAAACACACGTTTCTACAAAGACTTGGAAGGAGCAAGCAAAAGAATAGTGGCTGAGTGTCCTTTCAGAGAGAAACACATGCATTTCATCCTTCTGGAGTGAGTTTTCTTGCTGGAATTCATATGCATTTTGTACTGTGCAGAATGTAGCTACCTGCTCGGGGGTTGTGTCATAGATGCAGCTTTCCTGCAGGAGCTTATTGGAACTTTCATTGTTTGGCTAAGTTATTTAGGGTTGGTTTTGGAAGGTCTTTCAACTTTGGCCAAATCCGCTTTGTACGAAAGTTTTTCACAGCCCTGTTTCCAAGTGTCCACAAAGAGGTGCTGCTTGAAAGTGTCCACATGCACATCTCCCATACTGGTGTGCTCGTTTCACTACCTGGATTTTGGTTTCCTCTTCTTTCTTTGAAATGACAAGTCTTCATTCAGCATGCTACACACACCTTGTAGCAGTTTCAGTTTGAAGCATGTTGGTGCTCTCAAAACGCTGGGTATCCTGTGTAGAGTGTGTCACTCTACAGCACTGAATACACAACTTAGAGCTCCTTTCAACACAGACACGCAAACACATCTTTTTGGAAAAGTCCTAACTCAGGTAAATTGGAAATGTAAGGGTTTCATCGAACACATGAAGACAATCATGCTTTTGAACTCTGCAACCAAAAGAAATGGCTTTTTGTACATGCCATTCTGAATTTCACTGCAAAATGCCCTTCTTTTCTGGTTTGTTGAAAGTTCAAAACACTTTAGGAGATAGAACGTGTTTGAAGAAGACTCATGCAGTGTGCGTTTTCCTAGATTTCAAGTGATCCTTGTTTTTTCACATTGTCTAAGAAACAACATGAGGCTTGCAAGAGATTGAAAAAATGCATCCTAAAACTTATGGCTGCAGTGAAAACACACGTTTCTACAAAGACTTGGAAGGAGCAAGCAAAAGAATAGTGGCTGAGAGTTCTTTCAGAGAGAAACAGACGTATTTCATCCTTCTGTAGAGACGGTTAGGGTTACGATTGGACCTAGGGTAGGGTTATGTTGAGGGCTAGGGTTAGAGAGACGGTTAGGGTTACGATTGGACCTAGGGTTAGGATTATGTTGAGGCCCAGGGTTTGAGATCTGGTTAGGGTTACGATTGGACCTAGGGTTAGGGTTTTGTTGAGGGCTAGGGTTAGAGATCCTGTTAGGGTTATGATTGGACCTAGGGTTAGTGTTATGTTGAGGGCTAGGGTTAGAGAGAAGGTTAGGGTTACGATGGGACCTAGGGTTATTGTTATGTAGAGGGCTAGGTTTAGAGATCCGGTTAGGGTTACGATTGGAAATAGGGTGAGGGATATGTTGAGGGCTAGGGTTACAGATCCGGTTAGGGTTATGATTGGACCTAGGGTTAGGGTTATGTTGAGGGCTATGGTTAGAGATCAGGTTAGTATTACGATTGGACCTAGGTTTAGGGTTATGTTGAGGGCTAGGGTTAGACAGACGGTTAGGGTTACGATTGGACCTAGGGTTAGGGTTATGTTGAGGGCTAGGGTTAGAGATCCGGTTAGGGTTACGGTTGGACCTAGGGTTAGGGTTATGTTGAGGGCTAGGGTTAGAGATCCGGTTAGGGTTAAGATTGGACCTAGGGTTATAGTGATGTTGAGGGCTAGGGTATTCCAGCAGTGAAAACACACATTTCTATAAAGACTTCGAAGCAGCAAGCCAAAGCCTAGTGACTGAGTGTTTTTTCAGAGAGAAACATGCATTTCATCCTTCTGGAGTGAATTTTCATGCTGGAGTTCATCTGCATTTTATACTGTGCAGAATGTAGCTACCTGCTGGGGGTTGTGTCATAGAAGCACCTTTTCTGCAGGAGCTTATTGGAACATTCATTGTTTGGTTAAGTTATTTAGGGTTGGTTTTGGAAGGTCTTTCAACTTTGGCTAAATCCCGCTTCGTACGCAAGTTTTTAATAGCGCTGTGTCCAAGTGTCCACAAAGAGCTGCTGCTTGAAACTGTCCACATGCACACCTCGTATACTGGTGTGCTCGTTTCACTACCTGGATTTTGGTTTCCTCTTCTTTCTTTGAAATTACAAGCCCTCTTTCTGCATGCTACACACACACCTTGTAGCAGTTTCAGTTTGCAGCATATTGGTGCTCTTAAAACGCTGAGTAACCTGTGTAGAGTGTGTCAATCTCCAGCACTGAATACACAACTTAGAGCTCCTTTCACCACAGACACGCAAACACATCTTTTTGTAAAAGTCCTACTTCTTTACTCTTGGAAATGTAAGGGTTTCATCGAGAACTTGAAGTCAATCATGCTTTTGCACTCTGCAACCAATAGGAATGAACTCTTGTACATACCCGTCTGAATTTCAGTGCAAAATGCCCTTTTTTTCTGGTTTGTTGAAAGTTCACAACACATTAGGAGATAGAGCGTGTTTGAAGAAGACTGATGCAGTGTGCGTTTTCCTGGATTTCTAGTGATTTGGGAAACATAATCCGTGTTTTTCCACATTGTCTAAGAAACAGCATGAGGCTTGCAAGAGATTGAAACAATGCATCCTAAAACTTATTCCAGCAGTGAAAACACACGTTTCTACAAAGACTTGGAAGGAGCAAGCAAAAGAATAGTGGCTGAGTGTCCTTTCAGAGAGAAACACATGCATTTCATCCTTCTGGAGTGAGTTTTCTTGCTGGAATTCATATGCATTTTGTACTGTGCAGAATGTAGCTACCTGCTCGGGGGTTGTGTCATAGATGCAGCTTTCCTGCAGGAGCTTATTGGAACTTTCATTGTTTGGCTAAGTTATTTAGGGTTGGTTTTGGAAGGTCTTTCAACTTTGGCCAAATCCGCTTTGTACGAAAGTTTTTCACAGCCCTGTTTCCAAGTGTCCACAAAGAGGTGCTGCTTGAAAGTGTCCACATGCACATCTCCCATACTGGTGTGCTCGTTTCACTACCTGGATTTTGGTTTCCTCTTCTTTCTTTGAAATGACAAGTCTTCATTCAGCATGCTACACACACCTTGTAGCAGTTTCAGTTTGAAGCATGTTGGTGCTCTCAAAACGCTGTGTATCCTGTGTAGAGTGTGTCACTCTACAGCACTGAATACACAACTTAGAGCTCCTTTCAACACAGACACGCAAACACATCTTTTTGGAAAAGTCCTAACTCAGGTAAATTGGAAATGTAAGGGTTTCATCGAAAACATGAAGACAATCATGCTTTTGAACTCTGCAACCTAAAGAAATGCCTTTTTGTACATGCCATTCTGAATTTCACTGCAAAATGCCCTTCTTTTCTGGTTTGTTGAAAGTTCAAAACACTTTAGGAGATAGAACGTGTTTGAAGAAGACTCATGCAGTGTGCGTTTTCCTGGAATCAAGTGATCCTTGTTTTTTCACATTGTCTAAGAAACAACATGAGGCTTGCAAGAGATTGAAAAAATGCATCCTAAAACTTATGCCTGCAGTGAAAACACACGTTTCTACAAAGACTTGGAAGGAGCAAGCAAAAGAATAGTGGCTGAGAGTTCTTTCAGAGAGAAACAGACGTATTTCATCCTTCTGTAGGGACGGTTAGGGTTACGATTGGACCTAGGGTAGGGTTATGTTGAAGGCTAGGGTTAGAGAGACGGTTAGGGTTACGATGGGACCTAGGGTTAGGGTTACGTTGAGGGCTAGGGTTAGAGATATGGTTAGGGTTATGATTGGACCTAGGGTTAGGGTTATGTTGAGGGCTAGGGCTAGAGAGACGGTTAGGGTTACGATTGGACCTATGGTTAGGGTTATGTTTAAGGCTAGGGTTAGACAGACGGTTAGGGTTACGATTGGACCCAGGGTTAGGGTTATGTTGAGGGCTAGGGTTAGAGATCAGGTTAGTATTACGATTGGACCTAGGGTAGGGTTATGTTGAGGGCTAGGGTTAGAAATCCGGTTAGGGTTACGATTGGACCTAGGGTTAGGATTATGTTGAGGCCCAGGGTTTGAGATCTGGTTAGGGTTACGATTGGACCTAGGGTTAGGGTTTTGTTGAGGGCCAGGGTTAGAGATCCGGTTAGGGTTATGATTGGACCTAGGGTTAGTTTTATGTTGAGGGCTAGGGTTAGAGAGAAGGTTAGGGTTACGATGGGACCTAGGGTTAGTGTTATGTAGAGGGCTAGGTTTAGAGATCCGGTTAGGGTTACGATTGGAAATAGGGTGAGGGATATGTTGAGGGCTAGGGTTAGAGATCCGATTAGGGTTACGATTGGACCTAGGGTTAGGGTTATGTTGAGGGCTAGGGTTAGAGATCAGGTTAGTATTACGATTGTACCTAGGGTTAGGGTTATGTTGAGGGCTAGGGTTAGAGATCCGGTTAGGGTTACGGTTGGACCTAGGGTTAGGGTTATGTTGAGGGCTAGGGTTACAGATCCGGTTAGTGTTATGATTGGACCTAGGGTTAGGGTTATGTTGAGGGCTAGGGTTAGAGATCAGGTTAGTATTACGATTGGACCTAGGGTTAGGGTTATGTTGAGGGCTAGGGTTAGACAGACGGTTAGGGTTACGATTGGACCTAGGGTTAGGGTTATGTTGAGGGCTAGGGTTAGAGATCCTGTTAGGGTTACGGTTGGACCTAGGGTTAGGGTTATGTTGAGGGCTACGGTTAGAGATCCGGTTAGGGTTAAGATTGGAACTAGGGTTATAGTGATGTTGAGGGCTAGGGTATTCCAGCAGTGAAAACACACATTTCTATAAAGACTTCGAAGCAGCAAGCCAAAGCCTAGTGACTGAGTGTTTTTTCAGAGAGAAACATGCATTTCATCCTTCTGGAGTGAATTTTCATGCTGGAGTTCATCTGCATTTTATACTGTGCAGAATGTAGCTACCTGCTGGGGGTTGTGTCATAGAAGCACCTTTTCTGCAGGAGCTTATTGGAACATTCATTGTTTGGTTAAGTTATTTAGGGTTGGTTTTGGAAGGTCTTTCAACTTTGGCTAAATCCCGCTTCGTACGCAAGTTTTTAATAGCGCTGTGTCCAAGTGTCCACAAAGAGCTGCTGCTTGAAACTGTCCACATGCACATCTCGTATACTGGTGTGCTCGTTTCACTACCTGGATTTTGGTTTCCTCTTCTTTCTTTGAAATTACAAGCCCTCTTTCTGCATGCTACACACACACCTTGTAGCAGTTTCAGTTTGCAGCATATTGGTGCTCTTAAAACGCTGAGTAACCTGTGTAGAGTGTGTCAATCTCCAGCACTGAATACACAACTTAGAGCTCCTTTCACCACAGACACGCAAACACATCTTTTTGTAAAAGTCCTACTTCTTTACTCTTGGAAATGTAAGGGTTTCATCGAGAACTTGAAGTCAATCATGCTTTTGCACTCTGCAACCAATAGGAATGAACTCTTGTACATACCCGTCTGAATTTCAGTGCAAAATGCCCTTTTTTTCTGGTTTGTTGAAAGTTCACAACACATTAGGAGATAGAGCGTGTTTGAAGAAGACTGATGCAGTGTGCGTTTTCCTGGATTTCTAGTGATTTGGGAAACATAATCCGTGTTTTTCCACATTGTCTAAGAAACAGCATGAGGCTTGCAAGAGATTGAAACAATGCATCCTAAAACTTATTCCAGCAGTGAAAACACACGTTTCTACAAAGACTTGGAAGGAGCAAGCAAAAGAATAGTGGCTGAGTGTCCTTTCAGAGAGAAACACATGCATTTCATCCTTCTGGAGTGAGTTTTCTTGCTGGAATTCATATGCATTTTGTACTGTGCAGAATGTAGCTACCTGCTCGGGGGTTGTGTCATAGATGCAGCTTTCCTGCAGGAGCTTATTGGAACTTTCATTGTTTGGCTAAGTTATTTAGGGTTGGTTTTGGAAGGTCTTTCAACTTTGGCCAAATCCGCTTTGTACGAAAGTTTTTCACAGCCCTGTTTCCAAGTGTCCACAAAGAGGTGCTGCTTGAAAGTGTCCACATGCACATCTCCCATACTGGTGTGCTCGTTTCACTACCTGGATTTTGGTTTCCTCTTCTTTCTTTGAAATGACAAGTCTTCATTCAGCATGCTACACACACCTTGTAGCAGTTTCAGTTTGAAGCATGTTGGTGCTCTCAAAACGCTGGGTATCCTGTGTAGAGTGTGTCACTCTACAGCACTGAATACACAACTTAGAGCTCCTTTCAACACAGACACGCAAACACATCTTTTTGGAAAAGTCCTAACTCAGGTAAATTGGAAATGTAAGGGTTTCATCGAACACATGAAGACAATCATGCTTTTGAACTCTGCAACCTAAAGAAATGGCTTTTTGTACATGCCATTCTGAATTTCACTGCAAAATGCCCTTCTTTTCTGGTTTGCTGAAAGTTCAAAACACTTTAGGAGATAGAACGTGTTTGAAGAAGACTCATGCAGTGTGCGTTTTCCTAGATTTCAAGTGATCCTTGTTTTTTCACATTGTCTAAGAAACAACATGAGGCTTGCAAGAGATTGAAAAAATGCATCCTAAAACTTATGGCTGCAGTGAAAACACACGTTTCTACAAAGACTTGGAAGGAGCAAGCAAAAGAATAGTGGCTGAGAGTTCTTTCAGAGAGAAACAGACGTATTTCATCCTTCTGTAGAGACGGTTAGGGTTACGATTGGACCTAGGGTAGGGTTATGTTGAGGGCTAGGGTTAGAGAGACGGTTAGGGTTACGATTGGACCTAGGGTTAGGATTATGTTGAGGCCCAGGGTTTGAGATCTGGTTAGGGTTACGATTGGACCTAGGGTTAGGGTTTTGTTGAGGGCTAGGGTTAGAGATCCTGTTAGGGTTATGATTGGACCTAGGGTTAGTGTTATGTTGAGGGCTAGGGTTAGAGAGAAGGTTAGGGTTACGATGGGACCTAGGGTTATTGTTATGTAGAGGGCTAGGTTTAGAGATCCGGTTAGGGTTACGATTGGAAATAGGGTGAGGGATATGTTGAGGGCTAGGGTTACAGATCCGGTTAGGGTTATGATTGGACCTAGGGTTAGGGTTATGTTGAGGGCTATGGTTAGAGATCAGGTTAGTATTACGATGGGACCTAGGTTTAGGGTTATGTTGAGGGCTAGGGTTAGACAGACGGTTAGGGTTACGATTGGACCTAGGGTTAGGGTTATGTTGAGGGCTAGGGTTAGAGATCCGGTTAGGGTTACGGTTGGACCTAGGGTTAGGGTTATGTTGAGGGCTAGGGTTAGAGATCCGGTTAGGGTTAAGATTGGACCTAGGGTTATAGTGATGTTGAGGGCTAGGGTATTCCAGCAGTGAAAACACACATTTCTATAAAGACTTCGAAGCAGCAAGCCAAAGCTTAGTGACTGAGTGTTTTTTCAGAGAGAAACATGCATTTCATCCTTCTGGAGTGAATTTTCATGCTGGAGTTCATCTGCATTTTATACTGTGCAGAATGTAGCTACCTGCTGGGGGTTGTGTCATAGAAGCACCTTTTCTGCAGGAGCTTATTGGAACATTCATTGTTTGGTTAAGTTATTTAGGGTTGGTTTTGGAAGGTCTTTCAACTTTGGCTAAATCCCGCTTCGTACGCAAGTTTTTAATAGCGCTGTGTCCAAGTGTCCACAAAGAGCTGCTGCTTGAAACTGTCCACATGCACATCTCGTATACTGGTGTGCTCGTTTCACTACCTGGATTTTGGTTTCCTCTTCTTTCTTTGAAATTACAAGCCCTCTTTCTGCATGCTACACACACACCTTGTAGCAGTTTCAGTTTGCAGCATATTGGTGCTCTTAAAACGCTGAGTAACCTGTGTAGAGTGTGTCAATCTCCAGCACTGAATACACAACTTAGAGCTCCTTTCACCACAGACACGCAAACACATCTTTTTGTAAAAGTCCTACTTCTTTACTCTTGGAAATGTAAGGGTTTCATCGAGAACTTGAAGTCAATCATGCTTTTGCACTCTGCAACCAATAGGAATGAACTCTTGTACATACCCGTCTGAATTTCAGTGCAAAATGCCCTTTTTTTCTGGTTTGTTGAAAGTTCACAACACATTAGGAGATAGAGCGTGTTTGAAGAAGAGTGATGCAGTGTGCGTTTTCCTGGATTTCTAGTGATTTGGGAAACATAATCCGTGTTTTTCCACATTGTCTAAGAAACAGCATGAGGCTTGCAAGAGATTGAAACAATGCATCCGAAAGCTTATTCCAGCAGTGAAAACACACGTTTCTACAAAGACTTGGAAGGAGCAAGCAAAAGAATAGTGGCTGAGTGTCCTTTCAGAGAGAAACACATGCATTTCATCCTTCTGGAGTGAGTTTTCTTGCTGGAATTCATATGCATTTTGTACTGTGCAGAATGTAGCTACCTGCTCGGGGGTTGTGTCATAGATGCAGCTTTCCTGCAGGAGCTTATTGGAACTTTCATTGTTTGGCTAAGTTATTTAGGGTTGGTTTTGGACGGTCTTTCAACTTTGGCCAAATCCGCTTTGTACGAAAGTTTTTCACAGCCCTGTTTCCAAGTGTCCACAAAGAGGTGCTGCTTGAAAGTGTCCACATGCACATCTCCCATACTGGTGTGCTCGTTTCACTACCTGGATTTTGGTTTCCTCTTCTTTCTTTGAAATGACAAGTCTTCATTCAGCATGCTACACACACCTTGTAGCAGTTTCAGTTTGAAGCATGTTGGTGCTCTCAAAACGCTGTGTATCCTGTGTAGAGTGTGTCACTCTACAGCACTGAATACACAACTTAGAGCTCCTTTCAACACAGACACGCAAACACATCTTTTTGGAAAAGTCCTAACTCAGGTAAATTGGAAATGTAAGGGTTTCATCGAAAACATGAAGACAATCATGCTTTTGAACTCTGCAACCTAAAGAAATGCCTTTTTGTACATGCCATTCTGAATTTCACTGCAAAATGCCCTTCTTTTCTGGTTTGTTGAAAGTTCAAAACACTTTAGGAGATAGAACGTGTTTGAAGAAGACTCATGCAGTGTGCGTTTTCCTGGAATCAAGTGATCCTTGTTTTTTCACATTGTCTAAGAAACAACATGAGGCTTGCAAGAGATTGAAAAAATGCATCCTAAAACTTATGCCTGCAGTGAAAACACACGTATCTACAAAGACTTGGAAGGAGCAAGCAAAAGAATAGTGGCTGAGAGTTCTTTCAGAGAGAAACAGACGTATTTCATCCTTCTGTAGAGACGGTTAGGGTTACGATTGGACCTAGGGTAGGGTTATGTTGAAGGCTAGGGTTAGAGAGACGGTTAGGGTTACGATGGGACCTAGGGTTAGGGTTACGTTGAGGGCTAGGGTTAGAGATATGGTTAGGGTTATGATTGGACCTAGGGTTAGGGTTATGTTGAGGGCTAGGGCTAGAGAGACGGTTAGGGTTACGATTGGACCTATGGTTAGGGTTATGTTTAAGGCTAGGGTTAGACAGACGGTTAGGGTTACGATTGGACCCAGGGTTAGGGTTATGTTGAGGGCTAGGGTTAGAGATCAGGTTAGTATTACGATTGGACCTAGGGTAGGGTTATGTTGAGGGCTAGGGTTAGAAATCCGGTTAGGGTTACGATTGGACCTAGGGTTAGGATTATGTTGAGGCCCAGGGTTTGAGATCTGGTTAGGGTTACGATTGGACCTAGGGTTAGGGTTTTGTTGAGGGCCAGGGTTAGAGATCCGGTTAGGGTTATGATTGGACCTAGGGTTAGTTTTATGTTGAGGGCTAGGGTTAGAGAGAAGGTTAGGGTTACGATGGGACCTAGGGTTAGTGTTATGTAGAGGGCTAGGTTTAGAGATCCGGTTAGGGTTACGATTGGAAATAGGGTGAGGGATATGTTGAGGGCTAGGGTTAGAGATCCGATTAGGGTTACGATTGGACCTAGGGTTAGGGTTATGTTGAGGGCTAGGGTTAGAGATCAGGTTAGTATTACGATTGTACCTAGGGTTAGGGTTATGTTGAGGGCTAGGGTTAGAGATCCGGTTAGGGTTACGGTTGGACCTAGGGTTAGGGTTATGTTGAGGGCTAGGGTTACAGATCCGGTTAGTGTTATGATTGGACCTAGGGTTAGGGTTATGTTGAGGGCTAGGGTTAGAGATCAGGTTAGTATTACGATTGGACCTAGGGTTAGGGTTATGTTGAGGGCTAGGGTTAGAGATCCGGTTAGGGTTACGGTTGGACCTAGGGTTAGGGTTATGTTGAGGGCTAGGGTTACAGATCCGGTTAGGGTTATGATTGGACCTAGGGTTAGGGTTATGTTGAGGGCTAGGGTTACAGATCCGGTTAGTATTACGATTGGACCTAGGGTTAGGGTTATGTTGAGGGCTAGGGTTAGAGATCAGGTTAGTATTACGATTGGACCTAGGGTTAGGGTTATGTTGAGGGCTAGGGTTAGACAGACGGTTAGGGTTACGATTGGACCTAGGGTTAGGGTTATGTTGAGGGCTAGGGTTAGAGATCCGGTTAGGGTTACGGTTGGACCTAGGGTTAGGGTTATGTTGAGGGCTACGGTTAGAGATCCGGTTAGGGTTAAGATTGGAACTAGGGTTATAGTGATGTTGAGGGCTAGGGTATTCCAGCAGTGAAAACACACATTTCTATAAAGACTTCGAAGCAGCAAGCCAAAGCCTAGTGACTGAGTGTTTTTTCAGAGAGAAACATGCATTTCATCCTTCTGGAGTGAATTTTCATGCTGGAGTTCATCTGCATTTTATACTGTGCAGAATGTAGCTACCTGCTGGGGGTTGTGTCATAGAAGCACCTTTTCTGCAGGAGCTTATTGGAACATTCATTGTTTGGTTAAGTTATTTAGGGTTGGTTTTGGAAGGTCTTTCAACTTTGGCTAAATCCCGCTTCGTACGCAAGTTTTTAATAGCGCTGTGTCCAAGTGTCCACAAAGAGCTGCTGCTTGAAACTGTCCACATGCACATCTCGTATACTGGTGTGCTCGTTTCACTACCTGGATTTTGGTTTCCTCTTCTTTCTTTGAAATTACAAGCCCTCTTTCTGCATGCTACACACACACCTTGTAGCAGTTTCAGTTTGCAGCATATTGGTGCTCTTAAAACGCTGAGTAACCTGTGTAGAGTGTGTCAATCTCCAGCACTGAATACACAACTTAGAGCTCCTTTCACCACAGACACGCAAACACATCTTTTTGTAAAAGTCCTACTTCTTTACTCTTGGAAATGTAAGGGTTTCATCGAGAACTTGAAGTCAATCATGCTTTTGCACTCTGCAACCAATAGGAATGAACTCTTGTACATACCCGTCTGAATTTCAGTGCAAAATGCCCTTTTTTTCTGGTTTGTTGAAAGTTCACAACACATTAGGAGATAGAGCGTGTTTGAAGAAGACTGATGCAGTGTGCGTTTTCCTGGATTTCTAGTGATTTGGGAAACATAATCCGTGTTTTTCCACATTGTCTAAGAAACAGCATGAGGCTTGCAAGAGATTGAAACAATGCATCCTAAAACTTATTCCAGCAGTGAAAACACACGTTTCTACAAAGACTTGGAAGGAGCAAGCAAAAGAATAGTGGCTGAGTGTCCTTTCAGAGAGAAACACATGCATTTCATCCTTCTGGAGTGAGTTTTCTTGCTGGAATTCATATGCATTTTGTACTGTGCAGAATGTAGCTACCTGCTCGGGGGTTGTGTCATAGATGCAGCTTTCCTGCAGGAGCTTATTGGAACTTTCATTGTTTGGCTAAGTTATTTAGGGTTGGTTTTGGAAGGTCTTTCAACTTTGGCCAAATCCGCTTTGTACGAAAGTTTTTCACAGCCCTGTTTCCAAGTGTCCACAAAGAGGTGCTGCTTGAAAGTGTCCACATGCACATCTCCCATACTGGTGTGCTCGTTTCACTACCTGGATTTTGGTTTCCTCTTCTTTCTTTGAAATGACAAGTCTTCATTCAGCATGCTACACACACCTTGTAGCAGTTTCAGTTTGAAGCATGTTGGTGCTCTCAAAACGCTGTGTATCCTGTGTAGAGTGTGTCACTCTACAGCACTGAATACACAACTTAGAGCTCCTTTCAACACAGACACGCAAACACATCTTTTTGGAAAAGTCCTAACTCAGGTAAATTGGAAATGTAAGGGTTTCATCGAACACATGAAGACAATCATGCTTTTGAACTCTGCAACCAAAAGAAATGGCTTTTTGTACATGCCATTCTGAATTTCACTGCAAAATGCCCTTCTTTTCTGGTTTGTTGAAAGTTCAAAACACTTTAGGAGATAGAACGTGTTTGAAGAAGACTCATGCAGTGTGCGTTTTCCTAGATTTCAAGTGATCCTTGTTTTTTCACATTGTCTAAGAAACAACATGAGGCTTGCAAGAGATTGAAAAAATGCATCCTAAAACTTATGGCTGCAGTGAAAACACACGTTTCTACAAAGACTTGGAAGGAGCAAGCAAAAGAATAGTGGCTGAGAGTTCTTTCAGAGAGAAACAGACGTATTTCATCCTTCTGTAGAGACGGTTAGGGTTACGATTGGACCTAGGGTAGGGTTATGTTGAGGGCTAAGGTTAGAGAGACGGTTAGGGTTACGATTGGACCTAGGGTTAGGATTATGTTGAGGCCCAGGGTTTGAGATCTGGTTAGGGTTACGATTGGACCTAGGGTTAGGGTTTTGTTGAGGGCTAGGGTTAGAGATCCTGTTAGGGTTATGATTGGACCTAGGGTTAGTGTTATGTTGAGGGCTAGGGTTAGAGAGAAGGTTAGGGTTACGATGGGACCTAGGGTTATTGTTATGTAGAGGGCTAGGTTTAGAGATCCGGTTAGGGTTACGATTGGAAATAGGGTGAGGGATATGTTGAGGGCTAGGGTTACAGATCCGGTTAGGGTTATGATTGGACCTAGGGTTAGGGTTATGTTGAGGGCTATGGTTAGAGATCAGGTTAGTATTACGATTGGACCTAGGTTTAGGGTTATGTTGAGGGCTAGGGTTAGACAGACGGTTAGGGTTACGATTGGACCTAGGGTTAGGGTTATGTTGAGGGCTAGGGTTAGAGATCCGGTTAGGGTTACGGTTGGACCTAGGGTTAGGGTTATGTTGAGGGCTAGGGTTAGAGATCCGGTTAGGGTTAAGATTGGACCTAGGGTTATAGTGATGTTGAGGGCTAGGGTATTCCAGCAGTGAAAACACACATTTCTATAAAGACTTCGAAGCAGCAAGCCAAAGCCTAGTGACTGAGTGTTTTTTCAGAGAGAAACATGCATTTCATCCTTCTGGAGTGAATTTTCATGCTGGAGTTCATCTGCATTTTATACTGTGCAGAATGTAGCTACCTGCTGGGGGTTGTGTCATAGAAGCACCTTTTCTGCAGGAGCTTATTGGAACATTCATTGTTTGGTTAAGTTATTTAGGGTTGGTTTTGGAAGGTCTTTCAACTTTGGCTAAATCCCGCTTCGTACGCAAGTTTTTAACAGCGCTGTGTCCAAGTGTCCACAAAGAGCTGCTGCTTGAAACTGTCCACATGCACATCTCGTATACTGGTGTGCTCGTTTCACTACCTGGATTTTGGTTTCCTCTTCTTTCTTTGAAATTACAAGCCCTCTTTCTGCATGCTACACACACACCTTGTAGCAGTTTCAGTTTGCAGCATATTGGTGCTCTTAAAACGCTGAGTAACCTGTGTAGAGTGTGTCAATCTCCAGCACTGAATACACAACTTAGAGCTCCTTTCACCACAGACACGCAAACACATCTTTTTGTAAAAGTCCTACTTCTTTACTCTTGGAAATGTAAGGGTTTCATCGAGAACTTGAAGTCAATCATGCTTTTGCACTCTGCAACCAATAAGAATGAACTCTTGTACATACCCGTCTGAATTTCAGTGCAAAATGCCCTTTTTTTCTGGTTTGTTGAAAGTTCACAACACATTAGGAGATAGAGCGTGTTTGAAGAAGACTGATGCAGTGTGCGTTTTCCTGGATTTCTAGTGATTTGGGAAACATAATCCGTGTTTTTCCACATTGTCTAAGAAACAGCATGAGGCTTGCAAGAGATTGAAACAATGCATCCTAAAACTTATTCCAGCAGTGAAAACACACGTTTCTACAAAGACTTGGAAGGAGCAAGCAAAAGAATAGTGGCTGAGTGTCCTTTCAGAGAGAAACACATGCATTTCATCCTTCTGGAGTGAGTTTTCTTGCTGGAATTCATATGCATTTTGTACTGTGCAGAATGTAGCTACCTGCTCGGGGGTTGTGTCATAGATGCAGCTTTCCTGCAGGAGCTTATTGGAACTTTCATTGTTTGGCTAAGTTATTTAGGGTTGGTTTTGGAAGGTCTTTCAACTTTGGCCAAATCCGCTTTGTACGAAAGTTTTTCACAGCCCTGTTTCCAAGTGTCCACAAAGAGGTGCTGCTTGAAAGTGTCCACATGCACATCTCCCATACTGGTGTGCTCGTTTCACTACCTGGATTTTGGTTTCCTCTTCTTTCTTTGAAATGACAAGTCTTCATTCAGCATGCTACACACACCTTGTAGCAGTTTCAGTTTGAAGCATGTTGGTGCTCTCAAAACGCTGTGTATCCTGTGTAGAGTGTGTCACTCTACAGCACTGAATACACAACTTAGAGCTCCTTTCAACACAGACACGCAAACACATCTTTTTGGAAAAGTCCTAACTCAGGTAAATTGGAAATGTAAGGGTTTCAACGAACACATGAAGACAATCATGCTTTTGAACTCTGCAACCAAAAGAAATGGCTTTTTGTACATGCCATTCTGAATTTCACTGCAAAATGCCCTTCTTTTCTGGTTTGTTGAAAGTTCAAAACACTTTAGGAGATAGAACGTGTTTGAAGAAGACTCATGCAGTGTGCGTTTTCCTAGATTTCAAGTGATCCTTGTTTTTTCACATTGTCTAAGAAACAACATGAGGCTTGCAAGAGATTGAAAAAATGCATCCTAAAACTTATGGCTGCAGTGAAAACACACGTTTCTACAAAGACTTGGAAGGAGCAAGCAAAAGAATAGTGGCTGAGAGTTCTTTCAGAGAGAAACAGACGTATTTCATCCTTCTGTAGAGACGGTTAGGGTTACGATTGGACCTAGGGTAGGGTTATGTTGAGGGCTAGGGTTAGAGAGACGGTTAGGGTTACGATTGGACCTAGGGTTAGGATTATGTTGAGGCCCAGGGTTTGAGATCTGGTTAGGGTTACGATTGGACCTAGGGTTAGGGTTTTGTTGAGGGCTAGGGTTAGAGATCCTGTTAGGGTTATGATTGGACCTAGGGTTAGTGTTATGTTGAGGGCTAGGGTTAGAGAGAAGGTTAGGGTTACGATGGGACCTAGGGTTATTGTTATGTAGAGGGCTAGGTTTAGAGATCCGGTTAGGGTTACGATTGGAAATAGGGTGAGGGATATGTTGAGGGCTAGGGTTACAGATCCGGTTAGGGTTATGATTGGACCTAGGGTTAGGGTTATGTTGAGGGCTATGGTTAGAGATCAGGTTAGTATTACGATTGGACCTAGGTTTAGGGTTATGTTGAGGGCTAGGGTTAGACAGACGGTTAGGGTTACGATTGGACCTAGGGTTAGGGTTATGTTGAGGGCTAGGGTTAGAGATCCGGTTAGGGTTACGGTTGGACCTAGGGTTAGGGTTATGTTGAGGGCTACGGTTAGAGATCCGGTTAGGGTTAAGATTGGAACTAGGGTTATAGTGATGTTGAGGGCTAGGGTATTCCAGCAGTGAAAACACACATTTCTATAAAGACTTCGAAGCAGCAAGCCAAAGCCTAGTGACTGAGTGTTTTTTCAGAGAGAAACATGCATTTCATCCTTCTGGAGTGAATTTTCATGCTGGAGTTCATCTGCATTTTATACTGTGCAGAATGTAGCTACCTGCTGGGGGTTGTGTCATAGAAGCACCTTTTCTGCAGGAGCTTATTGGAACATTCATTGTTTGGTTAAGTTATTTAGGGTTGGTTTTGGAAGGTCTTTCAACTTTGGCTAAATCCCGCTTCGTACGCAAGTTTTTAATAGCGCTGTGTCCAAGTGTCCACAAAGAGCTGCTGCTTGAAACTGTCCACATGCACATCTCGTATACTGGTGTGCTCGTTTCACTACCTGGATTTTGGTTTCCTCTTCTTTCTTTGAAATTACAAGCCCTCTTTCTGCATGCTACACACACACCTTGTAGCAGTTTCAGTTTGCAGCATATTGGTGCTCTTAAAACGCTGAGTAACCTGTGTAGAGTGTGTCAATCTCCAGCACTGAATACACAACTTAGAGCTCCTTTCACCACAGACACGCAAACACATCTTTTTGTAAAAGTCCTACTTCTTTACTCTTGGAAATGTAAGGGTTTCATCGAGAACTTGAAGTCAATCATGCTTTTGCACTCTGCAACCAATAGGAATGAACTCTTGTACATACCCGTCTGAATTTCAGTGCAAAATGCCCTTTTTTTCTGGTTTGTTGAAAGTTCACAACACATTAGGAGATAGAGCGTGTTTGAAGAAGACTGATGCAGTGTGCGTTTTCCTGGATTTCTAGTGATTTGGGAAACATAATCCGTGTTTTTCCACATTGTCTAAGAAACAGCATGAGGCTTGCAAGAGATTGAAACAATGCATCCTAAAACTTATTCCAGCAGTGAAAACACACGTTTCTACAAAGACTTGGAAGGAGCAAGCAAAAGAATAGTGGCTGAGTGTCCTTTCAGAGAGAAACACATGCATTTCATCCTTCTGGAGTGAGTTTTCTTGCTGGAATTCATATGCATTTTGTACTGTGCAGAATGTAGCTACCTGCTCGGGGGTTGTGTCATAGATGCAGCTTTCCTGCAGGAGCTTATTGGAACTTTCATTGTTTGGCTAAGTTATTTAGGGTTGGTTTTGGAAGGTCTTTCAACTTTGGCCAAATCCGCTTTGTACGAAAGTTTTTCACAGCCCTGTTTCCAAGTGTCCACAAAGAGGTGCTGCTTGAAAGTGTCCACATGCACATCTCCCATACTGGTGTGCTCGTTTCACTACCTGGATTTTGGTTTCCTCTTCTTTCTTTGAAATGACAAGTCTTCATTCAGCATGCTACACACACCTTGTAGCAGTTTCAGTTTGAAGCATGTTGGTGCTCTCAAAACGCTGGATATCCTGTGTAGAGTGTGTCACTCTACAGCACTGAATACACAACTTAGAGCTCCTTTCAACACAGACACGCAAACACATCTTTTTGGAAAAGTCCTAACTCAGGTAAATTGGAAATGTAAGGGTTTCATCGAACACATGAAGACAATCATGCTTTTGAACTCTGCAACCAAAAGAAATGGCTTTTTGTACATGCCATTCTGAATTTCACTGCAAAATGCCCTTCTTTTCTGGTTGGTTGAAAGTTCAAAACACTTTAGGAGATAGA
The DNA here is from genome assembly GCF_054644295.1 of Miniopterus natalensis. Classification (NCBI taxonomy): domain Eukaryota; kingdom Metazoa; phylum Chordata; class Mammalia; order Chiroptera; family Miniopteridae; genus Miniopterus; species Miniopterus natalensis. The sequence continues at coordinate 64,810,662 of NC_142093.1, forward strand.
ACGTGTTTGAAGAAGACTCATGCAGTGTGCGTTTTCCTAGATTTCAAGTGATCCTTGTTTTTTCACATTGTCTAAGAAACAACATGAGGCTTGCAAGAGATTGAAAAAATGCATCCTAAAACTTATGGCTGCAGTGAAAACACACGTTTCTACAAAGACTTGGAAGGAGCAAGCAAAAGAATAGTGGCTGAGAGTTCTTTCAGAGAGAAACAGACGTATTTCATCCTTCTGTAGAGACGGTTAGGGTTACGATTGGACCTAGGGTAGGGTTATGTTGAGGGCTAGGGTTAGAGAGACGGTTAGGGTTACGATTGGACCTAGGGTTAGGATTATGTTGAGGCCCAGGGTTTGAGATCTGGTTAGGGTTACGATTGGACCTAGGGTTAGGGTTTTGTTGAGGGCTAGGGTTAGAGATCCTGTTAGGGTTATGATTGGACCTAGGGTTAGTGTTATGTTGAGGGCTAGGGTTAGAGAGAAGGTTAGGGTTACGATGGGACCTAGGGTTATTGTTATGTAGAGGGCTAGGTTTAGAGATCCGGTTAGGGTTACGATTGGAAATAGGGTGAGGGATATGTTGAGGGCTAGGGTTACAGATCCGGTTAGGGTTATGATTGGACCTAGGGTTAGGGTTATGTTGAGGGCTATGGTTAGAGATCAGGTTAGTATTACGATTGGACCTAGGTTTAGGGTTATGTTGAGGGCTAGGGTTAGACAGACGGTTAGGGTTACGATTGGACCTAGGGTTAGGGTTATGTTGAGGGCTAGGGTTAGAGATCCGGTTAGGGTTACGGTTGGACCTAGGGTTAGGGTTATGTTGAGGGCTAGGGTTAGAGATCCGGTTAGGGTTAAGATTGGACCTAGGGTTATAGTGATGTTGAGGGCTAGGGTATTCCAGCAGTGAAAACACACATTTCTATAAAGACTTCGAAGCAGCAAGCCAAAGCCTAGTGACTGAGTGTTTTTTCAGAGAGAAACATGCATTTCATCCTTCTGGAGTGAATTTTCATGCTGGAGTTCATCTGCATTTTATACTGTGCAGAATGTAGCTACCTGCTGGGGGTTGTGTCATAGAAGCACCTTTTCTGCAGGAGCTTATTGGAACATTCATTGTTTGGTTAAGTTATTTAGGGTTGGTTTTGGAAGGTCTTTCAACTTTGGCTAAATCCCGCTTCGTACGCAAGTTTTTAATAGCGCTGTGTCCAAGTGTCCACAAAGAGCTGCTGCTTGAAACTGTCCACATGCACATCTCGTATACTGGTGTGCTCGTTTCACTACCTGGATTTTGGTTTCCTCTTCTTTCTTTGAAATTACAAGCCCTCTTTCTGCATGCTACACACACACCTTGTAGCAGTTTCAGTTTGCAGCATATTGGTGCTCTTAAAACGCTGAGTAACCTGTGTAGAGTGTGTCAATCTCCAGCACTGAATACACAACTTAGAGCTCCTTTCACCACAGACACGCAAACACATCTTTTTGTAAAAGTCCTACTTCTTTACTCTTGGAAATGTAAGGGTTTCATCGAGAACTTGAAGTCAATCATGCTTTTGCACTCTGCAACCAATAGGAATGAACTCTTGTACATACCCGTCTGAATTTCAGTGCAAAATGCCCTTTTTTTCTGGTTTGTTGAAAGTTCACAACACATTAGGAGATAGAGCGTGTTTGAAGAAGACTGATGCAGTGTGCGTTTTCCTGGATTTCTAGTGATTTGGGAAACATAATCCGTGTTTTTCCACATTGTCTAAGAAACAGCATGAGGCTTGCAAGAGATTGAAACAATGCATCCTAAAACTTATTCCAGCAGTGAAAACACACGTTTCTACAAAGACTTGGAAGGAGCAAGCAAAAGAATAGTGGCTGAGTGTCCTTTCAGAGAGAAACACATGCATTTCATCCTTCTGGAGTGAGTTTTCTTGCTGGAATTCATATGCATTTTGTACTGTGCAGAATGTAGCTACCTGCTCGGGGGTTGTGTCATAGATGCAGCTTTCCTGCAGGAGCTTATTGGAACTTTCATTGTTTGGCTAAGTTATTTAGGGTTGGTTTTGGAAGGTCTTTCAACTTTGGCCAAATCCGCTTTGTACGAAAGTTTTTCACAGCCCTGTTTCCAAGTGTCCACAAAGAGGTGCTGCTTGAAAGTGTCCACATGCACATCTCCCATACTGGTGTGCTCGTTTCACTACCTGGATTTTGGTTTCCTCTTCTTTCTTTGAAATGACAAGTCTTCATTCAGCATGCTACACACACCTTGTAGCAGTTTCAGTTTGAAGCATGTTGGTGCTCTCAAAACGCTGGGTATCCTGTGTAGAGTGTGTCACTCTACAGCACTGAATACACAACTTAGAGCTCCTTTCAACACAGACACGCAAAAACATCTTTTTGGAAAAGTCCTAACTCAGGTAAATTGGAAATGTAAGGGTTTCATCGAACACATGAAGACAATCATGCTTTTGAACTCTGCAACCAAAAGAAATGGCTTTTTGTACATGCCATTCTGAATTTCACTGCAAAATGCCCTTCTTTTCTGGTTTGTTGAAAGTTCAAAACACTTTAGGAGATAGAACGTGTTTGAAGAAGACTCATGCAGTGTGCGTTTTCCTAGATTTCAAGTGATCCTTGTTTTTTCACATTGTCTAAGAAACAACATGAGGCTTGCAAGAGATTGAAAAAATGCATCCTAAAACTTATGGCTGCAGTGAAAACACACGTTTCTACAAAGACTTGGAAGGAGCAAGCAAAAGAATAGTGGCTGAGAGTTCTTTCAGAGAGAAACAGACGTATTTCATCCTTCTGTAGAGACGGTTAGGGTTACGATTGGACCTAGGGTAGGGTTATGTTGAGGGCTAGGGTTAGAGAGACGGTTAGGGTTACGATTGGACCTAGGGTTAGGATTATATTGAGGCCCAGGGTTTGAGATCTGGTTAGGGTTACGATTGGACCTAGGGTTAGGGTTTTGTTGAGGGCTAGGGTTAGAGATCCTGTTAGGGTTATGATTGGACCTAGGGTTAGTGTTATGTTGAGGGCTAGGGTTAGAGAGAAGGTTAGGGTTACGATGGGACCTAGGGTTATTGTTATGTAGAGGGCTAGGTTTAGAGATCCGGTTAGGGTTACGATTGGAAATAGGGTGAGGGATATGTTGAGGGCTAGGGTTACAGATCCGGTTAGGGTTATGATTGGACCTAGGGTTAGGGTTATGTTGAGGGCTATGGTTAGAGATCAGGTTAGTATTACGATTGGACCTAGGTTTAGGGTTATGTTGAGGGCTAGGGTTAGACAGACGGTTAGGGTTACGATTGGACCTAGGGTTAGGGTTATGTTGAGGGCTAGGGTTAGAGATCCGGTTAGGGTTACGGTTGGACCTAGGGTTAGGGTTATGTTGAGGGCTAGGGTTAGAGATCCGGTTAGAGTTAAGATTGGACCTAGGGTTATAGTGATGTTGAGGGCTAGGGTATTCCAGCAGTGAAAACACACATTTCTATAAAGACTTCGAAGCAGCAAGCCAAAGCCTAGTGACTGAGTGTTTTTTCAGAGAGAAACATGCATTTCATCCTTCTGGAGTGAATTTTCATGCTGGAGTTCATCTGCATTTTATACTGTGCAGAATGTAGCTACCTGCTGGGGGTTGTGTCATAGAAGCACCTTTTCTGCAGGAGCTTATTGGAACATTCATTGTTTGGTTAAGTTATTTAGGGTTGGTTTTGGAAGGTCTTTCAACTTTGGCTAAATCCCGCTTCGTACGCAAGTTTTTAATAGCGCTGTGTCCAAGTGTCCACAAAGAGCTGCTGCTTGAAACTGTCCACATGCACATCTCGTATACTGGTGTGCTCGTTTCACTACCTGGATTTTGGTTTCCTCTTCTTTCTTTGAAATTACAAGCCCTCTTTCTGCATGCTACACACACACCTTGTAGCAGTTTCAGTTTGCAGCATATTGGTGCTCTTAAAACGCTGAGTAACCTGTGTAGAGTGTGTCAATCTCCAGCACTGAATACACAACTTAGAGCTCCTTTCACCACAGACACGCAAACACATCTTTTTGTAAAAGTCCTACTTCTTTACTCTTGGAAATGTAAGGGTTTCATCGAGAACTTGAAGTCAATCATGCTTTTGCACTCTGCAACCAATAGGAATGAACTCTTGTACATACCCGTCTGAATTTCAGTGCAAAATGCCCTTTTTTTCTGGTTTGTTGAAAGTTCACAACACATTAGGAGATAGAGCGTGTTTGAAGAAGACTGATGCAGTGTGCGTTTTCCTGGATTTCTAGTGATTTGGGAAACATAATCCGTGTTTTTCCACATTGTCTAAGAAACAGCATGAGGCTTGCAAGAGATTGAAACAATGCATCCTAAAACTTATTCCAGCAGTGAAAACACACGTTTCTACAAAGACTTGGAAGGAGCAAGCAAAAGAATAGTGGCTGAGTGTCCTTTCAGAGAGAAACACATGCATTTCATCCTTCTGGAGTGAGTTTTCTTGCTGGAATTCATATGCATTTTGTACTGTGCAGAATGTAGCTACCTGCTCGGGGGTTGTGTCATAGATGCAGCTTTCCTGCAGGAGCTTATTGGAACTTTCATTGTTTGGCTAAGTTATTTAGGGTTGGTTTTGGAAGGTCTTTCAACTTTGGCCAAATCCGCTTTGTACGAAAGTTTTTCACAGCCCTGTTTCCAAGTGTCCACAAAGAGGTGCTGCTTGAAAGTGTCCACATGCACATCTCCCATACTGGTGTGCTCGTTTCACTACCTGGATTTTGGTTTCCTCTTCTTTCTTTGAAATGACAAGTCTTCATTCAGCATGCTACACACACCTTGTAGCAGTTTCAGTTTGAAGCATGTTGGTGCTCTCAAAACGCTGGGTATCCTGTGTAGAGTGTGTCACTCTACAGCACTGAATACACAACTTAGAGCTCCTTTCAACACAGACACGCAAACACATCTTTTTGGAAAAGTCCTAACTCAGGTAAATTGGAAATGTAAGGGTTTCATCGAACACATGAAGACAATCATGCTTTTGAACTCTGCAACCTAAAGAAATGGCTTTTTGTACATGCCATTCTGAATTTCACTGCAAAATGCCCTTCTTTTCTGGTTTGCTGAAAGTTCAAAACACTTTAGGAGATAGAACGTGTTTGAAGAAGACTCATGCAGTGTGCGTTTTCCTAGATTTCAAGTGATCCTTGTTTTTTCACATTGTCTAAGAAACAACATGAGGCTTGCAAGAGATTGAAAAAATGCATCCTAAAACTTATGGCTGCAGTGAAAACACACGTTTCTACAAAGACTTGGAAGGAGCAAGCAAAAGAATAGTGGCTGAGAGTTCTTTCAGAGAGAAACAGACGTATTTCATCCTTCTGTAGAGACGGTTAGGGTTACGATTGGACCTAGGGTAGGGTTATGTTGAGGGCTAGGGTTAGAGAGACGGTTAGGGTTACGATTGGACCTAGGGTTAGGATTATGTTGAGGCCCAGGGTTTGAGATCTGGTTAGGGTTACGATTGGACCTAGGGTTAGGGTTTTGTTGAGGGCTAGGGTTAGAGATCCTGTTAGGGTTATGATTGGACCTAGGGTTAGTGTTATGTTGAGGGCTAGGGTTAGAGAGAAGGTTAGGGTTACGATGGGACCTAGGGTTATTGTTATGTAGAGGGCTAGGTTTAGAGATCCGGTTAGGGTTACGATTGGAAATAGGGTGAGGGATATGTTGAGGGCTAGGGTTACAGATCCGGTTAGGGTTATGATTGGACCTAGGGTTAGGGTTATGTTGAGGGCTATGGTTAGAGATCAGGTTAGTATTACGATGGGACCTAGGTTTAGGGTTATGTTGAGGGCTAGGGTTAGACAGACGGTTAGGGTTACGATTGGACCTAGGGTTAGGGTTATGTTGAGGGCTAGGGTTAGAGATCCGGTTAGGGTTACGGTTGGACCTAGGGTTAGGGTTATGTTGAGGGCTAGGGTTAGAGATCCGGTTAGGGTTAAGATTGGACCTAGGGTTATAGTGATGTTGAGGGCTAGGGTATTCCAGCAGTGAAAACACACATTTCTATAAAGACTTCGAAGCAGCAAGCCAAAGCTTAGTGACTGAGTGTTTTTTCAGAGAGAAACATGCATTTCATCCTTCTGGAGTGAATTTTCATGCTGGAGTTCATCTGCATTTTATACTGTGCAGAATGTAGCTACCTGCTGGGGGTTGTGTCATAGAAGCACCTTTTCTGCAGGAGCTTATTGGAACATTCATTGTTTGGTTAAGTTATTTAGGGTTGGTTTTGGAAGGTCTTTCAACTTTGGCTAAATCCCGCTTCGTACGCAAGTTTTTAATAGCGCTGTGTCCAAGTGTCCACAAAGAGCTGCTGCTTGAAACTGTCCACATGCACATCTCGTATACTGGTGTGCTCGTTTCACTACCTGGATTTTGGTTTCCTCTTCTTTCTTTGAAATTACAAGCCCTCTTTCTGCATGCTACACACACACCTTGTAGCAGTTTCAGTTTGCAGCATATTGGTGCTCTTAAAACGCTGAGTAACCTGTGTAGAGTGTGTCAATCTCCAGCACTGAATACACAACTTAGAGCTCCTTTCACCACAGACACGCAAACACATCTTTTTGTAAAAGTCCTACTTCTTTACTCTTGGAAATGTAAGGGTTTCATCGAGAACTTGAAGTCAATCATGCTTTTGCACTCTGCAACCAATAGGAATGAACTCTTGTACATACCCGTCTGAATTTCAGTGCAAAATGCCCTTTTTTTCTGGTTTGTTGAAAGTTCACAACACATTAGGAGATAGAGCGTGTTTGAAGAAGAGTGATGCAGTGTGCGTTTTCCTGGATTTCTAGTGATTTGGGAAACATAATCCGTGTTTTTCCACATTGTCTAAGAAACAGCATGAGGCTTGCAAGAGATTGAAACAATGCATCCTAAAGCTTATTCCAGCAGTGAAAACACACGTTTCTACAAAGACTTGGAAGGAGCAAGCAAAAGAATAGTGGCTGAGTGTCCTTTCAGAGAGAAACACATGCATTTCATCCTTCTGGAGTGAGTTTTCTTGCTGGAATTCATATGCATTTTGTACTGTGCAGAATGTAGCTACCTGCTCGGGGGTTGTGTCATAGATGCAGCTTTCCTGCAGGAGCTTATTGGAACTTTCATTGTTTGGCTAAGTTATTTAGGGTTGGTTTTGGACGGTCTTTCAACTTTGGCCAAATCCGCTTTGTACGAAAGTTTTTCACAGCCCTGTTTCCAAGTGTCCACAAAGAGGTGCTGCTTGAAAGTGTCCACATGCACATCTCCCATACTGGTGTGCTCGTTTCACTACCTGGATTTTGGTTTCCTCTTCTTTCTTTGAAATGACAAGTCTTCATTCAGCATGCTACACACACCTTGTAGCAGTTTCAGTTTGAAGCATGTTGGTGCTCTCAAAACGCTGTGTATCCTGTGTAGAGTGTGTCACTCTACAGCACTGAATACACAACTTAGAGCTCCTTTCAACACAGACACGCAAACACATCTTTTTGGAAAAGTCCTAACTCAGGTAAATTGGAAATGTAAGGGTTTCATCGAAAACATGAAGACAATCATGCTTTTGAACTCTGCAACCTAAAGAAATGCCTTTTTGTACATGCCATTCTGAATTTCACTGCAAAATGCCCTTCTTTTCTGGTTTGTTGAAAGTTCAAAACACTTTAGGAGATAGAACGTGTTTGAAGAAGACTCATGCAGTGTGCGTTTTCCTGGAATCAAGTGATCCTTGTTTTTTCACATTGTCTAAGAAACAACATGAGGCTTGCAAGAGATTGAAAAAATGCATCCTAAAACTTATGCCTGCAGTGAAAACACACGTATCTACAAAGACTTGGAAGGAGCAAGCAAAAGAATAGTGGCTGAGAGTTCTTTCAGAGAGAAACAGACGTATTTCATCCTTCTGTAGAGACGGTTAGGGTTACGATTGGACCTAGGGTAGGGTTATGTTGAAGGCTAGGGTTAGAGAGACGGTTAGGGTTACGATGGGACCTAGGGTTAGGGTTACGTTGAGGGCTAGGGTTAGAGATATGGTTAGGGTTATGATTGGACCTAGGGTTAGGGTTATGTTGAGGGCTAGGGTTAGAAATCCGGTTAGGGTTACGATTGGACCTAGGGTTAGGATTATGTTGAGGCCCAGGGTTTGAGATCTGGTTAGGGTTACGATTGGACCTAGGGTTAGGGTTTTGTTGAGGGCCAGGGTTAGAGATCCGGTTAGGGTTATGATTGGACCTAGGGTTAGTTTTATGTTGAGGGCTAGGGTTAGAGAGAAGGTTAGGGTTACGATGGGACCTAGGGTTAGTGTTATGTAGAGGGCTAGGTTTAGAGATCCGGTTAGGGTTACGATTGGAAATAGGGTGAGGGATATGTTGAGGGCTAGGGTTAGAGATCCGATTAGGGTTACGATTGGACCTAGGGTTAGGGTTATGTTGAGGGCTAGGGTTAGAGATCAGGTTAGTATTACGATTGTACCTAGGGTTAGGGTTATGTTGAGGGCTAGGGTTAGAGATCCGGTTAGGGTTACGGTTGGACCTAGGGTTAGGGTTATGTTGAGGGCTAGGGTTACAGATCCGGTTAGTGTTATGATTGGACCTAGGGTTAGGGTTATGTTGAGGGCTAGGGTTAGAGATCAGGTTAGTATTACGATTGGACCTAGGGTTAGGGTTATGTTGAGGGCTAGGGTTAGAGATCAGGTTAGTATTACGATTGTACCTAGGGTTAGGGTTATGTTGAGGGCTAGGGTTAGAGATCCGGTTAGGGTTACGGTTGGACCTAGGGTTAGGGTTATGTTGAGGGCTAGGGTTACAGATCCGGTTAGGGTTATGATTGGACCTAGGGTTAGGGTTATGTTGAGGGCTAGGGTTACAGATCCGGTTAGTATTACGATTGGACCTAGGGTTAGGGTTATGTTGAGGGCTAGGGTTAGAGATCAGGTTAGTATTACGATTGGACCTAGGGTTAGGGTTATGTTGAGGGCTAGGGTTAGACAGACGGTTAGGGTTACGATTGGACCTAGGGTTAGGGTTATGTTGAGGGCTAGGGTTAGAGATCCGGTTAGGGTTACGGTTGGACCTAGGGTTAGGGTTATGTTGAGGGCTACGGTTAGAGATCCGGTTAGGGTTAAGATTGGAACTAGGGTTATAGTGATGTTGAGGGCTAGGGTATTCCAGCAGTGAAAACACACATTTCTATAAAGACTTCGAAGCAGCAAGCCAAAGCCTAGTGACTGAGTGTTTTTTCAGAGAGAAACATGCATTTCATCCTTCTGGAGTGAATTTTCATGCTGGAGTTCATCTGCATTTTATACTGTGCAGAATGTAGCTACCTGCTGGGGGTTGTGTCATAGAAGCACCTTTTCTGCAGGAGCTTATTGGAACATTCATTGTTTGGTTAAGTTATTTAGGGTTGGTTTTGGAAGGTCTTTCAACTTTGGCTAAATCCCGCTTCGTACGCAAGTTTTTAATAGCGCTGTGTCCAAGTGTCCACAAAGAGCTGCTGCTTGAAACTGTCCACATGCACATCTCGTATACTGGTGTGCTCGTTTCACTACCTGGATTTTGGTTTCCTCTTCTTTCTTTGAAATTACAAGCCCTCTTTCTGCATGCTACACACACACCTTGTAGCAGTTTCAGTTTGCAGCATATTGGTGCTCTTAAAACGCTGAGTAACCTGTGTAGAGTGTGTCAATCTCCAGCACTGAATACACAACTTAGAGCTCCTTTCACCACAGACACGCAAACACATCTTTTTGTAAAAGTCCTACTTCTTTACTCTTGGAAATGTAAGGGTTTCATCGAGAACTTGAAGTCAATCATGCTTTTGCACTCTGCAACCAATAGGAATGAACTCTTGTACATACCCGTCTGAATTTCAGTGCAAAATGCCCTTTTTTTCTGGTTTGTTGAAAGTTCACAACACATTAGGAGATAGAGCGTGTTTGAAGAAGACTGATGCAGTGTGCGTTTTCCTGGATTTCTAGTGATTTGGGAAACATAATCCGTGTTTTTCCACATTGTCTAAGAAACAGCATGAGGCTTGCAAGAGATTGAAACAATGCATCCTAAAACTTATTCCAGCAGTGAAAACACACGTTTCTACAAAGACTTGGAAGGAGCAAGCAAAAGAATAGTGGCTGAGTGTCCTTTCAGAGAGAAACACATGCATTTCATCCTTCTGGAGTGAGTTTTCTTGCTGGAATTCATATGCATTTTGTACTGTGCAGAATGTAGCTACCTGCTCGGGGGTTGTGTCATAGATGCAGCTTTCCTGCAGGAGCTTATTGGAACTTTCATTGTTTGGCTAAGTTATTTAGGGTTGGTTTTGGAAGGTCTTTCAACTTTGGCCAAATCCGCTTTGTACGAAAGTTTTTCACAGCCCTGTTTCCAAGTGTCCACAAAGAGGTGCTGCTTGAAAGTGTCCACATGCACATCTCCCATACTGGTGTGCTCGTTTCACTACCTGGATTTTGGTTTCCTCTTCTTTCTTTGAAATGACAAGTCTTCATTCAGCATGCTACACACACCTTGTAGCAGTTTCAGTTTGAAGCATGTTGGTGCTCTCAAAACGCTGGGTATCCTGTGTAGAGTGTGTCACTCTACAGCACTGAATACACAACTTAGAGCTCCTTTCAACACAGACACGCAAACACATCTTTTTGGAAAAGTCCTAACTCAGGTAAATTGGAAATGTAAGGGTTTCATCGAACACATGAAGACAATCATGCTTTTGAACTCTGCAACCAAAAGAAATGGCTTTTTGTACATGCCATTCTGAATTTCACTGCAAAATGCCCTTCTTTTCTGGTTTGTTGAAAGTTCAAAACACTTTAGGAGATAGAACGTGTTTGAAGAAGACTCATGCAGTGTGCGTTTTCCTAGATTTCAAGTGATCCTTGTTTTTTCACATTGTCTAAGAAACAACATGAGGCTTGCAAGAGATTGAAAAAATGCATCCTAAAACTTATGGCTGCAGTGAAAACACACGTTTCTACAAAGACTTGGAAGGAGCAAGCAAAAGAATAGTGGCTGAGAGTTCTTTCAGAGAGAAACAGACGTATTTCATCCTTCTGTAGAGACGGTTAGGGTTACGATTGGACCTAGGGTAGGGTTATGTTGAGGGCTAGGGTTAGAGAGACGGTTAGGGTTACGATTGGACCTAGGGTTAGGATTATGTTGAGGCCCAGGGTTTGAGATCTGGTTAGGGTTACGATTGGACCTAGGGTTAGGGTTTTGTTGAGGGCTAGGGTTAGAGATCCTGTTAGGGTTATGATTGGACCTAGGGTTAGTGTTATGTTGAGGGCTAGGGTTAGAGAGAAGGTTAGGGTTACGATGGGACCTAGGGTTATTGTTATGTAGAGGGCTAGGTTTAGAGATCCGGTTAGGGTTACGATTGGAAATAGGGTGAGGGATATGTTGAGGGCTAGGGTTACAGATCCGGTTAGGGTTATGATTGGACCTAGGGTTAGGGTTATGTTGAGGGCTATGGTTAGAGATCAGGTTAGTATTACGATTGGACCTAGGTTTAGGGTTATGTTGAGGGCTAGGGTTAGACAGACGGTTAGGGTTACGATTGGACCTAGGGTTAGGGTTATGTTGAGGGCTAGGGTTAGAGATCCGGTTAGGGTTACGGTTGGACCTAGGGTTAGGGTTATGTTGAGGGCTAGGGTTAGAGATCCGGTTAGGGTTAAGATTGGACCTAGGGTTATAGTGATGTTGAGGGCTAGGGTATTCCAGCAGTGAAAACACACATTTCTATAAAGACTTCGAAGCAGCAAGCCAAAGCCTAGTGACTGAGTGTTTTTTCAGAGAGAAACATGCATTTCATCCTTCTGGAGTGAATTTTCATGCTGGAGTTCATCTGCATTTTATACTGTGCAGAATGTAGCTACCTGCTGGGGGTTGTGTCATAGAAGCACCTTTTCTGCAGGAGCTTATTGGAACATTCATTGTTTGGTTAAGTTATTTAGGGTTGGTTTTGGAAGGTCTTTCAACTTTGGCTAAATCCCGCTTCGTACGCAAGTTTTTAACAGCGCTGTGTCCAAGTGTCCACAAAGAGCTGCTGCTTGAAACTGTCCACATGCACATCTCGTATACTGGTGTGCTCGTTTCACTACCTGGATTTTGGTTTCCTCTTCTTTCTTTGAAATTACAAGCCCTCTTTCTGCATGCTACACACACACCTTGTAGCAGTTTCAGTTTGCAGCATATTGGTGCTCTTAAAACGCTGAGTAACCTGTGTAGAGTGTGTCAATCTCCAGCACTGAATACACAACTTAGAGCTCCTTTCACCACAGACACGCAAACACATCTTTTTGTAAAAGTCCTACTTCTTTACTCTTGGAAATGTAAGGGTTTCATCGAGAACTTGAAGTCAATCATGCTTTTGCACTCTGCAACCAATAAGAATGAACTCTTGTACATACCCGTCTGAATTTCAGTGCAAAATGCCCTTTTTTTCTGGTTTGTTGAAAGTTCACAACACATTAGGAGATAGAGCGTGTTTGAAGAAGACTGATGCAGTGTGCGTTTTCCTGGATTTCTAGTGATTTGGGAAACATAATCCGTGTTTTTCCACATTGTCTAAGAAACAGCATGAGGCTTGCAAGAGATTGAAACAATGCATCCTAAAACTTATTCCAGCAGTGAAAACACACGTTTCTACAAAGACTTGGAAGGAGCAAGCAAAAGAATAGTGGCTGAGTGTCCTTTCAGAGAGAAACACATGCATTTCATCCTTCTGGAGTGAGTTTTCTTGCTGGAATTCATATGCATTTTGTACTGTGCAGAATGTAGCTACCTGCTCGGGGGTTGTGTCATAGATGCAGCTTTCCTGCAGGAGCTTATTGGAACTTTCATTGTTTGGCTAAGTTATTTAGGGTTGGTTTTGGAAGGTCTTTCAACTTTGGCCAAATCCGCTTTGTACGAAAGTTTTTCACAGCCCTGTTTCCAAGTGTCCACAAAGAGGTGCTGCTTGAAAGTGTCCACATGCACATCTCCCATACTGGTGTGCTCGTTTCACTACCTGGATTTTGGTTTCCTCTTCTTTCTTTGAAATGACAAGTCTTCATTCAGCATGCTACACACACCTTGTAGCAGTTTCAGTTTGAAGCATGTTGGTGCTCTCAAAACGCTGGGTATCCTGTGTAGAGTGTGTCACTCTACAGCACTGAATACACAACTTAGAGCTCCTTTCAACACAGACACGCAAACACATCTTTTTGGAAAAGTCCTAACTCAGGTAAATTGGAAATGTAAGGGTTTCAACGAACACATGAAGACAATCATGCTTTTGAACTCTGCAACCAAAAGAAATGGCTTTTTGTACATGCCATTCTGAATTTCACTGCAAAATGCCCTTCTTTTCTGGTTTGTTGAAAGTTCAAAACACTTTAGGAGATAGAACGTGTTTGAAGAAGACTCATGCAGTGTGCGTTTTCCTAGATTTCAAGTGATCCTTGTTTTTTCACATTGTCTAAGAAACAACATGAGGCTTGCAAGAGATTGAAAAAATGCATCCTAAAACTTATGGCTGCAGTGAAAACACACGTTTCTACAAAGACTTGGAAGGAGCAAGCAAAAGAATAGTGGCTGAGAGTTCTTTCAGAGAGAAACAGACGTATTTCATCCTTCTGTAGAGACGGTTAGGGTTACGATTGGACCTAGGGTAGGGTTATGTTGAGGGCTAGGGTTAGAGAGACGGTTAGGGTTACGATTGGACCTAGGGTTAGGATTATGTTGAGGCCCAGGGTTTGAGATCTGGTTAGGGTTACGATTGGACCTAGGGTTAGGGTTTTGTTGAGGGCTAGGGTTAGAGATCCTGTTAGGGTTATGATTGGACCTAGGGTTAGTGTTATGTTGAGGGCTAGGGTTAGAGAGAAGGTTAGGGTTACGATGGGACCTAGGGTTATTGTTATGTAGAGGGCTAGGTTTAGAGATCCGGTTAGGGTTACGATTGGAAATAGGGTGAGGGATATGTTGAGGGCTAGGGTTACAGATCCGGTTAGGGTTATGATTGGACCTAGGGTTAGGGTTATGTTGAGGGCTATGGTTAGAGATCAGGTTAGTATTACGATTGGACCTAGGTTTAGGGTTATGTTGAGGGCTAGGGTTAGACAGACGGTTAGGGTTACGATTGGACCTAGGGTTAGGGTTATGTTGAGGGCTAGGGTCAGAGATCCGGTTAGGGTTACGGTTGGACCTAGGGTTAGGGTTATGTTGAGGGCTACGGTTAGAGATCCGGTTAGGGTTAAGATTGGAACTAGGGTTATAGTGATGTTGAGGGCTAGGGTATTCCAGCAGTGAAAACACACATTTCTATAAAGACTTCGAAGCAGCAAGCCAAAGCCTAGTGACTGAGTGTTTTTTCAGAGAGAAACATGCATTTCATCCTTCTGGAGTGAATTTTCATGCTGGAGTTCATCTGCATTTTATACTGTGCAGAATGTAGCTACCTGCTGGGGGTTGTGTCATAGAAGCACCTTTTCTGCAGGAGCTTATTGGAACATTCATTGTTTGGTTAAGTTATTTAGGGTTGGTTTTGGAAGGTCTTTCAACTTTGGCTAAATCCCGCTTCGTACGCAAGTTTTTAATAGCGCTGTGTCCAAGTGTCCACAAAGAGCTGCTGCTTGAAACTGTCCACATGCACATCTCGTATACTGGTGTGCTCGTTTCACTACCTGGATTTTGGTTTCCTCTTCTTTCTTTGAAATTACAAGCCCTCTTTCTGCATGCTACACACACACCTTGTAGCAGTTTCAGTTTGCAGCATATTGGTGCTCTTAAAACGCTGAGTAACCTGTGTAGAGTGTGTCAATCTCCAGCACTGAATACACAACTTAGAGCTCCTTTCACCACAGACACGCAAACACATCTTTTTGTAAAAGTCCTACTTCTTTACTCTTGGAAATGTAAGGGTTTCATCGAGAACTTGAAGTCAATCATGCTTTTGCACTCTGCAACCAATAGGAATGAACTCTTGTACATACCCGTCTGAATTTCAGTGCAAAATGCCCTTTTTTTCTGGTTTGTTGAAAGTTCACAACACATTAGGAGATAGAGCGTGTTTGAAGAAGACTGATGCAGTGTGCGTTTTCCTGGATTTCTAGTGATTTGGGAAACATAATCCGTGTTTTTCCACATTGTCTAAGAAACAGCATGAGGCTTGCAAGAGATTGAAACAATGCATCCTAAAACTTATTCCAGCAGTGAAAACACACGTTTCTACAAAGACTTGGAAGGAGCAAGCAAAAGAATAGTGGCTGAGTGTCCTTTCAGAGAGAAACACATGCATTTCATCCTTCTGGAGTGAGTTTTCTTGCTGGAATTCATATGCATTTTGTACTGTGCAGAATGTAGCTACCTGCTCGGGGGTTGTGTCATAGATGCAGCTTTCCTGCAGGAGCTTATTGGAACTTTCATTGTTTGGCTAAGTTATTTAGGGTTGGTTTTGGAAGGTCTTTCAACTTTGGCCAAATCCGCTTTGTACGAAAGTTTTTCACAGCCCTGTTTCCAAGTGTCCACAAAGAGGTGCTGCTTGAAAGTGTCCACATGCACATCTCCCATACTGGTGTGCTCGTTTCACTACCTGGATTTTGGTTTCCTCTTCTTTCTTTGAAATGACAAGTCTTCATTCAGCATGCTACACACACCTTGTAGCAGTTTCAGTTTGAAGCATGTTGGTGCTCTCAAAACGCTGGATATCCTGTGTAGAGTGTGTCACTCTACAGCACTGAATACACAACTTAGAGCTCCTTTCAACACAGACACGCAAACACATCTTTTTGGAAAAGTCCTAACTCAGGTAAATTGGAAATGTAAGGGTTTCATCGAACACATGAAGACAATCATGCTTTTGAACTCTGCAACCAAAAGAAATGGCTTTTTGTACATGCCATTCTGAATTTCACTGCAAAATGCCCTTCTTTTCTGGTTGGTTGAAAGTTCAAAACACTTTAGGAGATAGAACGTGTTTGAAGAAGACTCATGCAGTGTGCGTTTTCCTAGATTTCAAGTGATCCTTGTTTTTTCACATTGTCTAAGAAACAACATGAGGCTTGCAAGAGATTGAAAAAATGCATCCTAAAACTTATGGCTGCAGTGAAAACACACGTTTCTACAAAGACTTGGAAGGAGCAAGCAAAAGAATAGTGGCTGAGAGTTCTTTCAGAGAGAAACAGACGTATTTCATCCTTCTGTAGAGACGGTTAGGGTTACGATTGGACCTAGGGTAGGGTTATGTTGAGGGCTAGGGTTAGAGAGACGGTTAGGGTTACGATTGGACCTAGGGTTAGGATTATGTTGAGGCCCAGGGTTTGAGATCTGGTTAGGGTTACGATTGGACCTAGGGTTAGGGTTTTGTTGAGGGCTAGGGTTAGAGATCCTGTTAGGGTTATGATTGGACCTAGGGTTAGTGTTATGTTGAGGGCTAGGGTTAGAGAGAAGGTTAGGGTTACGATGGGACCTAGGGTTATTGTTATGTAGAGGGCTAGGTTTAGAGATCCGGTTAGGGTTACGATTGGAAATAGGGTGAGGGATATGTTGAGGGCTAGGGTTACAGATCCGGTTAGGGTTATGATTGGACCTAGGGTTAGGGTTATGTTGAGGGCTATGGTTAGAGATCAGGTTAGTATTACGATTGGACCTAGGTTTAGGGTTATGTTGAGGGCTAGGGTTAGACAGACGGTTAGGGTTACGATTGGACCTAGGGTTAGGGTTATGTTGAGGGCTAGGGTTAGAGATCCGGTTAGGGTTACGGTTGGACCTAGGGTTAGGGTTATGTTGAGGGCTAGGGTTAGAGATCCGGTTAGGGTTAAGATTGGACCTAGGGTTATAGTGATGTTGAGGGCTAGGGTATTCCAGCAGTGAAAACACACATTTCTATAAAGACTTCGAAGCAGCAAGCCAAAGCCTAGTGACTGAGTGTTTTTTCAGAGAGAAACATGCATTTCATCCTTCTGGAGTGAATTTTCATGCTGGAGTTCATCTGCATTTTATACTGTGCAGAATGTAGCTACCTGCTGGGGGTTGTGTCATAGAAGCACCTTTTCTGCAGGAGCTTATTGGAACATTCATTGTTTGGTTAAGTTATTTAGGGTTGGTTTTGGAAGGTCTTTCAACTTTGGCTAAATCCCGCTTCGTACGCAAGTTTTTAATAGCGCTGTGTCCAAGTGTCCACAAAGAGCTGCTGCTTGAAACTGTCCACATGCACATCTCGTATACTGGTGTGCTCGTTTCACTACCTGGATTTTGGTTTCCTCTTCTTTCTTTGAAATTACAAGCCCTCTTTCTGCATGCTACACACACACCTTGTAGCAGTTTCAGTTTGCAGCATATTGGTGCTCTTAAAACGCTGAGTAACCTGTGTAGAGTGTGTCAATCTCCAGCACTGAATACACAACTTAGAGCTCCTTTCACCACAGACACGCAAACACATCTTTTTGTAAAAGTCCTACTTCTTTACTCTTGGAAATGTAAGGGTTTCATCGAGAACTTGAAGTCAATCATGCTTTTGCACTCTGCAACCAATAGGAATGAACTCTTGTACATACCCGTCTGAATTTCAGTGCAAAATGCCCTTTTTTTCTGGTTTGTTGAAAGTTCACAACACATTAGGAGATAGAGCGTGTTTGAAGAAGACTGATGCAGTGTGCGTTTTCCTGGATTTCTAGTGATTTGGGAAACATAATCCGTGTTTTTCCACATTGTCTAAGAAACAGCATGAGGCTTGCAAGAGATTGAAACAATGCATCCTAAAACTTATTCCAGCAGTGAAAACACACGTTTCTACAAAGACTTGGAAGGAGCAAGCAAAAGAATAGTGGCTGAGTGTCCTTTCAGAGAGAAACACATGCATTTCATCCTTCTGGAGTGAGTTTTCTTGCTGGAATTCATATGCATTTTGTACTGTGCAGAATGTAGCTACCTGCTCGGGGGTTGTGTCATAGATGCAGCTTTCCTGCAGGAGCTTATTGGAACTTGCATTGTTTGGCTAAGTTATTTAGGGTTGGTTTTGGAAGGTCTTTCAACTTTGGCCAAATCCGCTTTGTACGAAAGTTTTTCACAGCCCTGTTTCCAAGTGTCCACAAAGAGGTGCTGCTTGAAAGTGTCCACATGCACATCTCCCATACTGGTGTGCTCGTTTCACTACCTGGATTTTGGTTTCCTCTTCTTTCTTTGAAATGACAAGTCTTCATTCAGCATGCTACACACACCTTGTAGCAGTTTCAGTTTGAAGCATGTTGGTGCTCTCAAAACGCTGGGTATCCTGTGTAGAGTGTGTCACTCTACAGCACTGAATACACAACTTAGAGCTCCTTTCAACACAGACACGCAAAAACATCTTTTTGGAAAAGTCCTAACTCAGGTAAATTGGAAATGTAAGGGTTTCATCGAACACATGAAGACAATCATGCTTTTGAACTCTGCAACCAAAAGAAATGGCTTTTTGTACATGCCATTCTGAATTTCACTGCAAAATGCCCTTCTTTTCTGGTTTGTTGAAAGTTCAAAACACTTTAGGAGATAGAACGTGTTTGAAGAAGACTCATGCAGTGTGCGTTTTCCTAGATTTCAAGTGATCCTTGTTTTTTCACATTGTCTAAGAAACAACATGAGGCTTGCAAGAGATTGAAAAAATGCATCCTAAAACTTATGGCTGCAGTGAAAACACACGTTTCTACAAAGACTTGGAAGGAGCAAGCAAAAGAATAGTGGCTGAGAGTTCTTTCAGAGAGAAACAGACGTATTTCATCCTTCTGTAGAGACGGTTAGGGTTACGATTGGACCTAGGGTAGGGTTATGTTGAGGGCTAGGGTTAGAGAGACGGTTAGGGTTACGATTGGACCTAGGGTTAGGATTATATTGAGGCCCAGGGTTT
This sequence comes from Miniopterus natalensis, assembly GCF_054644295.1. NCBI lineage: Eukaryota > Metazoa > Chordata > Mammalia > Chiroptera > Miniopteridae > Miniopterus > Miniopterus natalensis. Next base: position 64,829,545 of record NC_142093.1, read on the forward strand.
GAGATCTGGTTAGGGTTACGATTGGACCTAGGGTTAGGGTTTTGTTGAGGGCTAGGGTTAGAGATCCTGTTAGGGTTATGATTGGACCTAGGGTTAGTGTTATGTTGAGGGCTAGGGTTAGAGAGAAGGTTAGGGTTACGATGGGACCTAGGGTTATTGTTATGTAGAGGGCTAGGTTTAGAGATCCGGTTAGGGTTACGATTGGAAATAGGGTGAGGGATATGTTGAGGGCTAGGGTTACAGATCCGGTTAGGGTTATGATTGGACCTAGGGTTAGGGTTATGTTGAGGGCTATGGTTAGAGATCAGGTTAGTATTACGATTGTACCTAGGTTTAGGGTTATGTTGAGGGCTAGGGTTAGACAGACGGTTAGGGTTACGATTGGACCTAGGGTTAGGGTTATGTTGAGGGCTAGGGTTAGAGATCCGGTTAGGGTTACGGTTGGACCTAGGGTTAGGGTTATGTTGAGGGCTAGGGTTAGAGATCCGGTTAGGGTTAAGATTGGACCTAGGGTTATAGTGATGTTGAGGGCTAGGGTATTCCAGCAGTGAAAACACACATTTCTATAAAGACTTCGAAGCAGCAAGCCAAAGCCTAGTGACTGAGTGTTTTTTCAGAGAGAAACATGCATTTCATCCTTCTGGAGTGAATTTTCATGCTGGAGTTCATCTGCATTTTATACTGTGCAGAATGTAGCTACCTGCTGGGGGTTGTGTCATAGAAGCACCTTTTCTGCAGGAGCTTATTGGAACATTCATTGTTTGGTTAAGTTATTTAGGGTTGGTTTTGGAAGGTCTTTCAACTTTGGCTAAATCCCGCTTCGTACGCAAGTTTTTAATAGCGCTGTGTCCAAGTGTCCACAAAGAGCTGCTGCTTGAAACTGTCCACATGCACATCTCGTATACTGGTGTGCTCGTTTCACTACCTGGATTTTGGTTTCCTCTTCTTTCTTTGAAATTACAAGCCCTCTTTCTGCATGCTACACACACACCTTGTAGCAGTTTCAGTTTGCAGCATATTGGTGCTCTTAAAACGCTGAGTAACCTGTGTAGAGTGTGTCAATCTCCAGCACTGAATACACAACTTAGAGCTCCTTTCACCACAGACACGCAAACACATCTTTTTGTAAAAGTCCTACTTCTTTACTCTTGGAAATGTAAGGGTTTCATCGAGAACTTGAAGTCAATCATGCTTTTGCACTCTGCAACCAATAGGAATGAACTCTTGTACATACCCGTCTGAATTTCAGTGCAAAATGCCCTTTTTTTCTGGTTTGTTGAAAGTTCACAACACATTAGGAGATAGAGCGTGTTTGAAGAAGACTGATGCAGTGTGCGTTTTCCTGGATTTCTAGTGATTTGGGAAACATAATCCGTGTTTTTCCACATTGTCTAAGAAACAGCATGAGGCTTGCAAGAGATTGAAACAATGCATCCTAAAACTTATTCCAGCAGTGAAAACACACGTTTCTACAAAGACTTGGAAGGAGCAAGCAAAAGAATAGTGGCTGAGTGTCCTTTCAGAGAGAAACACATGCATTTCATCCTTCTGGAGTGAGTTTTCTTGCTGGAATTCATATGCATTTTGTACTGTGCAGAATGTAGCTACCTGCTCGGGGGTTGTGTCATAGATGCAGCTTTCCTGCAGGAGCTTATTGGAACTTTCATTGTTTGGCTAAGTTATTTAGGGTTGGTTTTGGAAGGTCTTTCAACTTTGGCCAAATCCGCTTTGTACGAAAGTTTTTCACAGCCCTGTTTCCAAGTGTCCACAAAGAGGTGCTGCTTGAAAGTGTCCACATGCACATCTCCCATACTGGTGTGCTCGTTTCACTACCTGGATTTTGGTTTCCTCTTCTTTCTTTGAAATGACAAGTCTTCATTCAGCATGCTACACACACCTTGTAGCAGTTTCAGTTTGAAGCATGTTGGTGCTCTCAAAACGCTGTGTATCCTGTGTAGAGTGTGTCACTCTACAGCACTGAATACACAACTTAGAGCTCCTTTCAACACAGACACGGAAACACATCTTTTTGGAAAAGTCCTAACTCAGGTAAATTGGAAATGTAAGGGTTTCATCGAAAACATGAAGACAATCATGCTTTTGAACTCTGCAACCAAAAGAAATGCCTTTTTGTACATGCCATTCTGAATTTCACTGCAAAATGCCTTTCTTTTCTGGTTTGTTGAAAGTTCAAAACACTTTAGGAGATAGAACGTGTTTGAAGAAGACTCATGCAGTGTGCGTTTTCCTGGAATCAAGTGATCCTTGTTTTTTCACATTGTCTAAGAAACAACATGAGGCTTGCAAGAGATTGAAAAAATGCATCCTAAAACTTATGCCTGCAGTGAAAACACACGTTTCTACAAAGACTTGGAAGGAGCAAGCAAAAGAATAGTGGCTGAGAGTTCTTTCAGAGAGAAACAGACGTATTTCATCCTTCTGTAGAGACGGTTAGGGTTACGATTGGACCTAGGGTAGGGTTATGTTGAAGGCTAGGGTTAGAGAGACGGTTAGGGTTACGATGGGACCTAGGGTTAGGGTTACGTTGAGGGCTAGGGTTAGAGATATGGTTAGGGTTATGATTGGACCTAGGGATAGGGTTATGTTGAGGGCTAGGGCTAGAGAGACGGTTAGGGTTACGATTGGACCTATGGTTAGGGTTATGTTTAAGGCTAGGGTTAGACAGACGGTTAGGGTTACGATTGGACCCAGGGTTAGGGTTATGTTGAGGGCTAGGGTTAGAGATCAGGTTAGTATTACGATTGGACCTAGGGTAGGGTTATGTTGAGGGCTAGGGTTAGAAATCCGGTTAGGGTTACGATTGGACCTAGGGTAGGGTTATGTTGAGGGCTAGGGTTAGAAATCCCGTTAGGGTTACGATTGGACCTAGGGTTAGGATTATGTTGAGGCCCAGGGTTTGAGATCTGGTTAGGGTTACGATTGGACCTAGGGTTAGGGTTTTGTTGAGGGCCAGGGTTAGAGATCCGGTTAGGGTTATGATTGGACCTAGGGTTAGTTTTATGTTGAGGGCTAGGGTTAGAGAGAAGGTTAGGGTTACGATGGGACCTAGGGTTAGTGTTATGTAGAGGGCTAGGTTTAGAGATCCGGTTAGGGTTACGATTGGAAATAGGGTGAGGGATATGTTGAGGGCTAGGGTTAGAGATCCGATTAGGGTTACGATTGGACCTAGGGTTAGGGTTATGTTGAGGGCTAGGGTTAGAGATCAGGTTAGTATTACGATTGTACCTAGGGTTAGGGTTATGTTGAGGGCTAGGGTTAGAGATCCGGTTAGGGTTACGGTTGGACCTAGGGTTAGGGTTATGTTGAGGGCTAGGGTTACAGATCCGGTTAGGGTTATGATTGGACCTAGGGTTAGGGTTATGTTGAGGGCTAGGGTTAGAGATCAGGTTAGTATTACGATTGGACCTAGGGTTAGGGTTATGTTGAGGGCTAGGGTTAGAGATCAGGTTAGTATTACGATTGGACCTAGGGTTAGGGTTATGTTGAGGGCTAGGGTTAGGCAGACGGTTAGGGTTACGATTGGACCTAGGGTTAGGGTTATGTTGAGGGCTAGGGTTAGAGATCCGGTTAGGGTTACGGTTGGACCTAGGGTTAGGGTTATGTTGAGGGCTAGGGTTAGAGATCCGGTTAGGTTTAAGATTGGACCTAGGGTTATAGTGATGTTGAGGGCTAGGGTATTCCAGCAGTGAAAACACACATTTCTATAAAGACTTCGAAGCAGCAAGCCAAAGCCTAGTGACTGAGTGTTTTTTCAGAGAGAAACATGCATTTCATCCTTCTGGAGTGAATTTTCATGCTGGAGTTCATATGCATTTTATACTGTGCAGAATGTAGCTACCTGCTGGGGGTTGTGTCATAGAAGCACCTTTTCTGCAGGAGCTTATTGGAACATTCATTGTTTGGCTAAGTTATTTAGGGTTGGTTTTGGAAGGTCTTTCAACTTTGGCCAAATCCGCTTTGTACGAAAGTTTTTCACAGCCCTGTTTCCAAGTGTCCACAAAGAGGTGCTTCTTGAAAGTGTCCACATGCACATCTCCCATACTGGTGTGCTCGTTTCACTACCTGGATTTTGGTTTCCTCTTCTTTCTTTGAAATGACAAGTCTTAATTCAGCATGCTACACACACCTTGTAGCAGTTTCAGTTTGAAGCATGTTGGTGCTCTCAAAACGCTGTGTATCCTGTGTAGAGTGTGTCACTCTACAGCACTGAATACACAACTTAGAGCTCCTTTCAACACAGACACGCAAACACATCTTTTTGGAAAAGTCCTAACTCAGGTAAATTGGAAATGTAAGGGTTTCATCGAAAACATGAAGACAATCATGCTTTTGAACTCTGCAACCAAAAGAAATGGCTTTTTGTACATGCCATTCTGAATTTCACTGCAAAATGCCCTTCTTTTCTGATTGGTTGAAAGTTCAAAACACTTTAGGAGATAGAACGTGTTTGAAGAAGACTCATGCAGTGTGCGTTTTCCTGGATTTCAAGTGATCCTTGTTTCTTCACATTGTCTAAGAAACAACATGAGGCTTGCAAGAGATTGAAAAAATGCATCCTAAAACTTATGGCTGCAGTGAAAACACACGTTTCTACAAAGACTTGGAAGGAGCAAGCAAAAGAATAGTGGCTGAGAGTTCTTTCAGAGAGAAACAGACGTATTTCATCCTTCTGTAGAGACGGTTAGGGTTACGATTGGACCTAGGGTAGGGTTATGTTGAGGGCTAGGGTTAGAGAGACGGTTAGGGTTACGATGGGACCTAGGGTTAGGGTTACGTTGAGGGCTAGGGTTAGAGATATGGTTAGGGTTACGATTGGACCTAGGGTTAGGGTTATGTTGAGGGCTAGGGCTAGAGAGACGGTTAGGGTTACGATTGGACCTATGGTTAGGGTTATGTTTAAGGCTAGGGTTAGACAGACGGTTAGGGTTACGATTGGACCCAGGGTTAGGGTTATGTTGAGGGCTAGGGTTAGAGATCAGGTTAGTATTACGATTGGACCTAGGGTAGGGTTATGTTGAGGGCTAGGGTTAGAAATCCGGTTAGGGTTACGATTGGACCTAGGGTTAGGATTATGTTGAGGCCCAAAGTTTGAGATCTGGTTAGGGTAACGATTGGACCTAGGGTTAGGGTTTTGTTGAGGTCCAGGGTTAGAGATCCGGTTAGGGTTATGATTGGACCTAGGGTTAGTTTTATGTTGAGGGCTAGGGTTAGAGAGAAGGTTAGGGTTACGATGGGACCTAGGGTTAGTGTTATGTAGAGGGCTAGGTTTAGAGATCTGGTTAGGGTTACGATTGGAAATAGGGTGAGGGATATGTTGAGGGCTAGGGTTAGAGATTCGTTTAGGGTTACGATTGGACCTAGGGTTAGGGTTATGTTGAGGGCTAGGGTTAGAGATCAGGTTAGTATTTCGATTGGACCTAGGGTTAGGGTTATGTTGAGGGCTAGGGCTAGAGAGACGGTTAGGGTTACGATTGGACCTATGGTTAGGGTTATGTTTAAGGCTAGGGTTAGACAGAAGGTTAGGGTAACGATTGGACCCAGGGTTAGGGTTATGTTGAGGTCTAGGGTTAGAGATCAGGTTAGTATTACGATTGGACCTAGGGTAGGGTTATGTTGAGGGCTAGGGTTAGAAATCCGGTTAGGGTTACGATTGGACCTAGGGTTAGGATTATGTTGAGGCCCAGGGTTTGAGATCTGGTTAGGGTTACGATTGGACCTAGGGTAGGGTTATGTTGAGGGCTAGGGTTAGAAATCCGGTTAGGGTTACGATTGGACCTAGGGTTAGGATTATGTTGAGGCCCAGGGTTTGAGATCTGGTTAGGGTAACGATTGGACCTAGGGTTAGGGTTTTGTTGAGGGCCAGGGTTAGAGATCCGGTTAGGGTTATGATTGGACCTAGGGTTAGTTTTATGTTGAGGGCTAGGGTTAGAGAGAAGGTTAGGGTTACGATGGGACCTAGGGTTAGTGTTATGTAGAGGGCTAGGTTTAGATATCCAGTTAGGGTTACGATTGGAAATAGGGTGAGGGATATGTTGAGGGCTAGGGTTAGAGATCCGGTTAGGGTTACGATTGGACCTAGGGTTAGGATTATGTTGAGGCCCAGGGTTTGAGATCTGGTTAGGGTAACGATTGGACCTAGGGTTAGGGTTATGTTGAGGGCTAGGGTTAGAGATCAGGTTAGTATTACGATTGTACCTAGGGTTAGGGTTATGTTGAGGGCTAGGGTTAGAGATCCGGTTAGGGTTACGGTTGGACCTAGGGTTAGGGTTATGTTGAGGGCTAGGGTTAGAGATCAGGTTAGTATTACGATTGGACCTAGGGTTAGGGTTATGTTGAGGGCTAGGGTTAGACAGACGGTTAGGGTTACGATTGGACCTAGGGTTAGGGTTATGTTGAGGGCTAGGGTTAGAGATCCGGTTAGGGTTACGGTTGGACCTAGGGTTAGGGTTATGTTGAGGGCCAGGGTTAGAGATCCGGTTAGGGTTAAGATTGGAACTAGGGTTATAGTGATGTTGAGGGCTAGGGTATTCCAGCAGTGAAAACACACATTTCTATAAAGACTTCGAAGCAGCAAGCCAAAGCCTAGTGACTGAGTGTTTTTTCAGAGAGAAACATGCATTTCATCCTTCTGGAGTGAATTTTCATGCTGGAGTTCATCTGCATTTTATACTGTGCAGAATGTAGCTACCTGCTGGGGGTTGTGTCATAGAAGCACCTTTTCTGCAGGAGCTTATTGGAACATTCATTGTTTGGCTAAGTTATTTAGGGTTGGTTTTGGAAGGTCTTTCAACTTTGGCCAAATCCGCTTTGTACGAAAGTTTTTCACAGCCCTGTTTCCAAGTGTCCACAAAGAGGTGCTGCTTGAAAGTGTCCACATGCACATCTCCCATACTGGTGTGCTCGTTTCACTACCTGGATTTTGGTTTCCTCTTCTTTCTTTGAAATGACAAGTCTTCATTCAGCATGCTACACACACCTTGTAGCAGTTTCAGTTTGAAGCATGTTGGTGCTCTCAAAACGCTGGGTATCCTGTGTAGAGTGTGTCACTCTACAGCACTGAATACACAACTTAGAGCTCCTTTCAACACAGACACGCAAACACATCTTTTTGGAAAAGTCCTAACTCAGGTAAATTGGAAATGTAAGGGTTTCATCGAACACATGAAGACAATCATGCTTTTGAACTCTGCAACCAAAAGAAATGGCTTTTTGTACATGCCATTCTGAATTTCACTGCAAAATGCCCTTCTTTTCTGGTTTGTTGAAAGTTCAAAACACTTTAGGAGATAGAACGTGTTTGAAGAAGACTCATGCAGTGTGCGTTTTCCTAGATTTCAAGTGATCCTTGTTTTTTCACATTGTCTAAGAAACAACATGAGGCTTGCAAGAGATTGAAAAAATGCATCCTAAAACTTATGGCTGCAGTGAAAACACACGTTTCTACAAAGACTTGGAAGGAGCAAGCAAAAGAATAGTGGCTGAGAGTTCTTTCAGAGAGAAACAGACGTATTTCATCCTTCTGTAGAGACGGTTAGGGTTACGATTGGACCTAGGGTAGGGTTATGTTGAGGGCTAGGGTTAGAGAGACGGTTAGGGTTACGATTGGACCTAGGGTTAGGATTATGTTGAGGCCCAGGGTTTGAGATCTGGTTAGGGTTACGATTGGACCTAGGGTTAGGGTTTTGTTGAGGGCTAGGGTTAGAGATCCTGTTAGGGTTATGATTGGACCTAGGGTTAGTGTTATGTTGAGGGCTAGGGTTAGAGAGAAGGTTAGGGTTACGATGGGACCTAGGGTTATTGTTATGTAGAGGGCTAGGTTTAGAGATCCGGTTAGGGTTACGATTGGAAATAGGGTGAGGGATATGTTGAGGGCTAGGGTTACAGATCCGGTTAGGGTTATGATTGGACCTAGGGTTAGGGTTATGTTGAGGGCTATGGTTAGAGATCAGGTTAATATTACGATTGGACCTAGGGTGTGGGTTATGTTGAGGGCTAGGGTTAGACAGACGGTTAGGGTTACGATTGGACCTAGGGTTAGGGTTATGTTGAGGGCTAGGGTTAGAGATCCGGTTAGGGTTACGGTTGGACCTAGGGTTAGGGTTATGTTGAGGGCTAGGGTTAGAGATCCGGTTAGGGTTAAGATTGGACCTAGGGTTATAGTGATGTTGAGGGCTAGGGTATTCCAGCAGTGAAAACACACATTTCTATAAAGACTTCGAAGCAGCAAGCCAAAGCCTAGTGACTGAGTGTTTTTTCAGAGAGAAACATGCATTTCATCCTTCTGGAGTGAATTTTCATGCTGGAGTTCATATGCATTTTATACTGTGCAGAATGTAGCTACCTGCTGGGGGTTGTGTCATAGAAGCACCTTTTCTGCAGGAGCTTATTGGAACATTCATTGTTTGGCTAAGTTATTTAGGGTTGGTTTTGGAAGGTCTTTCAACTTTGGCCAAATCCCGCTTCGTACGCAAGTTTTTAATAGCGCTGTGTCCAAGTGTCCACAAAGAGCTGCTGCTTGAAACTGTCCACATGCACATCTCGTATACTGGTGTGCTCGTTTCACTACCTGGATTTTGGTTTCCTCTTCTTTCTTTGAAATTACAAGCCCTCTTTCTGCATGCTACACACACACCTTGTAGCAGTTTCAGTTTGCAGCATATTGGTGCTCTTAAAACGCTGAGTAACCTGTGTAGAGTGTGTCAATCTCCAGCACTGAATACACAACTTAGAGCTCCTTTCACCACAGACACGCAAACACATCTTTTTGTAAAAGTCCTACTTCTTTACTCTTGGAAATGTAAGGGTTTCATCGAGAACTTGAAGTCAATCATGCTTTTGCACTCTGCAACCAATAGGAATGAACTCTTGTACATACCCGTCTGAATTTCAGTGCAAAATGCCCTTTTTTTCTGGTTTGTTGAAAGTTCACAACACATTAGGAGATAGAGCGTGTTTGAAGAAGACTGATGCAGTGTGCGTTTTCCTGGATTTCTAGTGATTTGGGAAACATAATCCGTGTTTTTCCACATTGTCTAAGAAACAGCATGAGGCTTGCAAGAGATTGAAACAATGCATCCTAAAACTTATTCCAGCAGTGAAAACACACGTTTCTACAAAGACTTGGAAGGAGCAAGCAAAAGAATAGTGGCTGAGTGTCCTTTCAGAGAGAAACACATGCATTTCATCCTTCTGGAGTGAGTTTTCTTGCTGGAATTCATATGCATTTTGTACTGTGCAGAATGTAGCTACCTGCTCGGGGGTTGTGTCATAGATGCAGCTTTCCTGCAGGAGCTTATTGGAACTTGCATTGTTTGGCTAAGTTATTTAGGGTTGGTTTTGGAAGGTCTTTCAACTTTGGCCAAATCCGCTTTGTACGAAAGTTTTTCACAGCCCTGTTTCCAAGTGTCCACAAAGAGGTGCTGCTTGAAAGTGTCCACATGCACATCTCCCATACTGGTGTGCTCGTTTCACTACCTGGATTTTGGTTTCCTCTTCTTTCTTTGAAATGACAAGTCTTCATTCAGCATGCTACACACACCTTGTAGCAGTTTCAGTTTGAAGCATGTTGGTGCTCTCAAAACGCTGGGTATCCTGTGTAGAGTGTGTCACTCTACAGCACTGAATACACAACTTAGAGCTCCTTTCAACACAGACACGCAAACACATCTTTTTGGAAAAGTCCTAACTCAGGTAAATTGGAAATGTAAGGGTTTCATCGAAAACATGAAGACAATCATGCTTTTGAACTCTGCCACCAAAAGAAATGCCTTTTTGTACATGCCATTCTGAATTTCACTGCAAAATGCCCTTCTTTTCTGGTTTGTTGAAAGTTCAAAACACTTTAGGAGATAGAACGTGTTTGAAGAAGACTCATGCAGTGTGCGTTTTCCTAGATTTCAAGTGATCCTTGTTTTTTCACATTGTCTAAGAAACAACATGAGGCTTGCAAGAGATTGAAAAAATGCATCCTAAAACTTATGGCTGCAGTGAAAACACACGTTTCTACAAAGACTTGGAAGGAGCAAGCAAAAGAATAGTGGCTGAGAGTTCTTTCAGAGAGAAACAGACGTATTTCATCCTTCTGTAGAGACGGTTAGGGTTACGATTGGACCTAGGGTTAGGATTATGTTGAGGCCCAGGGTTTGAGATCTGGTTAGGGTTACGATTGGACCTAGGGTTAGGGCTTTGTTGAGGGCTACGGTTAGAGATCCTGTTAGGGTTATGATTGGACCTAGGGTTAGTGTTATGTTGAGGGCTAGGGTTAGAGAGAAGGTTAGGGTTACGATGGGACCTAGGGTTATTGTTATGTAGAGGGCTAGGTTTAGAGATCCGGTTAGGGTTACGATTGGAAATAGGGTGAGGGATATGTTGAGGGCTAGGGTTACAGATCCGGTTAGGGTTATGATTGGACCTAGGGTTAGGGTTATGTTGAGGGCTATGGTTAGAGATCAGGTTAGTATTACGATTGGACCTAGGGTTAGGGTTATGTTGAGGGCTAGGGTTAGACAGACGGTTAGGGTTACGATTGGACCTAGGGTTAGGGTTATGTTGAGGGCTAGGGTTAGAGATCCGGTTAGGGTTACGGTTGGACCTAGGGTTAGGGTTATGTTGAGGGCTAGGGTTAGAGATCCGGTTAGGGTTAAGATTGGACCTAGGGTTATAGTGATGTTGAGGGCTAGGGTATTCCAGCAGTGAAAACACACATTTCTATAAAGACTTCGAAGCAGCAAGCCAAAGCCTAGTGACTGAGTGTTTTTTCAGAGAGAAACATGCATTTCATCCTTCTGGAGTGAATTTTCATGCTGGAGTTCATCTGCATTTTATACTGTGCAGAATGTAGCTACCTGCTGGGGGTTGTGTCATAGAAGCACCTTTTCTGCAGGAGCTTATTGGAACATTCATTGTTTGGCTAAGTTATTTAGGGTTGGTTTTGGAAGGTCTTTCAACTTTGGCCAAATCCCGCTTCGTACGCAAGTTTTTAATAGCGCTGTGTCCAAGTGTCCACAAAGAGCTGCTGCTTGAAACTGTCCACATGCACATCTCGTATACTGGTGTGCTCGTTTCACTACCTGGATTTTGGTTTCCTCTTCTTTCTTTGAAATTACAAGCCCTCTTTCTGCATGCTACACACACACCTTGTAGCAGTTTCAGTTTGCAGCATATTGGTGCTCTTAAAACGCTGAGTAACCTGTGTAGAGTGTGTCAATCTCCAGCACTGAATACACAACTTAGAGCTCCTTTCACCACAGACACGCAAACACATCTTTTTGTAAAAGTCCTACTTCTTTACTCTTGGAAATGTAAGGGTTTCATCGAGAACTTGAAGTCAATCATGCTTTTGCACTCTGCAACCAATAGGAATGAACTCTTGTACATACCCGTCTGAATTTCAGTGCAAAATGCCCTTTTTTTCTGGTTTGTTGAAAGTTCACAACACATTAGGAGATAGAGCGTGTTTGAAGAAGACTGATGCAGTGTGCGTTTTCCTGGATTTCTAGTGATTTGGGAAACATAATCCGTGTTTTTCCACATTGTCTAAGAAACAGCATGAGGCTTGCAAGAGATTGAAACAATGCATCCTAAAACTTATTCCAGCAGTGAAAACACACGTTTCTACAAAGACTTGGAAGGAGCAAGCAAAAGAATAGTGGCTGAGTGTCCTTTCAGAGAGAAACACATGCATTTCATCCTTCTGGAGTGAGTTTTCTTGCTGGAATTCATATGCATTTTGTACTGTGCAGAATGTAGCTACCTGCTCGGGGGTTGTGTCATAGATGCAGCTTTCCTGCAGGAGCTTATTGGAACTTGCATTGTTTGGCTAAGTTATTTAGGGTTGGTTTTGGAAGGTCTTTCAACTTTGGCCAAATCCGCTTTGTACGAAAGTTTTTCACAGCCCTGTTTCCAAGTGTCCACAAAGAGGTGCTGCTTGAAAGTGTCCACATGCACATCTCCCATACTGGTGTGCTCGTTTCACTACCTGGATTTTGGTTTCCTCTTCTTTCTTTGAAATGACAAGTCTTCATTCAGCATGCTACACACACCTTGTAGCAGTTTCAGTTTGAAGCATGTTGGTGCTCTCAAAACGCTGGGTATCCTGTGTAGAGTGTGTCACTCTACAGCACTGAATACACAACTTAGAGCTCCTTTCAACACAGACACGGAAACACATCTTTTTGGAAAAGTCCTAACTCAGGTAAATTGGAAATGTAAGGGTTTCATCGAAAACATGAAGACAATCATGCTTTTGAACTCTGCAACCAAAAGATATGCCTTTTTGTACATGCCATTCTGAATTTCACTGCAAAATGCCCTTCTTTTCTGGTTTGTTAAAAGTTCAAAACACTTTAGGAGATACAACGTGTTTGAAGAAGACTCATGCAGTGTGCGTTTTCCTGGATTTCAAGTGATCCTTGTTTTTTCACATTGTCTAAGAAACAACATGAGGCTTGCAAGAGATTGAAAAAATGCATCCTAAAACTTATGGCTGCAGTGAAAACACACGTTTCTACAAAGACTTGGAAGGAGCAAGCAAAAGAATAGTGGCTGAGAGTTCTTTCAGAGAGAAACAGACGTATTTCATCCTTCTGTAGAGACGGTTAGGGTTACGATTGGACCTAGGGTAGGGTTATGTTGAGGGCTAGGGTTAGAGAGACGGTTAGGGTTACGATGGGACCTAGGGTTAGGGTTACGTTGAGGGCTAGGGTTAGAGATATGGTTAGGGTTACGATTGGACCTAGGGTTAGGGTTATGTTGAGGGCTAGGGCTAGAGAGACGGTTAGGGTTACGATTGGACCTATGGTTAGGGTTATGTTTAAGGCTAGGGTTAGACAGACGGTTAGGGTTACGATTGGACCCAGGGTTAGGGTTATGTTGAGGGCTAGGGTTAGAGATCAGTTTAGTATTACGATTGGACCTAGGGTAGGGTTATGTTGAGGGCTAGGGTTAGAAATCCGGTTAGGGTTACGATTGGACCTAGGGTTAGGATTATGTTGAGGCCCAGGGTTTGAGATCTGGTTAGGGTAACGATTGGACCTAGGGTTAGGGTTTTGTTGAGGGCCAGGGTTAGAGATCCGGTTAGGGTTATGATTGGACCTAGGGTTAGTTTTATGTTGAGGGCTAGGGTTAGAGAGAAGGTTAGGGTTACGATGGGACCTAGGGTTAGTGTTATGTAGAGGGCTAGGGTTAGAGATCTGGTTAGGGTTACGATTGGAAATAGGGTGAGGGATATGTTGAGGGCTAGGGTTAGAGAGAAGGTTAGGGTTACGGTTGGACCTAGGGTTAGGGTTATGTTGAGGGCTAGGGTTACAGATCCGGTTAGTGTTATGATTGGACCTAGGGTTAGGGTTATGTTGAGGGCTAGGGTTAGAGATCAGGTTAGTATTACGATTGGACCTAGGGTTAGGGTTATGTTGAGGGCTAGGGTTAGAGATCAGGTTAGTATTACGATTGGACCTAGGGTTAGGGTTATGTTGAGGGCTAGGGTTAGACAGACGGTTAGGGTTACGATTGGACCTAGGGTTAGGGTTATGTTGAGGGCTAGGGTTAGAGATCCGGTTAGGGTTACGGTTGGACCTAGGGTTAGGGTTATGTTGAGGGCTAGGGTTAGAGATCCGGTTAGGGTTAAGATTGGAACTAGGGTTATAGTGATGTTGAGGGCTAGGGTATTCCAGCCGTGAAAACACACATTTCTATAAAGACTTCGAAGCAGCAAGCCAAAGCCTAGTGACTGAGTGTTTTTTCAGAGAGAAACATGCATTTCATCCTTCTGGAGTGAATTTTCATGCTGGAGTTCATCTGCATTTTATACTGTGCAGAATGTAGCTACCTGCTGGGGGTTGTGTCATAGAAGCACCTTTTCTGCAGGAGCTTATTGGAACATTCATTGTTTGGTTAAGTTATTTAGGGTTGGTTTTGGAAAGTCTTTCAACTTTGGCTAAATCCCGCTTCGTACGCAAGTTTTTAATAGCGCTGTGTCCAAGTGTCCACAAAGAGCTGCTGCTTGAAACTGTCCACATGCACATCTCGTATACTGGTGTGCTCGTTTCACTACCTGGATTTTGGTTTCCTCTTCTTTCTTTGAAATTACAAGCCCTCTTTCTGCATGCTACACACACACCTTGTAGCAGTTTCAGTTTGCAGCATATTGGTGCTCTTAAAACGCTGAGTAACCTGTGTAGAGTGTGTCAATCTCCAGCACTGAATACACAACTTAGAGCTCCTTTCACCACAGACACGCAAACACATCTTTTTGTAAAAGTCCTACTTCTTTACTCTTGGAAATGTAAGGGTTTCATCGAGAACTTGAAGTCAATCATGCTTTTGCACTCTGCAACCAATAGGAATGAACTCTTGTACATACCCGTCTGAATTTCAGTGCAAAATGCCCTTTTTTTCTGGTTTGTTGAAAGTTCACAACACATTAGGAGATAGAGCGTGTTTGAAGAAGAGTGATGCAGTGTGCGTTTTCCTGGATTTCTAGTGATTTGGGAAACATAATCCGTGTTTTTCCACATTGTCTAAGAAACAGCATGAGGCTTGCAAGAGATTGAAACAATGCATCCTAAAACTTATTCCAGTAGTGAAAACACACGTTTCTACAAAGACTTGGAAGGAGCAAGCAAAAGAATAGTGGCAGAGTGTCCTTTCAGAGAGAAACACATGCATTTCATCCTTCTGGAGTGAGATTTCTTGCTGGAATTCATATGCATTTTGTACTGTGCAGAATGTAGCTACCTGCTCGGGGGTTGTGTCATAGATGCAGCTTTCCTGCAGGAGCTTATTGGAACTTTCATTGTTTGGCTAAGTTATTTAGGGTTGGTTTTGGAAGGTCTTTCAACTTTGGCCAAATCCGCTTTGTACGAAAGTTTTTCACAGCCCTGTTTCCAAGTGTCCACAAAGAGGTGCTGCTTGAAAGTGTCCACATGCACATCTCCCATACTGGTGTGCTCGTTTCACTACCTGGATTTTGGTTTCCTCTTCTTTCTTTGAAATGACAAGTCTTCATTCAGCATGCTACACACACCTTGTAGCAGTTTCAGTTTGAAGCATGTTGGTGCTCTCAAAACGCTGGGTATCCTGTGTAGAGTGTGTCACTCTACAGCACTGAATACACAACTTAGAGCTCCTTTCAACACAGACACGCAAACACATCTTTTTGGAAAAGTCCTAACTCAGGTAAATTGGAAATGTAAGGGTTTCATCGAAAACATGAAGACAATCATGCTTTTGAACTCTGCAACCAAAAGAAATGGCTTTTTGTACATGCCATTCTGAATTTCACTGCAAAATGCCCTTCTTTTCTGGTTTGTTGAAAGTTCAAAACACTTTAGGAGATAGAACGTGTTTGAAGAAGACTCATGCAGTGTGCGTTTTCCTAGATTTCAAGTGATCCTTGTTTTTTCACATTGTCTAAGAAACAACATGAGGCTTGCAAGAGATTGAAAAAATGCATCCTAAAACTTATGGCTGCAGTGAAAACACACGTTTCTACAAAGACTTGGAAGGAGCAAGCAAAAGAATAGTGGCTGAGAGTTCTTTCAGAGAGAAACAGACGTATTTCATCCTTCTGTAGAGACGGTTAGGGTTACGATTGGACCTAGGGTAGGGTTATGTTGAGGGTTAGGGTTAGAGAGACGGTTAGGGTTACGATTGGACCTAGGGTTAGGATTATGTTGAGGCCCAGGGTTTGAGATCTGGTTAGGGTTACGATTGGACCTAGGGTTAGGGTTTTGTTGAGGGCTAGGGTTAGAGATCCTGTTAGGGTTATGATTGGACCTAGGGTTAGTGTTATCTTGAGGGCTAGGGTTAGAGAGAAGGTTAGGGTTACGATGGGACCTAGGGTTAGTGTTATGTAGAGGGCTAGGTTTAGAGATCCGGTTAGGGTTACGATTGGAAATAGGGTGAGGGATATGTTGAGGGCTAGGGTTACAGATCCGGTTAGGGTTATGATTGGACCTAGGGTTAGGGTTATGTTGAGGGCTATGGTTAGAGATCAGTTAGTATTACGATTGGACCTAGGGTTAGGGTTATGTTGAGGGCTAGGGTTAGAGATCACGTTAGTATTACGATTGGACCTAGGGTTAGGGTTATGTTGAGGGCTAGGGTTAGAGATCCGGTTAGGGTTACGGTTGGACCTAAGGTTAGGGTTATGTTGAGGGCTAGGTTTAGAGATCCCGTTAGGGTTAAGATTGGACCTAGGGTTATTGTGATGTTGAGGGCTAGGGTATTCCAGCAGTGAAAACACACATTTCTATAAAGACTTTGAAGCAGCAAGCCAAAGCCTAGTGGCTGAGTGTTTTTTCAGAGAGAAACATGCATTTCATCCTTCTGGAGTGAATTTTCATGCTGGAGTTCATATGCATTTTATACTGTGCAGAATGTAGCTACCTGCTGGGTGTTGTGTCATAGAAGCACCTTTTCTGCAGGAGCTTATTGGAACATTCATTGTTTGGTTAAGTTATTTAGGGTTGGTTTTGGAAGGTCTTTCAACTTTGGCCAAATCCCGCTTCGTACGCAAGTTTTTAATAGCGCTGTGTCCAAGTGTCCACAAAGAGCTGCTGCTTGAAACTGTCCACATGCACATCTCGTATACTGGTGTGCTCGTTTCACTACCTGGATTTTGGTTTCCTCTTCTTTCTTTGAAATTACAAGCCCTCTTTCTGCATGCTACACACACACCTTGTAGCAGTTTCAGTTTGCAACATATTGGTGCTCTTAAAACGCTGAGTAACCTGTGTAGAGTGTGTCAATCTCCAGCACTGAATACACAACTTAGAGCTCCTTTCACCACAGACACGCAAACACATCTTTTTGTAAAAGTCCTACTTCTTTACTCTTGGAAATGTAAGGGTTTCATCGAGAACTTGAAGTCAATCATGCTTTTGCACTCTGCAACCAATAGGAATGAACTCTTGTACATACCCGTCTGAATTTCAGTGCAAAATGCCCTTTTTTTCTGGTTTGTTGAAAGTTCACAACACATTAGGAGATAGAGCGTGTTTGAAGAAGAGTGATGCAGTGTGCGTTTTCCTGGATTTCTAGTGATTTGGGAAACATAATCCGTGTTTTTCCACATTGTCTAAGAAACAGCATGAGGCTTGCAAGAGATTGAAACAATGCATCCTAAAACTTATTCCAGTAGTGAAAACACACGTTTCTACAAAGACTTGGAAGGAGCAAGCAAAAGAATAGTGGCAGAGTGTCCTTTCAGAGAGAAACACATGCATTTCATCCTTCTGGAGTGAGATTTCTTGCTGGAATTCATATGCATTTTGTACTGTGCAGAATGTAGCTACCTGCTCGGGGGTTGTGTCATAGATGCAGCTTTCCTGCAGGAGCTTATTGGAACTTTCATTGTTTGGCTAAGTTATTTAGGGTTGGTTTTGGAAGGTCTTTCAACTTTGGCCAAATCCGCTTTGTACGAAAGTTTTTCACAGCCCTGTTTCCAAGTGTCCACAAAGAGGTGCTGCTTGAAAGTGTCCACATGCACATCTCCCATACTGGTGTGCTCGTTTCACTACCTGGATTTTGGTTTCCTCTTCTTTCTTTGAAATGACAAGTCTTCATTCAGCATGCTACACACACCTTGTAGCAGTTTCAGTTTGAAGCATGTTGGTGCTCTCAAAACGCTGGGTATCCTGTGTAGAGTGTGTCACTCTACAGCACTGAATACACAACTTAGAGCTCCTTTCAACACAGACACGCAAACACATCTTTTTGGAAAAGTCCTAACTCAGGTAAATTGGAAATGTAAGGGTTTCATCGAAAACATGAAGACAATCATGCTTTTGAACTCTGCAACCAAAAGAAATGGCTTTTTGTACATGCCATTCTGAATTTCACTGCAAAATGCCCTTCTTTTCTGGTTTGTTGAAAGTTCAAAACACTTTAGGAGATAGAACGTGTTTGAAGAAGACTCATGCAGTGTGCGTTTTCCTAGATTTCAAGTGATCCTTGTTTTTTCACATTGTCTAAGAAACAACATGAGGCTTGCAAGAGATTGAAAAAATGCATCCTAAAACTTATGGCTGCAGTGAAAACACACGTTTCTACAAAGACTTGGAAGGAGCAAGCAAAAGAATAGTGGCTGAGAGTTCTTTCAGAGAGAAACAGACGTATTTCATCCTTCTGTAGAGACGGTTAGGGTTACGATTGGACCTAGGGTAGGGTTATGTTGAGGGTTAGGGTTAGAGAGACGGTTAGGGTTACGATTGGACCTAGGGTTAGGATTATGTTGAGGCCCAGGGTTTGAGATCTGGTTAGGGTTACGATTGGACCTAGGGTTAGGGTTTTGTTGAGGGCTAGGGTTAGAGATCCTGTTAGGGTTATGATTGGACCTAGGGTTAGTGTTATCTTGAGGGCTAGGGTTAGAGAGAAGGTTAGGGTTACGATGGGACCTAGGGTTAGTGTTATGTAGAGGGCTAGGTTTAGAGATCCGGTTAGGGTTACGATTGGAAATAGGGTGAGGGATATGTTGAGGGCTAGGGTTACAGATCCGGTTAGGGTTATGATTGGACCTAGGGTTAGGGTTATGTTGAGGGCTATGGTTAGAGATCAGTTAGTATTACGATTGGACCTAGGGTTAGGGTTATGTTGAGGGCTAGGGTTAGAGATCACGTTAGTATTACGATTGGACCTAGGGTTAGGGTTATGTTGAGGGCTAGGGTTAGAGATCCGGTTAGGGTTACGGTTGGACCTAAGGTTAGGGTTATGTTGAGGGCTAGGTTTAGAGATCCCGTTAGGGTTAAGATTGGACCTAGGGTTATTGTGATGTTGAGGGCTAGGGTATTCCAGCAGTGAAAACACACATTTCTATAAAGACTTTGAAGCAGCAAGCCAAAGCCTAGTGGCTGAGTGTTTTTTCAGAGAGAAACATGCATTTCATCCTTCTGGAGTGAATTTTCATGCTGGAGTTCATATGCATTTTATACTGTGCAGAATGTAGCTACCTGCTGGGTGTTGTGTCATAGAAGCACCTTTTCTGCAGGAGCTTATTGGAACATTCATTGTTTGGTTAAGTTATTTAGGGTTGGTTTTGGAAGGTCTTTCAACTTTGGCCAAATCCCGCTTCGTACGCAAGTTTTTAATAGCGCTGTGTCCAAGTGTCCACAAAGAGCTGCTGCTTGAAACTGTCCACATGCACATCTCGTATACTGGTGTGCTCGTTTCACTACCTGGATTTTGGTTTCCTCTTCTTTCTTTGAAATTACAAGCCCTCTTTCTGCATGCTACACACACACCTTGTAGCAGTTTCAGTTTGCAACATATTGGTGCTCTTAAAACGCTGAGTAACCTGTGTAGAGTGTGTCAATCTCCAGCACTGAATACACAACTTAGAGCTCCTTTCACCACAGACACGCAAACACATCTTTTTGTAAAAGTCCTACTTCTTTACTCTTGGAAATGTAAGGGTTTCATCGAGAACTTGAAGTCAATCATGCTTTTGCACTCTGCAACCAATAGGAATGAACTCTTGTACATACCCGTCTGAATTTCAGTGCAAAATGCCCTTTTTTTCTGGTTTGTTGAAAGTTCACAACACATTAGGAGATAGAGCGTGTTTGAAGAAGAGTGATGCAGTGTGCGTTTTCCTGGATTTCTAGTGATTTGGGAAACATAATCCGTGTTTTTCCACATTGTCTAAGAAACAGCATGAGGCTTGCAAGAGATTGAAACAATGCATCCTAAAACTTATTCCAGTAGTGAAAACACACGTTTCTACAAAGACTTGGAAGGAGCAAGCAAAAGAATAGTGGCAGAGTGTCCTTTCAGAGAGAAACACATGCATTTCATCCTTCTGGAGTGAGATTTCTTGCTGGAATTCATATGCATTTTGTACTGTGCAGAATGTAGCTACCTGCTCGGGGGTTGTGTCATAGATGCAGCTTTCCTGCAGGAGCTTATTGGAACTTTCATTGTTTGGCTAAGTTATTTAGGGTTGGTTTTGGAAGGTCTTTCAACTTTGGCCAAATCCGCTTTGTACGAAAGTTTTTCACAGCCCTGTTTCCAAGTGTCCACAAAGAGGTGCTGCTTGAAAGTGTCCACATGCACATCTCCCATACTGGTGTGCTCGTTTCACTACCTGGATTTTGGTTTCCTCTTCTTTCTTTGAAATGA
Organism: Miniopterus natalensis; assembly: GCF_054644295.1. Classification (NCBI taxonomy): domain Eukaryota; kingdom Metazoa; phylum Chordata; class Mammalia; order Chiroptera; family Miniopteridae; genus Miniopterus; species Miniopterus natalensis. The sequence goes on from NC_142093.1 coordinate 64,849,681, forward strand.
CAAGTCTTCATTCAGCATGCTACACACACCTTGTAGCAGTTTCAGTTTGAAGCATGTTGGTGCTCTCAAAACGCTGGGTATCCTGTGTAGAGTGTGTCACTCTACAGCACTGAATACACAACTTAGAGCTCCTTTCAACACAGACACGCAAACACATCTTTTTGGAAAAGTCCTAACTCAGGTAAATTGGAAATGTAAGGGTTTCATCGAAAACATGAAGACAATCATGCTTTTGAACTCTGCAACCAAAAGAAATGGCTTTTTGTACATGCCATTCTGAATTTCACTGCAAAATGCCCTTCTTTTCTGGTTTGTTGAAAGTTCAAAACACTTTAGGAGATAGAACGTGTTTGAAGAAGACTCATGCAGTGTGCGTTTTCCTAGATTTCAAGTGATCCTTGTTTTTTCACATTGTCTAAGAAACAACATGAGGCTTGCAAGAGATTGAAAAAATGCATCCTAAAACTTATGGCTGCAGTGAAAACACACGTTTCTACAAAGACTTGGAAGGAGCAAGCAAAAGAATAGTGGCTGAGAGTTCTTTCAGAGAGAAACAGACGTATTTCATCCTTCTGTAGAGACGGTTAGGGTTACGATTGGACCTAGGGTAGGGTTATGTTGAGGGTTAGGGTTAGAGAGACGGTTAGGGTTACGATTGGACCTAGGGTTAGGATTATGTTGAGGCCCAGGGTTTGAGATCTGGTTAGGGTTACGATTGGACCTAGGGTTAGGGTTTTGTTGAGGGCTAGGGTTAGAGATCCTGTTAGGGTTATGATTGGACCTAGGGTTAGTGTTATCTTGAGGGCTAGGGTTAGAGAGAAGGTTAGGGTTACGATGGGACCTAGGGTTAGTGTTATGTAGAGGGCTAGGTTTAGAGATCCGGTTAGGGTTACGATTGGAAATAGGGTGAGGGATATGTTGAGGGCTAGGGTTACAGATCCGGTTAGGGTTATGATTGGACCTAGGGTTAGGGTTATGTTGAGGGCTATGGTTAGAGATCAGTTAGTATTACGATTGGACCTAGGGTTAGGGTTATGTTGAGGGCTAGGGTTAGAGATCACGTTAGTATTACGATTGGACCTAGGGTTAGGGTTATGTTGAGGGCTAGGGTTAGAGATCCGGTTAGGGTTACGGTTGGACCTAAGGTTAGGGTTATGTTGAGGGCTAGGTTTAGAGATCCCGTTAGGGTTAAGATTGGACCTAGGGTTATTGTGATGTTGAGGGCTAGGGTATTCCAGCAGTGAAAACACACATTTCTATAAAGACTTTGAAGCAGCAAGCCAAAGCCTAGTGGCTGAGTGTTTTTTCAGAGAGAAACATGCATTTCATCCTTCTGGAGTGAATTTTCATGCTGGAGTTCATATGCATTTTATACTGTGCAGAATGTAGCTACCTGCTGGGTGTTGTGTCATAGAAGCACCTTTTCTGCAGGAGCTTATTGGAACATTCATTGTTTGGTTAAGTTATTTAGGGTTGGTTTTGGAAGGTCTTTCAACTTTGGCCAAATCCCGCTTCGTACGCAAGTTTTTAATAGCGCTGTGTCCAAGTGTCCACAAAGAGCTGCTGCTTGAAACTGTCCACATGCACATCTCGTATACTGGTGTGCTCGTTTCACTACCTGGATTTTGGTTTCCTCTTCTTTCTTTGAAATTACAAGCCCTCTTTCTGCATGCTACACACACACCTTGTAGCAGTTTCAGTTTGCAACATATTGGTGCTCTTAAAACGCTGAGTAACCTGTGTAGAGTGTGTCAATCTCCAGCACTGAATACACAACTTAGAGCTCCTTTCACCACAGACACGCAAACACATCTTTTTGTAAAAGTCCTACTTCTTTACTCTTGGAAATGTAAGGGTTTCATCGAGAACTTGAAGTCAATCATGCTTTTGCACTCTGCAACCAATAGGAATGAACTCTTGTACATACCCGTCTGAATTTCAGTGCAAAATGCCCTTTTTTTCTGGTTTGTTGAAAGTTCACAACACATTAGGAGATAGAGCGTGTTTGAAGAAGAGTGATGCAGTGTGCGTTTTCCTGGATTTCTAGTGATTTGGGAAACATAATCCGTGTTTTTCCACATTGTCTAAGAAACAGCATGAGGCTTGCAAGAGATTGAAACAATGCATCCTAAAACTTATTCCAGTAGTGAAAACACACGTTTCTACAAAGACTTGGAAGGAGCAAGCAAAAGAATAGTGGCAGAGTGTCCTTTCAGAGAGAAACACATGCATTTCATCCTTCTGGAGTGAGATTTCTTGCTGGAATTCATATGCATTTTGTACTGTGCAGAATGTAGCTACCTGCTCGGGGGTTGTGTCATAGATGCAGCTTTCCTGCAGGAGCTTATTGGAACTTTCATTGTTTGGCTAAGTTATTTAGGGTTGGTTTTGGAAGGTCTTTCAACTTTGGCCAAATCCGCTTTGTACGAAAGTTTTTCACAGCCCTGTTTCCAAGTGTCCACAAAGAGGTGCTGCTTGAAAGTGTCCACATGCACATCTCCCATACTGGTGTGCTCGTTTCACTACCTGGATTTTGGTTTCCTCTTCTTTCTTTGAAATGACAAGTCTTCATTCAGCATGCTACACACACCTTGTAGCAGTTTCAGTTTGAAGCATGTTGGTGCTCTCAAAACGCTGGGTATCCTGTGTAGAGTGTGTCACTCTACAGCACTGAATACACAACTTAGAGCTCCTTTCAACACAGACACGCAAACACATCTTTTTGGAAAAGTCCTAACTCAGGTAAATTGGAAATGTAAGGGTTTCATCGAAAACATGAAGACAATCATGCTTTTGAACTCTGCAACCAAAAGAAATGGCTTTTTGTACATGCCATTCTGAATTTCACTGCAAAATGCCCTTCTTTTCTGGTTTGTTGAAAGTTCAAAACACTTTAGGAGATAGAACGTGTTTGAAGAAGACTCATGCAGTGTGCGTTTTCCTAGATTTCAAGTGATCCTTGTTTTTTCACATTGTCTAAGAAACAACATGAGGCTTGCAAGAGATTGAAAAAATGCATCCTAAAACTTATGGCTGCAGTGAAAACACACGTTTCTACAAAGACTTGGAAGGAGCAAGCAAAAGAATAGTGGCTGAGAGTTCTTTCAGAGAGAAACAGACGTATTTCATCCTTCTGTAGAGACGGTTAGGGTTACGATTGGACCTAGGGTAGGGTTATGTTGAGGGTTAGGGTTAGAGAGACGGTTAGGGTTACGATTGGACCTAGGGTTAGGATTATGTTGAGGCCCAGGGTTTGAGATCTGGTTAGGGTTACGATTGGACCTAGGGTTAGGGTTTTGTTGAGGGCTAGGGTTAGAGATCCTGTTAGGGTTATGATTGGACCTAGGGTTAGTGTTATCTTGAGGGCTAGGGTTAGAGAGAAGGTTAGGGTTACGATGGGACCTAGGGTTAGTGTTATGTAGAGGGCTAGGTTTAGAGATCCGGTTAGGGTTACGATTGGAAATAGGGTGAGGGATATGTTGAGGGCTAGGGTTACAGATCCGGTTAGGGTTATGATTGGACCTAGGGTTAGGGTTATGTTGAGGGCTATGGTTAGAGATCAGTTAGTATTACGATTGGACCTAGGGTTAGGGTTATGTTGAGGGCTAGGGTTAGAGATCACGTTAGTATTACGATTGGACCTAGGGTTAGGGTTATGTTGAGGGCTAGGGTTAGAGATCCGGTTAGGGTTACGGTTGGACCTAAGGTTAGGGTTATGTTGAGGGCTAGGTTTAGAGATCCCGTTAGGGTTAAGATTGGACCTAGGGTTATTGTGATGTTGAGGGCTAGGGTATTCCAGCAGTGAAAACACACATTTCTATAAAGACTTTGAAGCAGCAAGCCAAAGCCTAGTGGCTGAGTGTTTTTTCAGAGAGAAACATGCATTTCATCCTTCTGGAGTGAATTTTCATGCTGGAGTTCATATGCATTTTATACTGTGCAGAATGTAGCTACCTGCTGGGTGTTGTGTCATAGAAGCACCTTTTCTGCAGGAGCTTATTGGAACATTCATTGTTTGGTTAAGTTATTTAGGGTTGGTTTTGGAAGGTCTTTCAACTTTGGCCAAATCCCGCTTCGTACGCAAGTTTTTAATAGCGCTGTGTCCAAGTGTCCACAAAGAGCTGCTGCTTGAAACTGTCCACATGCACATCTCGTATACTGGTGTGCTCGTTTCACTACCTGGATTTTGGTTTCCTCTTCTTTCTTTGAAATTACAAGCCCTCTTTCTGCATGCTACACACACACCTTGTAGCAGTTTCAGTTTGCAACATATTGGTGCTCTTAAAACGCTGAGTAACCTGTGTAGAGTGTGTCAATCTCCAGCACTGAATACACAACTTAGAGCTCCTTTCACCACAGACACGCAAACACATCTTTTTGTAAAAGTCCTACTTCTTTACTCTTGGAAATGTAAGGGTTTCATCGAGAACTTGAAGTCAATCATGCTTTTGCACTCTGCAACCAATAGGAATGAACTCTTGTACATACCCGTCTGAATTTCAGTGCAAAATGCCCTTTTTTTCTGGTTTGTTGAAAGTTCACAACACATTAGGAGATAGAGCGTGTTTGAAGAAGAGTGATGCAGTGTGCGTTTTCCTGGATTTCTAGTGATTTGGGAAACATAATCCGTGTTTTTCCACATTGTCTAAGAAACAGCATGAGGCTTGCAAGAGATTGAAACAATGCATCCTAAAACTTATTCCAGTAGTGAAAACACACGTTTCTACAAAGACTTGGAAGGAGCAAGCAAAAGAATAGTGGCAGAGTGTCCTTTCAGAGAGAAACACATGCATTTCATCCTTCTGGAGTGAGATTTCTTGCTGGAATTCATATGCATTTTGTACTGTGCAGAATGTAGCTACCTGCTCGGGGGTTGTGTCATAGATGCAGCTTTCCTGCAGGAGCTTATTGGAACTTTCATTGTTTGGCTAAGTTATTTAGGGTTGGTTTTGGAAGGTCTTTCAACTTTGGCCAAATCCGCTTTGTACGAAAGTTTTTCACAGCCCTGTTTCCAAGTGTCCACAAAGAGGTGCTGCTTGAAAGTGTCCACATGCACATCTCCCATACTGGTGTGCTCGTTTCACTACCTGGATTTTGGTTTCCTCTTCTTTCTTTGAAATGACAAGTCTTCATTCAGCATGCTACACACACCTTGTAGCAGTTTCAGTTTGAAGCATGTTGGTGCTCTCAAAACGCTGGGTATCCTGTGTAGAGTGTGTCACTCTACAGCACTGAATACACAACTTAGAGCTCCTTTCAACACAGACACGCAAACACATCTTTTTGGAAAAGTCCTAACTCAGGTAAATTGGAAATGTAAGGGTTTCATCGAAAACATGAAGACAATCATGCTTTTGAACTCTGCAACCAAAAGAAATGGCTTTTTGTACATGCCATTCTGAATTTCACTGCAAAATGCCCTTCTTTTCTGGTTTGTTGAAAGTTCAAAACACTTTAGGAGATAGAACGTGTTTGAAGAAGACTCATGCAGTGTGCGTTTTCCTAGATTTCAAGTGATCCTTGTTTTTTCACATTGTCTAAGAAACAACATGAGGCTTGCAAGAGATTGAAAAAATGCATCCTAAAACTTATGGCTGCAGTGAAAACACACGTTTCTACAAAGACTTGGAAGGAGCAAGCAAAAGAATAGTGGCTGAGAGTTCTTTCAGAGAGAAACAGACGTATTTCATCCTTCTGTAGAGACGGTTAGGGTTACGATTGGACCTAGGGTAGGGTTATGTTGAGGGTTAGGGTTAGAGAGACGGTTAGGGTTACGATTGGACCTAGGGTTAGGATTATGTTGAGGCCCAGGGTTTGAGATCTGGTTAGGGTTACGATTGGACCTAGGGTTAGGGTTTTGTTGAGGGCTAGGGTTAGAGATCCTGTTAGGGTTATGATTGGACCTAGGGTTAGTGTTATCTTGAGGGCTAGGGTTAGAGAGAAGGTTAGGGTTACGATGGGACCTAGGGTTAGTGTTATGTAGAGGGCTAGGTTTAGAGATCCGGTTAGGGTTACGATTGGAAATAGGGTGAGGGATATGTTGAGGGCTAGGGTTACAGATCCGGTTAGGGTTATGATTGGACCTAGGGTTAGGGTTATGTTGAGGGCTATGGTTAGAGATCAGTTAGTATTACGATTGGACCTAGGGTTAGGGTTATGTTGAGGGCTAGGGTTAGAGATCACGTTAGTATTACGATTGGACCTAGGGTTAGGGTTATGTTGAGGGCTAGGGTTAGAGATCCGGTTAGGGTTACGGTTGGACCTAAGGTTAGGGTTATGTTGAGGGCTAGGTTTAGAGATCCCGTTAGGGTTAAGATTGGACCTAGGGTTATTGTGATGTTGAGGGCTAGGGTATTCCAGCAGTGAAAACACACATTTCTATAAAGACTTTGAAGCAGCAAGCCAAAGCCTAGTGGCTGAGTGTTTTTTCAGAGAGAAACATGCATTTCATCCTTCTGGAGTGAATTTTCATGCTGGAGTTCATATGCATTTTATACTGTGCAGAATGTAGCTACCTTCTGGAGGTTGTGTCATAGAAGCACCTTTTCTGCAGGAGCTTATTGGAACATTCATTGTTTGGTTAAGTTATTTAGGGTTGGTTTTGGAAGGTCTTTCAACTTTGGCCAAATCCCGCTTCGTACGCAAGTTTTTAATAGCGCTGTGTCCAAGTGTCCACAAAGAGCTGCTGCTTGAAACTGTCCACATGCACATCTCGTATACTGGTGTGCTCGTTTCACTACCTGGATTTTGGTTTCCTCTTCTTTCTTTGAAATTACAAGCCCTCTTTCTGCATGCTACACACACACCTTGTAGCAGTTTCAGTTTGCAACATATTGGTGCTCTTAAAACGCTGAGTAACCTGTGTAGAGTGTGTCAATCTCCAGCACTGAATACACAACTTAGAGCTCCTTTCACCACAGACACGCAAACACATCTTTTTGTAAAAGTCCTACTTCTTTACTCTTGGAAATGTAAGGGTTTCATCGAGAACTTGAAGTCAATCATGCTTTTGCACTCTGCAACCAATAGGAATGAACTCTTGTACATACCCGTCTGAATTTCAGTGCAAAATGCCCTTTTTTTCTGGTTTGTTGAAAGTTCACAACACATTAGGAGATAGAGCGTGTTTGAAGAAGAGTGATGCAGTGTGCGTTTTCCTGGATTTCTAGTGATTTGGGAAACATAATCCGTGTTTTTCCACATTGTCTAAGAAACAGCATGAGGCTTGCAAGAGATTGAAACAATGCATCCTAAAACTTATTCCAGTAGTGAAAACACACGTTTCTACAAAGACTTGGAAGGAGCAAGCAAAAGAATAGTGGCAGAGTGTCCTTTCAGAGAGAAACACATGCATTTCATCCTTCTGGAGTGAGATTTCTTGCTGGAATTCATATGCATTTTGTACTGTGCAGAATGTAGCTACCTGCTCGGGGGTTGTGTCATAGATGCAGCTTTCCTGCAGGAGCTTATTGGAACTTTCATTGTTTGGCTAAGTTATTTAGGGTTGGTTTTGGAAGGTCTTTCAACTTTGGCCAAATCCGCTTTGTACGAAAGTTTTTCACAGCCCTGTTTCCAAGTGTCCACAAAGAGGTGCTGCTTGAAAGTGTCCACATGCACATCTCCCATACTGGTGTGCTCGTTTCACTACCTGGATTTTGGTTTCCTCTTCTTTCTTTGAAATGACAAGTCTTCATTCAGCATGCTACACACACCTTGTAGCAGTTTCAGTTTGAAGCATGTTGGTGCTCTCAAAACGCTGGGTATCCTGTGTAGAGTGTGTCACTCTACAGCACTGAATACACAACTTAGAGCTCCTTTCAACACAGACACGCAAACACATCTTTTTGGAAAAGTCCTAACTCAGGTAAATTGGAAATGTAAGGGTTTCATCGAAAACATGAAGACAATCATGCTTTTGAACTCTGCAACCAAAAGAAATGGCTTTTTGTACATGCCATTCTGAATTTCACTGCAAAATGCCCTTCTTTTCTGGTTTGTTGAAAGTTCAAAACACTTTAGGAGATAGAACGTGTTTGAAGAAGACTCATGCAGTGTGCGTTTTCCTAGATTTCAAGTGATCCTTGTTTTTTCACATTGTCTAAGAAACAACATGAGGCTTGCAAGAGATTGAAAAAATGCATCCTAAAACTTATGGCTGCAGTGAAAACACACGTTTCTACAAAGACTTGGAAGGAGCAAGCAAAAGAATAGTGGCTGAGAGTTCTTTCAGAGAGAAACAGACGTATTTCATCCTTCTGTAGAGACGGTTAGGGTTACGATTGGACCTAGGGTAGGGTTATGTTGAGGGTTAGGGTTAGAGAGACGGTTAGGGTTACGATTGGACCTAGGGTTAGGATTATGTTGAGGCCCAGGGTTTGAGATCTGGTTAGGGTTACGATTGGACCTAGGGTTAGGGTTTTGTTGAGGGCTAGGGTTAGAGATCCTGTTAGGGTTATGATTGGACCTAGGGTTAGTGTTATCTTGAGGGCTAGGGTTAGAGAGAAGGTTAGGGTTACGATGGGACCTAGGGTTAGTGTTATGTAGAGGGCTAGGTTTAGAGATCCGGTTAGGGTTACGATTGGAAATAGGGTGAGGGATATGTTGAGGGCTAGGGTTACAGATCCGGTTAGGGTTATGATTGGACCTAGGGTTAGGGTTATGTTGAGGGCTATGGTTAGAGATCAGTTAGTATTACGATTGGACCTAGGGTTAGGGTTATGTTGAGGGCTAGGGTTAGAGATCACGTTAGTATTACGATTGGACCTAGGGTTAGGGTTATGTTGAGGGCTAGGGTTAGAGATCCGGTTAGGGTTACGGTTGGACCTAAGGTTAGGGTTATGTTGAGGGCTAGGTTTAGAGATCCCGTTAGGGTTAAGATTGGACCTAGGGTTATTGTGATGTTGAGGGCTAGGGTATTCCAGCAGTGAAAACACACATTTCTATAAAGACTTTGAAGCAGCAAGCCAAAGCCTAGTGGCTGAGTGTTTTTTCAGAGAGAAACATGCATTTCATCCTTCTGGAGTGAATTTTCATGCTGGAGTTCATATGCATTTTATACTGTGCAGAATGTAGCTACCTGCTGGGTGTTGTGTCATAGAAGCACCTTTTCTGCAGGAGCTTATTGGAACATTCATTGTTTGGTTAAGTTATTTAGGGTTGGTTTTGGAAGGTCTTTCAACTTTGGCCAAATCCCGCTTCGTACGCAAGTTTTTAATAGCGCTGTGTCCAAGTGTCCACAAAGAGCTGCTGCTTGAAACTGTCCACATGCACATCTCGTATACTGGTGTGCTCGTTTCACTACCTGGATTTTGGTTTCCTCTTCTTTCTTTGAAATTACAAGCCCTCTTTCTGCATGCTACACACACACCTTGTAGCAGTTTCAGTTTGCAACATATTGGTGCTCTTAAAACGCTGAGTAACCTGTGTAGAGTGTGTCAATCTCCAGCACTGAATACACAACTTAGAGCTCCTTTCACCACAGACACGCAAACACATCTTTTTGTAAAAGTCCTACTTCTTTACTCTTGGAAATGTAAGGGTTTCATCGAGAACTTGAAGTCAATCATGCTTTTGCACTCTGCAACCAATAGGAATGAACTCTTGTACATACCCGTCTGAATTTCAGTGCAAAATGCCCTTTTTTTCTGGTTTGTTGAAAGTTCACAACACATTAGGAGATAGAGCGTGTTTGAAGAAGAGTGATGCAGTGTGCGTTTTCCTGGATTTCTAGTGATTTGGGAAACATAATCCGTGTTTTTCCACATTGTCTAAGAAACAGCATGAGGCTTGCAAGAGATTGAAACAATGCATCCTAAAACTTATTCCAGTAGTGAAAACACACGTTTCTACAAAGACTTGGAAGGAGCAAGCAAAAGAATAGTGGCAGAGTGTCCTTTCAGAGAGAAACACATGCATTTCATCCTTCTGGAGTGAGATTTCTTGCTGGAATTCATATGCATTTTGTACTGTGCAGAATGTAGCTACCTGCTCGGGGGTTGTGTCATAGATGCAGCTTTCCTGCAGGAGCTTATTGGAACTTTCATTGTTTGGCTAAGTTATTTAGGGTTGGTTTTGGAAGGTCTTTCAACTTTGGCCAAATCCGCTTTGTACGAAAGTTTTTCACAGCCCTGTTTCCAAGTGTCCACAAAGAGGTGCTGCTTGAAAGTGTCCACATGCACATCTCCCATACTGGTGTGCTCGTTTCACTACCTGGATTTTGGTTTCCTCTTCTTTCTTTGAAATGACAAGTCTTCATTCAGCATGCTACACACACCTTGTAGCAGTTTCAGTTTGAAGCATGTTGGTGCTCTCAAAACGCTGGGTATCCTGTGTAGAGTGTGTCACTCTACAGCACTGAATACACAACTTAGAGCTCCTTTCAACACAGACACGCAAACACATCTTTTTGGAAAAGTCCTAACTCAGGTAAATTGGAAATGTAAGGGTTTCATCGAAAACATGAAGACAATCATGCTTTTGAACTCTGCAACCAAAAGAAATGGCTTTTTGTACATGCCATTCTGAATTTCACTGCAAAATGCCCTTCTTTTCTGGTTTGTTGAAAGTTCAAAACACTTTAGGAGATAGAACGTGTTTGAAGAAGACTCATGCAGTGTGCGTTTTCCTAGATTTCAAGTGATCCTTGTTTTTTCACATTGTCTAAGAAACAACATGAGGCTTGCAAGAGATTGAAAAAATGCATCCTAAAACTTATGGCTGCAGTGAAAACACACGTTTCTACAAAGACTTGGAAGGAGCAAGCAAAAGAATAGTGGCTGAGAGTTCTTTCAGAGAGAAACAGACGTATTTCATCCTTCTGTAGAGACGGTTAGGGTTACGATTGGACCTAGGGTAGGGTTATGTTGAGGGTTAGGGTTAGAGAGACGGTTAGGGTTACGATTGGACCTAGGGTTAGGATTATGTTGAGGCCCAGGGTTTGAGATCTGGTTAGGGTTACGATTGGACCTAGGGTTAGGGTTTTGTTGAGGGCTAGGGTTAGAGATCCTGTTAGGGTTATGATTGGACCTAGGGTTAGTGTTATCTTGAGGGCTAGGGTTAGAGAGAAGGTTAGGGTTACGATGGGACCTAGGGTTAGTGTTATGTAGAGGGCTAGGTTTAGAGATCCGGTTAGGGTTACGATTGGAAATAGGGTGAGGGATATGTTGAGGGCTAGGGTTACAGATCCGGTTAGGGTTATGATTGGACCTAGGGTTAGGGTTATGTTGAGGGCTATGGTTAGAGATCAGTTAGTATTACGATTGGACCTAGGGTTAGGGTTATGTTGAGGGCTAGGGTTAGAGATCACGTTAGTATTACGATTGGACCTAGGGTTAGGGTTATGTTGAGGGCTAGGGTTAGAGATCCGGTTAGGGTTACGGTTGGACCTAAGGTTAGGGTTATGTTGAGGGCTAGGTTTAGAGATCCCGTTAGGGTTAAGATTGGACCTAGGGTTATTGTGATGTTGAGGGCTAGGGTATTCCAGCAGTGAAAACACACATTTCTATAAAGACTTTGAAGCAGCAAGCCAAAGCCTAGTGGCTGAGTGTTTTTTCAGAGAGAAACATGCATTTCATCCTTCTGGAGTGAATTTTCATGCTGGAGTTCATATGCATTTTATACTGTGCAGAATGTAGCTACCTGCTGGGTGTTGTGTCATAGAAGCACCTTTTCTGCAGGAGCTTATTGGAACATTCATTGTTTGGTTAAGTTATTTAGGGTTGGTTTTGGAAGGTCTTTCAACTTTGGCCAAATCCCGCTTCGTACGCAAGTTTTTAATAGCGCTGTGTCCAAGTGTCCACAAAGAGCTGCTGCTTGAAACTGTCCACATGCACATCTCGTATACTGGTGTGCTCGTTTCACTACCTGGATTTTGGTTTCCTCTTCTTTCTTTGAAATTACAAGCCCTCTTTCTGCATGCTACACACACACCTTGTAGCAGTTTCAGTTTGCAGCATATTGGTGCTCTTAAAACGCTGAGTAACCTGTGTAGAGTGTGTCAATCTCCAGCACTGAATACACAACTTAGAGCTCCTTTCACCACAGACACGCAAACACATCTTTTTGTAAAAGTCCTACTTCTTTACTCTTGGAAATGTAAGGGTTTCATCGAGAACTTGAAGTCAATCATGCTTTTGCACTCTGCAACCAATAGGAATGAACTCTTGTACATACCCGTCTGAATTTCAGTGCAAAATGCCCTTTTTTTCTGGTTTGTTGAAAGTTCACAACACATTAGGAGATAGAGCGTGTTTGAAGAAGACTGATGCAGTGTGCGTTTTCCTGGATTTCTAGTGATTTGGGAAACATAATCCGTGTTTTTCCACATTGTCTAAGAAACAGCATGAGGCTTGCAAGAGATTGAAACAATGCATCCTAAAACTTATTCCAGCAGTGAAAACACACGTTTCTACAAAGACTTGGAAGGAGCAAGCAAAAGAATAGTGGCTGAGTGTCCTTTCAGAGAGAAACACATGCATTTCATCCTTCTGGAGTGAGTTTTCTTGCTGGAATTCATATGCATTTTGTACTGTGCAGAATGTAGCTACCTGCTCGGGGGTTGTGTCATAGATGCAGCTTTCCTGCAGGAGCTTATTGGAACTTTCATTGTTTGGCTAAGTTATTTAGGGTTGGTTTTGGAAGGTCTTTCAACTTTGGCCAAATCCGCTTTGTACGAAAGTTTTTCACAGCCCTGTTTCCAAGTGTCCACAAAGAGGTGCTGCTTGAAAGTGTCCACATGCACATCTCCCATACTGGTGTGCTCGTTTCACTACCTGGATTTTGGTTTCCTCTTCTTTCTTTGAAATGACAAGTCTTCATTCAGCATGCTACACACACCTTGTAGCAGTTTCAGTTTGAAGCATGTTGGTGCTCTCAAAACGCTGTGTATCCTGTGTAGAGTGTGTCACTCTACAGCACTGAATACACAACTTAGAGCTCCTTTCAACACAGACACGCAAACACATCTTTTTGGAAAAGTCCTAACTCAGGTAAATTGGAAATGTAAGGGTTTCATCGAAAACATGAAGACAATCATGCTTTTGAACTCTGCAACCAAAAGAAATGGCTTTTTGTACATGCCATTCTGAATTTCACTGCAAAATGCCCTTCTTTTCTGGTTGGTTGAAAGTTCAAAACACTTTAGGAGATAGAACGTGTTTGAAGAAGACTCATGCAGTGTGCGTTTTCCTGGATTTCAAGTGATCCTTGTTTTTTCACATTGTCTAAGAAACAACATGAGGCTTGCAAGAGATTGAAAAAATGCATCCTAAAACTTATGGCTGCAGTGAAAACACACGTTTCTACAAAGACTTGGAAGGAGCAAGCAAAAGAATAGTGGCTGAGAGTTCTTTCAGAGAGAAACAGACGTATTTCATCCTTCTGTAGAGACGGTTAGGGTTACGATTGGATCTAGGGTAGGGTTATGTTGAGGGCTAGGGTTAGAGAGACGGTTAGGGTTACGATGGGACCTAGGGTTAGCGGAATGTTTTGGGCTAAGGTTAGAGAGACGGTTAGGGTTACGATTGGACCTAGGGTTAGTGTAATGTTGAGGGTGAGGGTTAGAGAGACGGTTAGGGTTACGATGGGACCTAGGGTTAGGGTTACGTTGAGGGCTAGGGTTAGAGATATGGTTAGGGTTATGATTGGACCTAGGGTTAGGGTTATGTTGAGGTCTAGGGCTAGAGAGACGGTTAGGGTTACGATTGGACCTAGGGTTAGGGTTATGTTTAAGGCTAGGGTTAGACAGACGGTTAGGGTTACGATTGGACCCAGGGTTAGGGTTATGTTGAGGGCTAGGGTTAGAGATCAGGTTAGTATTACGATTGGACCTATGGTTAGAGAGAAGGTTAGGGTTACGATGGGACCTAGGGTTAGTGTTATGTAGAGGGCTAGGTTTAGAGATCCGGTTAGGGTTACGATTGGAAATAGGGTGAGGGATATGTTGAGGGCTAGGGTTAGAGATCCCGTTAGGGTTACGATTGGACCTAGGGTTAGGGTTATGTTGAGGGCTAGGGTTAGAGATCAGGTTAGTATTACGATTGTACCTAGGGTTAAGGTTATGTTGAGGGCTAGGGTTAGAGATCCGGTTAGGGTTACAGTTGGACCTAGGGTTAGGGTTATGTTGAGGGCTAGGGTTACAGATCCGGTTAGGGTTATGATTGGACCTAGGGTTAGGGTTATGTTGAGGGCTAGGGTTAGAGATCAGGTTAGTATTACGATTGGACTTAGGGTTAGTGTTATGTTGAGGGCTAGGGTTAGAGATCAGGTTAGTATTACGATTGGACCTAGGGTTAGGGTTATGTTGAGGGCTAGGGTTAGAGATCAGGTTAGTATTACGATTGGACCTAGGGTTAGGGTTATGTTGAGGGCTAGGGTTAGACAGACGGTTAGGGTTACGATTGGACCTAGGGTTAGGGTTATGTTGAGGGCTAGGGTTAGAGATCCGGTTAGGGTTACGGTTGGACCTAGGGTTAGGGTTATGTTGAGGGCTAGGGTTAGAGATCCGGTTAGGGTTAAGTTTGGACCTAGGGTTATAGTGATGTTGAGGGCTAGGTTATTCCAGCAGTGAAAACACACATTTCTATAAAGACTTTGAAGCAGCAAGTCAAAGCCTAGTGGCTGAGTGTTTTTTCAGAGAGAAACATGCATTTCATCCTTCTGGAGTGAATTTTCATGCTGGAGTTCATATGCATTTTATACTGTTCAGAATGTAGCTACCTGCTGGGGGTTGTGTCATAGAAGCACCTTTTCTGCAGGAGCTTATTGGAACATTCATTGTTTGGCTAAGTTATTTAGGGTTGGTTTTGGAAGGTCTTTCAACTTTGGCCAAATCCCGCTTCGTACGCAAGTTTTTAATAGCGCTGTGTCCAAGTGTCCACAAAGAGCTGCTGCTTGAAACTGTCCACATGCACATCTCGTATACTGGTGTGCTCGTTTCACTACCTGGATTTTGGTTTCCTCTTCTTTCTTTGAAATTACAAGCCCTCTTTCTGCATGCTACACACACACCTTGTAGCAGTTTCAGTTTGCAGCATATTGGTGCTCTTAAAACGCTGAGTAACCTGTGTAGAGTGTGTCAATCTCCAGCACTGAATACACAACTTAGAGCTCCTTTCACCACAGACACGCAAACACATCTTTTTGTAAAAGTCCTACTTCTTTACTCTTGGAAATGTAAGGGTTTCATCGAGAACTTGAAGTCAATCATGCTTTTGCACTCTGCAACCAATAGGAATGAACTCTTGTACATACCCGTCTGAATTTCAGTGCAAAATGCCCTTTTTTTCTGGTTTGTTGAAAGTTCACAACACATTAGGAGATAGAGCGTGTTTGAAGAAGAGTGATGCAGTGTGCGTTTTCCTGGATTTCTAGTGATTTGGGAAACATAATCCGTGTTTTTCCACATTGTCTAAGAAACAGCATGAGGCTTGCAAGAGATTGAAACAATGCATCGTAAAACTTATTCCAGCAGTGAAAACACACGTTTCTACAAAGACTTGGAAGGAGCAAGCAAAAGAATAGTGGCTGAGTGTCGTTTCAGAGAGAAACACATGCATTTCATCCTTCTGGAGTGAGTTTTCTTGCTGGAATTCATATGCATTTTGTACTGTGCAGAATGTAGCTACCTGCTCGGGGGTTGTGTCATAGATGCAGCTTTCCTGCAGGAGCTTATTGGAACTTGCATTGTTTGGCTAAGTTATTTAGGGTTGGTTTTGGAAGGTCTTTCAACTTTGGCCAAATCCGCTTTGTACGAAAGTTTTTCACAGCCCTGTTTCCAAGTGTCCACAAAGAGGTGCTGCTTGAAAGTGTCCACATGCACATCTCCCATACTGGTGTGCTCGTTTCACTACCTGGATTTTGGTTTCCTCTTCTTTCTTTGAAATGACAAGTCTTCATTCAGCATGCTACACACACCTTGTAGCAGTTTCAGTTTGAAGCATGTTGGTGCTCTCAAAACGCTGTGTATCCTGTGTAGAGTGTGTCACTCTACAGCACTGAATACACAACTTAGAGCTCCTTTCAACACAGACACGCAAACACATCTTTTTGGAAAAGTCCTAACTCAGGTAAATTGGAAATGTAAGGGTTTCATCGAAAACATGAAGACAATCATGCTTTTGAACTCTGCAACCAAAAGAAATGGCTTTTTGTACATGCCATTCTGAATTTCACTGCAAAATGCCCTTCTTTTCTGGTTGGTTGAAAGTTCAAAACACTTTAGGAGATAGAACGTGTTTGAAGAAGACTCATGCAGTGTGCGTTTTCCTGGATTTCAAGTGATCCTTGTTTTTTCACATTGTCTAAGAAACAACATGAGGCTTGCAAGAGATTGAAAAAATGCATCCTAAAACTTATGGCTGCAGTGAAAACACACGTTTCTACAAAGACTTGGAAGGAGCAAGCAAAAGAATAGTGGCTGAGAGTTCTTTCAGAGAGAAACAGACGTATTTCATCCTTCTGTAGAGACGGTTAGGGTTACGATTGGACCTAGGGTAGGGTTATGTTGAGGGCTAGGGTTAGAGAGACGGTTAGGGTTACGATGGGACCTAGGGTTAGCGGAATGTTTTGGGCTAAGGTTAGAGAGACGGTTAGGGTTACGATTGGACCTAGGGTTAGTGTAATGTTGAGGGTGAGGGTTAGAGAGACGGTTAGGGTTACGATGGGACCTAGGGTTAGGGTTACGTTGAGGGCTAGGGTTAGAGATATGGTTAGGGTTATGATTGGACCTAGGGTTAGGGTTATGTTGAGGTCTAGGGCTAGAGAGACGGTTAGGGTTACGATTGGACCTAGGGTTAGGGTTATGTTTAAGGCTAGGGTTAGACAGACGGTTAGGGTTACGATTGGACCCAGGGTTAGGGTTATGTTGAGGGCTAGGGTTAGAGAGAAGGTTAGGGTTACGATGGGACCTAGGGTTAGTGTTATGTAGAGGGCTAGGTTTAGAGATCCGGTTAGGGTTACGATTGGAAATAGGGTGAGGGATATGTTGAGGGCTAGGGTTAGAGATCCCGTTAGGGTTACGATTGGACCTAGGGTTAGGGTTATGTTGAGGGCTAGGGTTAGAGATCAGGTTAGTATTACGATTGAACCTAGGGTTAGGGTTATGTTGAGGGCTAGGGTTAGAGATCCGGTTAGGGTTACAGTTGGACCTAGGGTTAGGGCTATGTTGAGGGCTAGGGTTACAGATCCGGTTAGGGTTATGATTGGACCTAGGGTTAGGGTTATGTTGAGGGCTAGGGTTAGAGATCAGGTTAGTATTACGATTGGACTTAGGGTTAGGGTTATGTTGAGGGCTAGGGTTAGAGATCAGGTTAGTATTACGATTGGACCTAGGGTTAGGGTTATGTTGAGGGCTAGGGTTAGAGATCAGGTTAGTATTACGATTGGACCTAGGGTTAGGGTTATGTTGAGGGCTAGGGTTAGACAGACGGTTAGGGTTACGATTGGACCTAGGGTTAGGGTTATGTTGAGGGCTAGGGTTAGAGATCCGGTTAGGATTACGGTTGGACCTAGGGTTAGGGTTATGTTGAGGGCTAGGGTTAGAGATCCGGTTAGGGTTAAGATTGGACCTAGGGTTATAGTGATGTTGAGGGCTAGGGTATTCCAGCAGTGAAAACACACATTTCTATAAAGACTTTGAAGCAGCAAGTCAAAGCCTAGTGGCTGAGTGTTTTTTCAGAGAGAAACATGCATTTCATCCTCCTGGAGTGAATTTTCATGCTGGAGTTCATATGCATTTTATACTGTGCAGAATGTAGCTACCTGCTGGGGGTTGTGTCATAGAAGCACCTTTTCTGCAGGAGCTTATTGGAACATTCATTGTTTGGCTAAGTTATTTAGGGTTGGTTTTGGAAGGTCTTTCAACTTTGGCCAAATCCCGCTTCGTACGCAAGTTTTTAATAGCGCTGTGTCCAAGTGTCCACAAAGAGCTGCTGCTTGAAACTGTCCACATGCACATCTCGTATACTGGTGTGCTCGTTTCACTACCTGGATTTTGGTTTCCTCTTCTTTCTTTGAAATTACAAGCCCTCTTTCTGCATGCTACACACACACCTTGTAGCAGTTTCAGTTTGCAGCATATTGGTGCTCTTAAAACGCTGAGTAACCTGTGTAGAGTGTGTCAATCTCCAGCACTGAATACACAACTTAGAGCTCCTTTCACCACAGACACGCAAACACATCTTTTTGTAAAAGTCCTACTTCTTTACTCTTGGAAATGTAAGGGTTTCATCGAGAACTTGAAGTCAATCATGCTTTTGCACTCTGCAACCAATAGGAATGAACTCTTGTACATACCCGTCTGAATTTCAGTGCAAAATGCCCTTTTTTTCTGGTTTGTTGAAAGTTCACAACACATTAGGAGATAGAGCGTGTTTGAAGAAGACTGATGCAGTGTGCGTTTTCCTGGATTTCTAGTGATTTGGGAAACATAATCCGTGTTTTTCCACATTGTCTAAGAAACAGCATGAGGCTTGCAAGAGATTGAAACAGTGCATCCTAAAACTTATTCCAGCAGTGAAAACACACGTTTCTACAAAGACTTGGAAGGAGCAAGCAAAAGAATAGTGGCTGAGTGTCCTTTCAGAGAGAAACACATGCATTTCATCCTTCTGGAGTGAGTTTTCTTGCTGGAATTCATATGCATTTTGTACTGTGCAGAATGTAGCTACCTGCTCGGGGGTTGTGTCATAGATGCAGCTTTCCTGCAGGAGCTTATTGGAACTTGCATTGTTTGGCTAAGTTATTTAGGGTTGGTTTTGGAAGGTCTTTCAACTTTGGCCAAATCCGCTTTGTACGAAAGTTTTTCACAGCCCTGTTTCCAAGTGTCCACAAAGAGGTGCTGCTTGAAAGTGTCCACATGCACATCTCCCATACTGGTGTGCTCGTTTCACTACCTGGATTTTGGTTTCCTCTTCTTTCTTTGAAATGACAAGTCTTCATTCAGCATGCTACACACACCTTGTAGCAGTTTCAGTTTGAAGCATGTTGGTGCTCTCAAAACGCTGTGTATCCTGTGTAGAGTGTGTCACTCTACAGCACTGAATACACAACTTAGAGCTCCTTTCAACACAGACACGCAAACACATCTTTTTGGAAAAGTCCTAACTCAGGTAAATTGGAAATGTAAGGGTTTCATCGAAAACATGAAGACAATCATGCTTTTGAACTCTGCAACCAAAAGAAATGGCTTTTTGTACATGCCATTCTGAATTTCACTGCAAAATGCCCTTCTTTTCTGGTTGGTGGAAAGTTCAAAACACTTTAGGAGATAGAACGTGTTTGAAGAAGACTCATGCAGTGTGCGTTTTCCTGGATTTCAAGTGATCCTTGTTTTTTCACATTGTCTAAGAAACAACATGAGGCTTGCAAGAGATTGAAAAAATGCATCCTAAAACTTATGGCTGCAGTGAAAACACACGTTTCTACAAAGACTTGGAAGGAGCAAGCAAAAGAATAGTGGCTGAGAGTTCTTTCAGAGAGAAACAGACGTATTTCATCCTTCTGTAGAGACGGTTAGGGTTACGATTGGACCTAGGGTAGGGTTATGTTGAGGGCTAGGGTTAGAGAGACGGTTAGGGTTACGATTGGACCTAGGGTTAGGATTATGTTGAGGCCCAGGGTTTGAGATCTGGTTAGGGTTACGATTGGACCTAGGGTTAGGGTTTTGTTGAGGGCTAGGGTTAGAGATCCGGTTAGGGTTATGATTGGACCTAGGGTTAGTGTTATGTTGAGGGCTAGGGTTAGAGAGAAGGTTAGGGTTACGATGGGACCTAGGGTTAGTGTTATGTAGAGGGCTAGGTTTAGAGATCCGGTTAGGGTTACGATTGGAAATAGGGTGAGGGATATGTTGAGGGCTAGGGTTAGAGATCCGGTTAGGGTTATGATTGGACCTAGGGTTAGCGTAATGTTTTGGGCTAAGGTTAGAGAGACGGTTCGGGTTACGATTGGACCTAGGGTTAGTGTAATGTTGAGGGTTAGGGTTAGAGAGACGGTTAGGGTTACGATGGGACCTAGGGTTAGGGTAATGTTGAGGGCTAGGGTTAGAGAGACGGTTAGGGTTACGATGGGACCTAGGGTTAGGGTTACGTTGAGGGCTAGGGTTAGAGATATGGTTAGGGTTTTGATTGGACCTAGGGTTTGGGTTATGTTGAGGGCTAGGGCTAGAGAGACAGTTAGGGTTACGATTGGACCTAGGGTTAGGGTTATGTTTAAGGCTAGGGTTAGACAGACGGTTAGGGTTACGATTGGACCCAGGGTTAGGGTTATGTTGAGGGCCAGGGTTAGAGATCCGGTTAGGGTTATGATTGGACCTAGGGTTAGTGTTATGTTGAGGGCTAGGGTTAGAGAGAAGGTTAGGGTTACGATGGGACCTAGGGTTAGTGTTATGTAGAGGGCTAGGTTTAGAGATCCGGTTAGGGTTACGATTGGAAATAGGGTGAGGGATATGTTGAGGGCTATGGTTAGAGATCCCGTTAGGGTTACGATTGGACCTAGGGTTAGGGTTATGTTGAGGGCTAGGGTTAGAGATCAGGTTAGTATTACGATTGTACCTAGGGTTAGGGTTATGTTGAGGGCTAGGGTTAGAGATCCGGTTAGGGTTACGGTTGGACCTAAGGTTAGGGTTATGTTCAGTGCTAGGGTTAGAGATCCGGTTAGGTTTAAGATTGGACCTAGGGTTATAGTGATGTTGAGGGCTAGGGTATTCCAGCAGTGAAAACACACATTTCTATAAAGACTTTGAAGCAGCAAGCCTAAGCCTAGTGGCTGAGTTTTTTTTCAGAGAGAAACATGCATTTCATCCTTCTGGAGTGAGTTTTCTTGCTGGAATTCATATGCATTTTGTACTATCCAGAATGTAGCTACCTGCCCGGGGGTTGTGTCATAGATGCAGCTTTCCTGCAGGAGCTTATTGGAACTTTCATTGTTTGGCTAAGTTATTTAGGGTTGGTTTTGGAAGGTCTTTCAACTTTGGCCAAATCCGCTTTGTACGAAAGTTTTTCACAGCCCTGTTTCCAAGTGTCTACAAAGAGGTGCTGCTTGAAAGTGTCCACATGCACATCTCCCATACTGGTGTGCTCGTTTCACTACCTGGATTTTGGTTTCCTCTTCTTTCTTTGAAATGACAAGTCTTCATTCAGCATGCTACACACACCTTGTAGCAGTTTCAGTTTGAAGCATGTTGGTGCTCTCAAAACGCTGTGTATCCTGTGTAGAGTGTGTCACTCTACAGCACTGAATACACAACTTAGAGCTCCTTTCAACACAGACACGGAAACACATCTTTTTGGAAAAGTCCTAACTCAGGTAAATTGGAAATGTAAGGGTTTCATAGAAAACATGAAGACAATCATGCTTTTGAACTCTGCAACCAAAAGAAATGGCTTTTTGTACATGCCATTCTGAATTTCACTGCAAAATGCCCTTCTTTTCTGGTTTGTTGAAAGTTCAAAACACTTTAGGAGATAGAACGTGTTTGAAGAAGACTCATGCAGTGTGCCTTTTCCTGGATTTCAAGTGATCCTTGTTTTTTCACATTGTCTAAGAAACAACATGAGGCTTGCAAGAGATTGAAAAAATGCATCCTAAAACTTATGGCTGCAGTGAAAACACACGTTTCTACAAAGACTTGGAAGGAGCAAGCAAAAGAATAGTGGCTGAGAGTTCTTTCAGAGAGAAACAGACGTATTTCATCCTTCTGTAGAGACGGTTAGGGTTACGATTGGACCTAGGGTAGGGTTATATTGAGGGCTAGGGTTTGAGATCTGGTTAGGGTTACGATTGGACCTAGGGTTAGGGTTTTGTTGAGGGCTAAGGTTAGAGATCCGGTTAGGGTTATGATTGGACCTAGGGTTAGTGTTATGTTGAGGGCTAGGGTTAGAGAGAAGGTTAGGGTTACGATGGGACCTAGGGTTAGTGTTATGTAGAGGGCTAGGTTTAGAGATCCGGTTAGGGTTACGATTGGAAATAGGGTGAGGGATATGTTGAGGGCTAGGGTTACAGATCCGGTTAGGGTTATGATTGGACCTAGGGTTAGGGTTATGTTGAGGTCTAGGGTTAGAGATCAGGTTAGTATTACGATTGGACCTAGGGTTAGGGTTATGTTGAGGGCTAGGGTTAGACAGACGGTTAGGGTTACGATTGGACCTAGGGTTAGGGTTATGTTGAGGGCTAGGGTTAGAGATCCGGTTAGGGTACGGTTGGACCTAAGGTTAGGGTTATGCTGAGGGCTAGGGTTAGAGATCCGGTTAGGGTTAAGATTGGAACTAGGGTTATAGTGATGTTGAGGGCTAGGGTATTCCAGCAGTGAAAACACACATTTCTATAAAGACGTTGAAGCAGCAAGCCAAAGCCTAGTGGCTGAGTGTTTTTTCAGAGAGAAACATGCATTTCATCCTTCTGGAGTGAATTTTCATGCTGGAGTTCATATGCATTTTATACTGTGCAGAATGTAGCTACCTGCTGGGGGTTGTGTCATAGAAGCACCTTTTCTGCAGGAGCTTATTGGAACATTCATTGTTTGGCTAAGTTATTTAGGGTTGGTTTTGGAAGGTCTTTCAACTTTGGCCAAATCCCGCTTCGTACGCAAGTTTTTAATAGCGCTGTGTCCAAGTGTCCACAAAGAGCTGCTGCTTGAAACTGTCCACATGCACATCTCGTATACTGGTGTGCTCGTTTCACTACCTGGATTTTGGTTTCCTCTTCTTTCTTTGAAATTACAAGCCCTCTTTCTGCATGCTACACACACACCTTGTAGCAATTTCAGTTTGCAGCATATTGGTGCTCTTAAAACGCTGAGTAACCTGTGTAGAGTGTGTCAATCTCCAGCACTGAATACACAACTTAGAGCTCCTTTCACCACAGACACGCAAACACATCTTTTTGTAAAAGTCCTACTTCTTTACTCTTGGAAATGTAAGGGTTTCATCGAGAACTTGAAGTCAATCATGCTTTTGCACTCTGCAACCAATAGGAATGAACTCTTGTACATACCCGTCTGAATTTCAGTGCAAAATGCCCTTCTTTTCTGGTTTGTTGAAAGTTCACAACACATTAGGAGATAGAGCGTGTTTGAAGAAGACTGATGCAGTGTGCGTTTTCCTGGATTTCTAGTGATTTGGGAAACATAATCCGTGTTTTTCCACATTGTCTAAGAAACAGCATGAGGCTTGCAAGAGATTGAAACAATGCATCCTAAAACTTATTCCAGCAGTGAAAACACACGTTTCTACAAAGACTTGGAAGGAGCAAGCAAAAGAATAGTGGCTGAGTGTCCTTTCAGAGAGAAACACATGCATTTCATCCTTCTGGAGTGAGTTTTCTTGCTGGAATTCATATGCATTTTGTACTGTGCAGAATGTAGCTACCTGCTCGGGGGTTGTGTCATAGATGCAGCTTTCCTGCAGGAGCTTATTGGAACTTGCATTGTTTGGCTAAGTTATTTAGGGTTGGTTTTGGAAGGTCTTTCAACTTTGGCCAAATCCGCTTTGTACGAAAGTTTTTCACAGCCCTGTTTCCAAGTGTCCACAAAGAGGTGCTGCTTGAAAGTGTCCACATGCACATCTCCCATACTGGTGTGCTCGTTTCACTACCTGGATTTTGGTTTCCTCTTCTTTCTTTGAAATGACAAGTCTTCATTCAGCATGCTACACACACCTTGTAGCAGTTTCAGTTTGAAGCATGTTGGTGCTCTCAAAACGCTGTGTATCCTGTGTAGAGTGTGTCACTCTACAGCACTGAATACACAACTTAGAGCTCCTTTCAACACAGACACGCAAACACATCTTTTTGGAAAAGTCCTAACTCAGGTAAATTGGAAATGTAAGGGTTTCATCGAAAACATGAAGACAATCATGCTTTTGAACTCTGCAACCAAAAGAAATGGCTTTTTGTACATGCCATTCTGAATTTCACTGCAAAATGCCCTTCTTTTCTGGTTGGTTGAAACTTCAAAACACTTTAGGAGATAGAACGTGTTTGAAGAAGACTCATGCAGTGTGCGTTTTCCTGGATTTCAAGTGATCCTTGTTTTTTCACATTGTCTAAGAAACAACATGAGGCTTGCAAGAGATTGAAAAAATGCATCCTAAAACTTATGGCTGCAGTGAAAACACACGTTTCTACAAAGACTTGGAAGGAGCAAGCAAAAGAATAGTGGCTGAGAGTTCTTTCAGAGAGAAACAGACGTATTTCATCCTTCTGTAGAGACGGTTAGGGTTACGATTGGACCTAGGGTAGGGTTATGTTGAGGGCTAGGGTTAGAGAGACGGTTAGGGTTACGATGGGACCTAGGGTTAGGGTTACGTTGAGGGCTAGGGTTAGAGATATGGTTAGGGTTATGATTGGACCTAGGGTTAGGGTTATGTTGAGGGCTAGGGCTAGAGAGACGGTTAGGGTTACGACTGGACCTAGGGTTAGGGTTATGTTGAGGGCTAGGGTTAGAGATCAGGTTAGTATTACGATTGGACCTAGGGTTAGGGTTATGTTGAGGGCTAGGGTTAGAGATCAGGTTAGTATTACGATTGGACCTAGGGTTAGGGTTATGTTGAGGGCTAGGGTTAGACAGACGGTTAGGGTTACGATTGGACCTAGGGTTAGGGTTATGTTGAGGGCTAGGGTTAGAGATCCGGTTACGATTACGGTTGGACCTAGGGTTAGGGTTATGTTGAGGGCTAGGGTTAGAGATCCGGTTAGGGTTAAGATTGGACCTAGGGTTATAGTGATGTTGAGGGCTAGGGTATTCCAGCAGTGAAAACACACATTTCTATAAAGACTTTGAAGCAGCAAGTCAAAGCCTAGTGGCTGAGTGTTTTTTCAGAGAGAAACATGCATTTCATCCTCCTGGAGTGAATTTTCATGCTGGAGTTCATATGCATTTTATGCTGTGCAGAATGTAGCTACCTGCTGGGGGTTGTGTCATAGAAGCACCTTTTCTGCAGGAGCTTATTGGAACATTCATTGTTTGGCTAAGTTATTTAGGGTTGGTTTTGGAAGGTCTTTCAACTTTGGCCAAATCCCGCTTCGTACGCAAGTTTTTAATAGCGCTGTGTCCAAGTGTCCACAAAGAGCTGCTGCTTGAAACTGTCCACATGCACATCTCGTATACTGGTGTGCTCGTTTCACTACCTGGATTTTGGTTTCCTCTTCTTTCTTTGAAATTACAAACCCTCTTTCTGCATGCTACACACACACCTTGTGGCAGTTTCAGTTTGCAGCATATTGGTGCTCTTAAAACGCTGAGTAACCTGTGTAGAGTGTGTCAATCTCCAGCACTGAATACACAACTTAGAGCTCCTTTCACCACAGACACGCAAACACATCTTTTTGTAAAAGTCCTACTTCTTTACTCTTGGAAATGTAAGGGTTTCATCGAGAACTTGAAGTCAATCATGCTTTTGCACTCTGCAACCAATAGGAATGAACTCTTGTACATACCCGTCTGAATTTCAGTGCAAAATGCCCTTTTTTTCTGGTTTGTTGAAAGTTCACAACACATTAGGAGATAGAGCGTGTTTGAAGAAGACTGATGCAGTGTGCGTTTTCCTGGATTTCTAGTGATTTGGGAAACATAATCCGTGTTTTTCCACATTGTCTAAGAAACAGCATGAGGCTTGCAAGAGATTGAAACAATGCATCCTAAAACTTATTCCAGCAGTGAAAACACACGTTTCTACAAAGACTTGGAAGGAGCAAGCAAAAGAATAGTGGCTGAGTGTCCTTTCAGAGAGAAACACATGCATTTCATCCTTCTGGAGTGAGTTTTCTTGCTGGAATTCATATGCATTTTGTACTGTGCAGAATGTAGCTACCTGCTCGGGGGTTGTGTCATAGATGCAGCTTTCCTGCAGGAGCTTATTGGAACTTGCATTGTTTGGCTAAGTTATTTAGGGTTGGTTTTGGAAGGTCTTTCAACTTTGGCCAAATCCGCTTTGTACGAAAGTTTTTCACAGCCCTGTTTCCAAGTGTCTACAGAGGTGCTGCTTGAAAGTGTCCACATGCACATCTCCCATACTGGTGTGCTCGTTTCACTACCTGGATTTTGGTTTCCTCTTCTTTCTTTGAAATGACAAGTCTTCATTCAGCATGCTACACACACCTTGTAGCAGTTTCA
Source organism: Miniopterus natalensis (assembly GCF_054644295.1). Classification (NCBI taxonomy): domain Eukaryota; kingdom Metazoa; phylum Chordata; class Mammalia; order Chiroptera; family Miniopteridae; genus Miniopterus; species Miniopterus natalensis. The sequence continues at coordinate 64,875,785 of NC_142093.1, forward strand.
GTTTGAAGCATGTTGGTGCTCTCAAAACGCTGGGTATCCTGTGTAGAGTGTGTCACTCTACAGCACTGAATACACAACTTAGAGCTCCTTTCAACACAGACACGCAAACACATCTTTTTGGAAAAGTCCTAACTCAGGTAAATTGGAAATGTAAGGGTTTCATCGAAAACATGAAGACAATCATGCTTTTGAACTCTGCAACCAAAAGAAATGGCTTTTTGTACATGCCATTCTGAATTTCACTGCAAAATGCCCTTCTTTTCTGGTTGGTTGAAAGTTCAAAACACTTTAGGAGATAGAAAGTGTTTGAAGAAGACTCATGCAGTGTGCGTTTTCCTGGATTTCAAGTGATCCTTGTTTTTTCACATTGTCTAAGAAACAACATGAGGCTTGCAAGAGATTGAAAAAATGCATCCTAAAACTTATGGCTGCAGTGAAAACACACGTTTCTACAAAGACTTGGAAGGAGCAAGCAAAAGAATAGTGGCTGAGAGTTCTTTCAGAGAGAAACAGACGTATTTCATCCTTCTGTAGAGACGGTTAGGGTTACGATTGGACCTAGGGTAGGGTTATGTTGAGGGCTAGGGTTAGAGAGACGGTTAGGGTTACGATGGGACCTAGGGTTAGGGTTACGTTGAGGGCTAGGGTTAGAGATATGGTTAGGGTTATGATTGGACCTAGGGTTAGGGTTATGTTGAGGGCTAGGGCTAGAGAGACGGTTAGGGTTACGACTGGACCTAGGGTTAGGGTTATGTTTAAGGCTAGGGTTAGACAGACGGTTAGGGTTACGATTGGACCCAGGGTTAGGGTTATGTTGAGGGCTAGGGTTAGAGATCAGGTTAGTATTACGATTGGACCTAGGGTTAGGGTTATGTTGAGGCCCAGGGTTTGAGATCTGGTTAGGGTTACGATTGGACCTAAGGTTAGGGTTTTGTTGAGGGCCAGGGTTAGAGATCCGGTTAGGGTTATGATTGGACCTAGGGTTAGTGTTATGTTGAGGGCTAGGGTTAGAGAGAAGGTTAGGGTTACGATGGGACCTAGGGTTAGTGTTATGTAGAGGGCTAGGTTTAGAGATCCGGTTAGGGTTACGATTGGAAATAGGGTGAGGGATATGTTGAGGGCTAGGGTTAGAAATCCGGTTAGGGTTACGATTGGACCTAGGGTTAGGGTTATGTTGAGGGCTAGGGTTAGAGATCAGGTTAGTATTACGATTGTACGTAGGGTTAGGGTTATGTTGAGGGCTAGGGTTAGAGATCCGGTTATGGTTACGGTTGGACCTAAGGTTAGGGTTATGTTGAGGGCTAGGGTTACAGATCCGGTAAGGGTTATGATTGGACCTAGGGTTAGGGTTATGTTGAGGGCTAGGGTTAGAGATCAGGTTAGTATTACGATTGGACCTAGGGTTAGGGTTATGTTGAGGGCTAGGGTTAGAGATCAGGTTAGTATTACGATTGGACCTAGGGTTAGGGTTATGTTGAGGGCTAGGGTTAGACAGACGGTTAGGGTTACGATTGGACCTAGGGTTAGGGTTATGTTGAGGGCTAGGGTTAGAGATCCGGTTAGGGTTACGGTTGGACCTAGGGTTAGGGTTATGTTGAGGGCTAGGGTTAGAGATCCGGTTAGGGTTAAGATTGGACCTAGGGTTATAGTGATGTTGAAGGCTAGGGTATTCCAGCAGTGAAAACACACATTTCTATAAAGACTTTGAAGCAGCAAGCCAAAGCCTAGTGGCTGAGTGTTTTTTCAGAGAGAAACATGCATTTCATCCTTCTGGAGTGAATTTTCATGCTGGAGTTCATATGCATTTTATACTGTGCAGAATGTAGCTACCTGCTGGGGGTTGTGTCTTAGAAGCACCTTTTCTGCAGGAGCTTATTGGAACATTCATTGTTTGGCTAAGTTATTTAGGGTTGGTTTTGGAAGGTCTTTCAACTTTGGCCAAATCCCGCTTCGTACGCAAGTTTTTAATAGCGCTGTGTCCAAGTGTCCACAAAGAGCTGCTGCTTGAAACTGTCCACATGCACATCTCGTATACTGGTGTGCTCGTTTCACTACCTGGATTTTGGTTTCCTCTTCTTTCTTTGAAATTACAAGCCCTCTTTCTGCATGCTACACACACACCTTGTAGCAGTTTCAGTTTGCAGCATATTGGTGCTCTTAAAACGCTGAGTAACCTGTGTAGAGTGTGTCAATCTCCAGCACTGAATACACAACTTAGAGCTCCTTTCACCACAGACACGCAAACACATCTTTTTGTAAAAGTCCTACTTCTTTACTCTTGGAAATGTAAGGGTTTCATCGAGAACTTGAAGTCAATCATGCTTTTGCACTCTGCAACCAATAGGAATGAACTCTTGTACATACCCGTCTGAATTTCAGTGCAAAATGCCCTTTTTTTCTGGTTTGTTGAAAGTTCACAACACATTAGGAGATAGAGCGTGTTTGAAGAAGACTGATGCAGTGTGCGTTTTCCTGGATTTCTAGTGATTTGGGAAACATAATCCGTGTTTTTCCACATTGTCTAAGAAACAGCATGAGGCTTGCAAGAGATTGAAACAATGCATCCTAAAACTTATTCCAGCAGTGAAAACACACGTTTCTACAAAGACTTGGAAGGAGCAAGCAAAAGAATAGTGGCTGAGTGTCCTTTCAGAGAGAAACACATGCATTTCATCCTTCTGGAGTGAGTTTTCTTGCTGGAATTCATATGCATTTTGTACTGTGCAGAATGTAGCTACCTGCTCGGGGGTTGTGTCATAGATGCAGCTTTCCTGCAGGAGCTTATTGGAACTTGCATTGTTTGGCTAAGTTATTTAGGGTTGGTTTTGGAAGGTCTTTCAACTTTGGCCAAATCCGCTTTGTACGAAAGTTTTTCACAGCCCTGTTTCCAAGTGTCTACAAAGAGGTGCTGCTTGAAAGTGTCCACATGCACATCTCCCATACTGGTGTGCTCGTTTCACTACCTGGATTTTGGTTTCCTCTTCTTTCTTTGAAATGACAAGTCTTCATTCAGCATGCTACACACACCTTGTAGCAGTTTCAGTTTGAAGCATGTTGGTGCTCTCAAAACGCTGGGTATCCTGTGTAGAGTGTGTCACTCTACAGCACTGAATACACAACTTAGAGCTCCTTTCAACACAGACACGCAAACACATCTTTTTGGAAAAGTCCTAACTCAGGTAAATTGGAAATGTAAGGGTTTCATCGAAAACATGAAGACAATCATACTTTTGAACTCTGCAACCAAAAGAAATGGCTTTTTGTACATGCCATTCTGAATTTCACTGCAAAATGCCCTTCTTTTCTGGTTGGTTGAAAGTTCAAAACACTTTAGGAGATAGAACGTGTTTGAAGAAGACTCATGCAGTGTGCGTTTTCCTGGATTTCAAGTGATCCTTGTTTTTTCACATTGTCTAAGAAACAACATGAGGCTTGCAAGAGATTGAAAAAATGCATCCTAAAACTTATGGCTGCAGTGAAAACACACGTTTCTACAAAGACTTGGAAGGAGCAAGCAAAAGAATAGTGGCTGAGAGTTCTTTCAGAGAGAAACAGATGTATTTCATCCTTCTGTAGAGACGGTTAGGGTTACGATTGGACCTAGGGTAGGGTTATGTTGAGGGCTAGGGTTAGAGAGACGGTTAGGGTTACGATGGGACCTAGGGTTAGGGTTACGTTGAGGGCTAGGGTTAGAGATATGGTTAGGGTTATGATTGGACCCAGGGTTAGGGTTATGTTGAGGGCTAGGGTTAGAGATCAGGTTAGTATTACGATTGGACCTAGGGTTAGGGTTATGTTGAGGCCCAGGGTTTGAGATCTGGTTAGGGTTACGATTGGACCTAAGGTTAGGGTGTTGTTGAGGGCCAGGGTTAGAGATCCGGTTAGGGTTATGATTGGACCTAGGGTTAGTGTTATGTTGAGGGCTAGGGTTAGAGAGAAGGTTAGGGTTACGATGGGACCTAGGGTTAGTGTTATGTAGAGGGCTAGGTTTAGAGATCCGGTTAGGGTTACGATTGGAAATAGGGTGAGGGATATGTTGAGGGCTAGGGTTAGAGATCCCGTTAGGGTTACGATTGGACCTAGGGTTAGGGTTATGTTGAGGGCTAGGGTTAGAGATCAGGTTAGTATTACTATTGTACCTAGGGTTAGGGTTATGTTGAGGGCTAGGGTTAGAGATCCGGTTAGGGTTACAGTTGGACCTAGGGTTAGGGTTATGTTGAGGGCTAGGGTTACAGATCCGGTTAGGGTTATGATTGGACCTAGGGTTAGGGTTATGTTGAGGGCTAGGGTTAGAGATCAGGTTAGTATTACGATTGGACCTAGGGTTAGGGTTATGTTGAGGGCTAGGGTTAGAGATCAGGTTAGTATTACGATTGGACCTAGGGTTAGGGTTATGTTGAGGGCTAGGGTTAGAGATCAGGTTAGTATTACGATTGGACCTAGGGTTAGGGTTATGTTGAGGGCTAGGGTTAGACAGACGGTTAGGGTTACGATTGGACCTAGGGTTAGGGTTATGTTGAGGGCTAGGGTTAGAGATCCGGTTAGGGTTACGGTTGTACCTAGGGTTAGGGTTATGTTGAGGGCTAGGGTTAGAGATCCGGTTAGGGTTAAGATTGGACCTAGGGTTATAGTGATGTTGAGGGCTAGGGTATTCCAGCAGTGAAAACACACATTTCTATAAAGACTTTGAAGCAGCAAGCCAAAGCCTAGTGGCTGAGTGTTTTTTCAGAGAGAAACATGCATTTCATCCTTCTGGAGTGAATTTTCATGCTGGAGTTCACATGCATTTTATACTGTTCAGAATGTAGCTACCTGCTGGGGGTTGTGTCATAGAAGCACCTTTTCTGCAGGAGCTTATTGGACCATCATTGTTTGGCTAAATTATTTAGGGTTGGTTTTGGAAGGTCTTTCAACTTTGGCCAAATCCCGCTTCGTACGCAAGTTTTTAATAGCGCTGTGTCCAAGTGTCCACAAAGAGCTGCTGCTTGAAACTGTCCACATGCACATCTCGTATACTGGTGTGCTCGTTTCACTACCTGGATTTTGGTTTCCTCTTCTTTCTTTGAAATTACAAGCCCTCTTTCTGCATGCTACACACACACCTTGTAGCAGTTTCAGTTTGCAGCATATTGGTGCTCTTAAAACGCTGAGTAACCTGTGTAGAGTGTGTCAATCTCCAGCACTGAATACACAACTTAGAGCTCCTTTCACCACAGACACGCAAACACATCTTTTTGTAAAAGTACTACTTCTTTACTCTTGGAAATGTAAGGGTTTCATCGAGAACTTGAAGTCAATCATGCTTTTGCACTCTGCAACCAATAGGAATGAACTCTTGTACATACCCGTCTGAATTTCAGTGCAAAATGCCCTTTTTTTCTGGTTTGTTGAAAGTTCACAACACATTAGGAGATAGAGCGTGTTTGAAGAAGACTGATGCAGTGTGCGTTTTCCTGGATTTCTAGTGATTTGGGAAACATAATCCGTGTTTTTCCACATTGTCTAAGAAACAGCATGAGGCTTGCAAGAGATTGAAACAATGCATCCTAAAACTTATTCCAGCAGTGAAAACACACGTTTCTACAAAGGCTTGGAAGGAGCAAGCAAAAGAATAGTGGCTGAGAGTTCTTTCAGAGAGAAACAGACGTATTTCATCCTTCTGTAGAGACGGTTAGGGTTACGATTGGACCTAGGGTAGGGTTATGTTGAGGGCTAGGGTTAGAGAGACGGTTAGGGTTACGATGGGACCTAGGGTTAGCGGAATGTTTTGGGCTAAGGTTAGAGAGACGGTTAGGGTTACGATTGGACCTAGGGTTAGTGTAATGTTGAGGGTGAGGGTTAGAGAGACGGTTAGGGTTACGATGGGACCTAGGGTTAGGGTAATGTTGAGGGCTAGGGTTAGAGAGACGGTTAGGGTTACGATGGGACCTAGGGTTAGGGTTACGTTGAGGGCTAGGGTTAGAGATATGGTTAGGGTTATGATTGGACCTAGGGTTAGGGTTATGTTGAGGTCTAGGGCTAGAGAGACGGTTAGGGTTACGATTGGACCTAGGGTTAGGGTTATGTTTAAGGCTAGGGTTAGACAGACGGTTAGGGTTACGATTGGACCCAGGGTTAGGGTTATGTTGAGGGCTAGGGTTAGAGATCAGGTTAGTATTACGATTGGACCTAGGGTTAGGGTTATGTTGAGGGCTAGGGTTAGAGATCCGGTTAGGGTTACGATTGGACCTAGGGTTAGGATTATGTTGAGGCCCAGGGTTTGAGATCTGGTTAGGGTTACGATTGGACCTAGGGTTAGGGTTTTGTTGAGGGCCAGGGTTAGAGATCCGGTTAGGGTTATGATTGGACCTAGGGTTAGTGTTATGTTGAGGGCTAGGGTTAGAGAGAAGGTTAGGGTTACGATGGGACCTAGGGTTAGTGTTATGTAGAGGGCTAGGTTTAGAGATCCGGTTAGGGTTACGATTGGAAATAGGGTGAGGGATATGTTGAGGGCTAGGGTTAGAGATCCCGTTAGGGTTACGATTGGACCTAGGGTTAGGGTTATGTTGAGGGCTAGGGTTAGAGATCAGGTTAGTATTACGATTGTACCTAGGGTTAGGGTTATGTTGAGGGCTAGGGTTAGAAATCCGGTTAGGGTTACAGTTGGACCTAGGGTTAGGGCTATGTTGAGGGCTAGGGTTACAGATCCGGTTAGGGTTATGATTGGACCTAGGGTTAGGGTTATGTTGAGGGCTAGGGTTAGAGATCAGGTTAGTATTACGATTGGACTTAGGGTTAGGGTTATGTTGAGGGCTAGGGTTAGAGATCAGGTTAGTATTACGATTGGACCTAGGGTTAGGGTTATGTTGAGGGCTAGGGTTAGAGATCAGGTTAGTATTACGATTGGACCTAGGGTTAGGGTTATGTTGAGGGCTAGGGTTAGACAGACGGTTAGGGTTACGATTGGACCTAGGGTTAGGGTTATGTTGAGGGCTAGGGTTAGAGATCCGGTTACGATTACGGTTGGACCTAGGGTTAGGGTTATGTTGAGGGCTAGGGTTAGAGATCCGGTTAGGGTTAAGATTGGACCTAGGGTTATAGTGATGTTGAGGGCTAGGGTATTCCAGCAGTGAAAACACACATTTCTATAAAGACTTTGAAGCAGCAAGTCAAAGCCTAGTGGCTGAGTGTTTTTTCAGAGAGAAACATGCATTTCATCCTCCTGGAGTGAATTTTCATGCTGGAGTTCATATGCATTTTATGCTGTGCAGAATGTAGCTACCTGCTGGGGGTTGTGTCATAGAAGCACCTTTTCTGCAGGAGCTTATTGGAACATTCATTGTTTGGCTAAGTTATTTAGGGTTGGTTTTGGAAGGTCTTTCAACTTTGGCCAAATCCCGCTTCGTACGCAAGTTTTTAATAGCGCTGTGTCCAAGTGTCCACAAAGAGCTGCTGCTTGAAACTGTCCACATGCACATCTCGTATACTGGTGTGCTCGTTTCACTACCTGGATTTTGGTTTCCTCTTCTTTCTTTGAAATTACAAGCCCTCTTTCTGCATGCTACACACACACCTTGTAGCAGTTTCAGTTTGCAGCATATTGGTGCTCTTAAAACGCTGAGTAACCTGTGTAGAGTGTGTCAATCTCCAGCACTGAATACACAACTTAGAGCTCCTTTCACCACAGACACGCAAACACATCTTTTTGTAAAAGTCCTACTTCTTTACTCTTGGAAATGTAAGGGTTTCATCGAGAACTTGAAGTCAATCATGCTTTTGCACTCTGCAACCAATAGGAATGAACTCTTGTACATACCCGTCTGAATTTCAGTGCAAAATGCCCTTTTTTTCTGGTTTGTTGAAAGTTCACAACACATTAGGAGATAGAGCGTGTTTGAAGAAGACTGATGCAGTGTGCGTTTTCCTGGATTTCTAGTGATTTGGGAAACATAATCCGTGTTTTTCCACATTGTCTAAGAAACAGCATGAGGCTTGCAAGAGATTGAAACAATGCATCCTAAAACTTATTCCAGCAGTGAAAACACACGTTTCTACAAAGACTTGGAAGGAGCAAGCAAAAGAATAGTGGCTGAGTGTCCTTTCAGAGAGAAACACATGCATTTCATCCTTCTGGAGTGAGTTTTCTTGCTGGAATTCATATGCATTTTGTACTGTGCAGAATGTAGCTACCTGCTCGGGGGTTGTGTCATAGATGCAGCTTTCCTGCAGGAGCTTATTGGAACTTTCATTGTTTGGCTAAGTTATTTAGGGTTGGTTTTGGAAGGTCTTTCAACTTTGGCCAAATCCGCTTTGTACGAAAGTTTTTCACAGCCCTGTTTCCAAGTGTCCACAAAGAGGTGCTGCTTGCAAGTGTCCACATGCACATCTCCCATACTGGTGTGCTCGTTTCACTACCTGGATTTTGGTTTCCTCTTCTTTCTTTGAAATGACAAGTCTTCATTCAGCATGCTACACACACCTTGTAGCAGTTTCAGTTTGAAGCATGTTGGTGCTCTCAAAACGCTGTGTATCCTGTGTAGAGTGTGTCACTCTACAGCACTGAATACACAACTTAGAGCTCCTTTCAACACAGACACGCAAACACATCTTTTTGGAAAAGTCCTAACTCAGGTAAATTGGAAATGTAAGGGTTTCATCGAAAACATGAAGACAATCATGCTTTTGAACTCTGCAACCAAAAGAAATGGCTTTTTGTACATGCCATTCTGAATTTCACTGCAAAATGCCCTTCTTTTCTGGTTGGTTGAAAGTTCAAAACACTTTAGGAGATAGAACGTGTTTGAAGAAGACTCATGCAGTGTGCGTTTTCCTGGATTTCAAGTGATCCTTGTTTTTTCACATTGTCTAAGAAACAACATGAGGCTTGCAAGAGATTGAAAAAATGCATCCTAAAACTTATGGCTGCAGTGAAAACACACGTTTCTACAAAGACTTGGAAGGAGCAAGCAAAAGAATAGTGGCTGAGAGTTCTTTCAGAGAGAAACAGACGTATTTCATCCTTCTGTAGAGACGGTTAGGGTTACGATTGGACCTAGGGTAGGGTTATGTTGAGGGCTAGGGTTAGAGAGACGGTTAGGGTTACGATGGGACCTAGGGTTAGCGGAATGTTTTGGGCTAAGGTTAGAGAGACGGTTAGGGTTACGATTGGACCTAGGGTTAGTGTAATGTTGAGGGTGAGGGTTAGAGAGACGGTTAGGGTTACGATGGGACCTAGGGTTAGGGTAATGTTGAGGGCTAGGGTTAGAGAGACGGTTAGGGTTACGATGGGACCTAGGGTTAGGGTTACGTTGAGGGCTAGGGTTAGAGATATGGTTAGGGTTATGATTGGACCTAGGGTTAGGGTTATGTTGAGGTCTAGGGGTAGAGAGACGGTTAGGGTTACGATTGGACCTAGGGTTAGGGTTATGTTTAAGGCTAGGGTTAGACAGACGGTTAGGGTTACGATTGGACCCAGGGTTAGGGTTATGTTGAGGGCTAGGGTTAGAGATCAGGTTAGTATTACGATTGGACCTAGGGTTAGGGTTATGTTGAGGGCTAGGGTTAGAGATCCGGTTAGGGTTACGATTGGACCTAGGGTTAGGATTATGTTGAGGCCCAGGGTTTGAGATCTGGTTAGGGTTACGATTGGACCTAGGGTTAGGGTTTTGTTGAGGGCTAGGGTTAGAGATCCGGTTAGGGTTATGATTGGACCTAGGGTTAGTGTTATGTTGAGGGCTAGGGTTAGAGAGAAGGTTAGGGTTACAATGGGACCTAGGGTTAGTGTTATGTAGAGGGCTAGGTTTAGAGATCCGGTTACGGTTACGATTGGAAATAGGGTGAGGGATATGTTGAGGGCTAGGGTTAGAGATCCCGTTAGGGTTACGATTGGACCTAGGGTTAGGGTTATGTTGAGGGCTAGGGTTAGAGATCAGGTTAGTATTACGATTGTACCTAGGGTTAGGGTTATGTTGAGGGCTAGGGTTAGAGATCCGGTTAGGGTTACAGTTGGACCTAGGGTTAGGGCTATGTTGAGGGCTAGGGTTACAGATCCGGTTAGGGTTATGATTGGACCTAGGGTTAGGGTTATGTTGAGGGCTAGGGTTAGAGATCAGGTTAGTATTATGATTGGACTTAGGGTTAGGGTTATGTTGAGGGCTAGGGTTAGAGATCAGGTTAGTATTACGATTGGACCTAGGGTTAGGGTTATGTTGAGGGCTAGGGTTAGAGATCAGGTTAGTATTACGATTGGACCTAGGGTTAGGGTTATGTTGAGGGCTAGGGTTAGACAGACGGTTAGGGTTACGATTGGACCTAGGGTTAGGGTTATGTTGAGGGCTAGGGTTAGAGATCCGGTTAGGATTACGGTTGGACCTAGGGTTAGGGTTATGTTGAGGGCTAGGGTTAGAGATCCGGTTAGGGTTAAGATTGGACCTAGGGTTATAGTGATGTTGAGGGCTAGGGTATTCCAGCAGTGAAAACACACATTTCTATAAAGACTTTGAAGCAGCAAGTCAAAGCCTAGTGGCTGAGTGTTTTTTCAGAGAGAAACATGCATTTCATCCTCCTGGAGTGAATTTTCATGCTGGAGTTCATATGCATTTTATACTGTGCAGAATGTAGCTACCTGCTGGGGGTTGTGTCATAGAAGCACCTTTTCTGCAGGAGCTTATTGGAACATTCATTGTTTGGCTAAGTTATTTAGGGTTGGTTTTGGAAGGTCTTTCAACTTTGGCCAAATCCCGCTTCGTACGCAAGTTTTTAATAGCGCTGTGTCCAAGTGTCCACAAAGAGCTGCTGCTTGAAACTGTCCACATGCACATCTCGTATACTGGTGTGCTCGTTTCACTACCTGGATTTTGGTTTCCTCTTCTTTCTTTGAAATTACAAGCCCTCTTTCTGCATGCTACACACACACCTTGTAGCAGTTTCAGTTTGCAGCATATTGGTGCTCTTAAAACGCTGAGTAACCTGTGTAGAGTGTGTCAATCTCCAGCACTGAATACACAACTTAGAGCTCCTTTCACCACAGACACGCAAACACATCTTTTTGTAAAAGTCCTACTTCTTTACTCTTGGAAATGTAAGGGTTTCATCGAGAACTTGAAGTCAATCATGCTTTTGCACTCTGCAACCAATAGGAATGAACTCTTGTACATACCCGTCTGAATTTCAGTGCAAAATGCCCTTTTTTTCTGGTTTGTTGAAAGTTCACAACACATTAGGAGATAGAGCGTGTTTGAAGAAGACTGATGCAGTGTGTGTTTTCCTGGATTTCTAGTGATTTGGGAAACATAATCCGTGTTTTTCCACATTGTCTAAAAAACAGCATGAGGCTTGCAAGAGATTGAAACAATGCATCGTAAAACTTATTCCAGCAGTGAAAACACACGTTTCTACAAAGACTTGGAAGGAGCAAGCAAAAGAATAGTGGCTGAGTGTCCTTTCAGAGAGAAACACATGCATTTCATCCTTCTGGAGTGAGTTTTCTTGCTGGAATTCATATGCATTTTGTACTGTGCAGAATGTAGCTACCTGCTCGGGGGTTGTGTCATAGATGCAGCTTTCCTGCAGGAGCTTATTGGAACTTTCATTGTTTGGCTAAGTTATTTAGGGTTGGTTTTGGAAGGTCTTTCAACTTTGGCCAAATCCGCTTTGTACGAAAGTTTTTCACAGCCCTGTTTCCAAGTGTCTACAAAGAGGTGCTGCTTGAAAGTGTCCACATGCACATCTCCCATACTGGTGTGCTCGTTTCACTACCTGGATTTTGGTTTCCTCTTCTTTCTTTGAAATGACAAGTCTTCATTCAGCATGCTACACACACCTTGTAGCAGTTTCAGTTTGAAGCATGTTGGTGCACTCAAAACGCTGTGTATCCTGTGTAGAGTGTGTCACTCTACAGCACTGAATACACAACTTAGAGCTCCTTTCAACACAGACACGGAAACACATCTTTTTGGAAAAGTCCTAACTCAGGTAAATTGGAAATGTAAGGGTTTCATCGAAAACATGAAGACAATCATGCTTTTGAACTCTGCAACCAAAAGAAATGGCTTTTTGTACATGCCATTCTGAATTTCACTGCAAAATGCCCTTCTTTTCTGGTTTGTTGAAAGTTCAAAACACTTTAGGAGATAGAACGAGTTTGAAGAAGACTCATGCAGTGTGCCTTTTCATGGATTTCAAGTGATCCCTGTTTTTTCACATTGTCTAAGAAACAACATGAGGCTTGCAAGAGATTGAAAAAATGCATCCTAAAACTTATGGCTGCAGTGAAAACACACGTTTCTACAAAGACTTGGAAGGAGCAAGCAAAAGAATAGTGGCTGAGAGTTCTTTCAGAGAGAAACAGACGTATTTCATCCTTCTGTAGAGACGGTTAGGGTTACGATTGGACCTAGGGTAGGGTTATGTTGAGGGCTAGGGTTTGAGATCTGGTTAGGGTTACGATTGGACCTAGGGTTAGGGTTTTGTTGAGGGCTAGGGTTAGAGATCCGGTTAGGGTTATGATTGGACCTAGGGTTAGTGTTATGTTGAGGGCTAGGGTTAGAGAGAAGGTTAGGGTTATGATTGGACCTAGGGTTAGTGTTATGTAGAGGGCTAGGTTTAGAGATCCGGTTAGGGTTACGATTGGAAATAGGGTGAGGGATATGTTGAGGGCTAGGGTTACAGATCCGGTTAGGGTTATGATTGGACCTAGGGTTAGGGTTATGTTGAGGGCTAGGGTTAGACAGACGGTTAGGGTTACGATTGGACCTAGGGTTAGGGTTATGTTGAGGGCTAGGGTTAGAGATCCGGTTAGGGTACGGTTGGACCTAAGGTTAGGGTTATGCTGAGGGCTAGGGTTAGAGATCCGGTTAGGGTTAAGATTGGACCTAGGGTTATAGTGATGTTGAGGGCTAGGGTATTCCAGCAGTGAAAACACACATTTCTATAAAGACGTTGAAGCAGCAAGCCAAAGCCTAGTGGCTGAGTGTTTTTTCAGAGAGAAACATGCATTTCATCCTTCTGGAGTGAATTTTCATGCTGGAGTTCATATGCATTTTATACTGTGCAGAATGTATCTACCTGCTGGGGGTTGTGTCATAGAAGCACCTTTTCTGCAGGAGCTTATTGGAACATTCATTGTTTGGCTAAGTTATTTAGGGTTGGTTTTGGAAGGTCTTTCAACTTTGGCCAAATCCCGCTTCGTACGCAAGTTTTTAATAGCGCTGTGTCCAAGTGTCCACAAAGAGCTGCTGCTTGAAACTGTCCACATGCACATCTCGTATACTGGTGTGCTCGTTTCACTACCTGGATTTTGGTTTCCTCTTCTTTCTTTGAAATTACAAGCCCTCTTTCTGCATGCTACACACACACCTTGTAGCAGTTTCAGTTTGCAGCATATTGGTGCTCTTAACACGCTGAGTAACCTGTGTAGAGTGTGTCAATCTCCAGCACTGAATACACAACTTAGAGCTCCTTTCACCACAGACACGCAAACACATCTTTTTGTAAAAGTCCTACTTCTTTACTCTTGGAAATGTAAGGGTTTCATCGAGAACTTGAAGTCAATCATGCTTTTGCACTCTGCAACCAATAGGAATGAACTCTTGTACATACCCGTCTGAATTTCAGTGCAAAATGCCCTTCTTTTCTGGTTTGTTGAAAGTTCACAACACATTAGGAGATAGAGCGTGTTTGAAGAAGACTGATGCAGTGTGCGTTTTCCTGGATTTCTAGTGATTTGGGAAACATAATCCGTGTTTTTCCACATTGTCTAAGAAACAGCATGAGGCTTGCAAGAGATTGAAACAATGCATCCTAAAACTTATTCCAGCAGTGAAAACACACGTTTCTACAAAGACTTGGAAGGAGCAAGCAAAAGAATAGTGGCTGAGTGTCCTTTCAGAGAGAAACACATGCATTTCATCCTTCTGGAGTGAGTTTTCTTGCTGGAATTCATATGCATTTTGTACTGTGCAGAATGTAGCTACCTGCTCGGGGGTTGTGTCATAGATGCAGCTTTCCTGCAGGAGCTTATTGGAACTTGCATTGTTTGGCTAAGTTATTTAGGGTTGGTTTTGGAAGGTCTTTCAACTTTGGCCAAATCCGCTTTGTACGAAAGTTTTTCACAGCCCTGTTTCCAAGTGTCCACAAAGAGGTGCTGCTTGAAAGTGTCCACATGCACATCTCCCATACTGGTGTGCTCGTTTCACTACCTGGATTTTGGTTTCCTCTTCTTTCTTTGAAATGACAAGTCTTCATTCAGCATGCTACACACACCTTGTAGCAGTTTCAGTTTGAAGCATGTTGGTGCTCTCAAAACGCTGGGTATCCTGTGTAGAGTGTGTCACTCTACAGCACTGAATACACAACTTAGAGCTCCTTTCAACACAGACACGCAAACACATCTTTTTGGAAAAGTCCTAACTCAGGTAAATTGAAAATGTAAGGGTTTCATCGAAAACATGAAGACAATCATGCTTTTGAACTCTGCAACCAAAAGAAATGGCTTTTTGTACATGCCATTCTGAATTTCACTGCAAAATGCCCTTCTTTTCTGGTTGGTTGAAAGTTCAAAACACTTTAGGAGATAGAACGTGTTTGAAGAAGACTCATGCAGTGTGCGTTTTCCTGGATTTCAAGTGATCCTTGTTTTTTCACATTGTCTAAGAAACAACATGAGGCTTGCAAGAGATTGAAAAAATGCATCCTAAAACTTATGGCTGCAGTGAAAACACACGTTTCTACAAAGACTTGGAAGGAGCAAGCAAAAGAATAGTGGCTGAGAGTTCTTTCAGAGAGAAACAGACGTATTTCATCCTTCTGTAGAGACGGTTAGGGTTACGATTGGACCTAGGGTAGGGTTATGTTGAGGGCTAGGGTTAGAGAGACGGTTAGGGTTACGATTGGACCTAGGGTTAGGGTTACGTTGAGGGCTAGGGTTAGAGATATGGTTAGGGTTATGATTGGACCTAGGGTTAGGGTTATGTTGAGGGCTAGGGCTAGAGAGACGGTTAGGGTTACGACTGGACCTAGGGTTAGGGTTATGTTGAGGGCTAGGGTTAGAGATCACGTTAGTATTACTATTGGACCTAGGGTTAGGGTTATGTTGAGGGCTAGGGTTAGAGATCAGGTTAGTATTACGATTGCACCTAGGGTTAGGGTTATGTTGAGGGCTAGGGTTAGAGATCAGGTTAGTATTACGATTGGACCTAGGGTTAGGGTTATGTTGAGGGCTAGGGTTAGACAGACGGTTAGGGTTACGATTGGACCTAGGGTTAGGGTTATGTTGAGGGCTAGGGTTAGAGATCCGGTTAGGGTTACGGTTGGACCTAGGGTTAGGGTTATGTTGAGGGCTAGGGTTAGAGATCCGGTTAGGGTTAAGATTGGACCTAGGGTTATAGTGATGTTGAGGGCTAGGGTATTCCAGCAGTGAAAACACACATTTCTATAAAGACTTTGAAGCAGCAAGCCAAAGCCTAGTGGCTGAGTGTTTTTTCAGAGAGAAACATGCATTTCATCCTTCTGGAGTGAATTTTCATGCTGGAGTTCATATGCATTTTATACTGTGCAGAATGTAGCTACCTGCTGGGGGTTGTGTCTTAGAAGCACCTTTTCTGCAGGAGCTTATTGGAACATTCATTGTTTGGCTAAGTTATTTAGGGTTGGTTTTGGAAGGTCTTTCAACTTTGGCCAAATCCCGCTTCGTACGCAAGTTTTTAATAGCGCTGTGTCCAAGTGTCCACAAAGAGCTGCTGCTTGAAACTGTCCACATGCACATCTCGTATACTGGTGTGCTCGTTTCACTACCTGGATTTTGGTTTCCTCTTCTTTCTTTGAAATTACAAGCCCTCTTTCTGCATGCTACACACACACCTTGTGGCAGTTTCAGTTTGCAGCATATTGGTGCTCTTAAAACGCTGAGTAACCTGTGTAGAGTGTGTCAATCTCCAGCACTGAATACACAACTTAGAGCTCCTTTCACCACAGACACGCAAACACATCTTTTTGTAAAAGTACTACTTCTTTACTCTTGGAAATGTAAGGGTTTCATCGAGAACTTGAAGTCAATCATGCTTTTGCACTCTGCAACCAATAGGAATGAACTCTTGTACATACCCGTCTGAATTTCAGTGCAAAATGCCCTTTTTTTCTGGTTTGTTGAAAGTTCACAACACATTAGGAGATAGAGCGTGTTTGAAGAAGACTGATGCAGTGTGCGTTTTCCTGGATTTCTAGTGATTTGGGAAACATAATCCGTGTTTTTCCACATTGTCTAAGAAACAGCATGAGGCTTGCAAGAGATTGAAACAATGCATCCTAAAACTTATTCCAGCAGTGAAAACACACGTTTCTACAAAGACTTGGAAGGAGCAAGCAAAAGAATAGTGGCTGAGTGTCCTTTCAGAGAGAAACACATGCATTTCATCCTTCTGGAGTGAGTTTTCTTGCTGGAATTCATATGCATTTTGTACTGTGCAGAATGTAGCTACCTGCTCGGGGGTTGTGTCATAGATGCAGCTTTCCTGCAGGAGCTTATTGGAACTTTCATTGTTTGGCTAAGTTATTTAGGGTTGGTTTTGGAAGGTCTTTCAACTTTGGCCAAATCCGCTTTGTACGAAAGTTTTTCACAGCCCTGTTTCCAAGTGTCTACAGAGGTGCTGCTTGAAAGTGTCCACATGCACAACTCCCATACTGGTGTGCTCGTTTCACTACCTGGATTTTGGTTTCCTCTTCTTTCTTTGAAATGACAAGTCTTCATTCAGCATGCTACACACACCTTGTAGCAGTTTCAGTTTGAAGCATGTTGGTGCTCTCAAAACGCTGTGTATCCTGTGTAGAGTGTGTCACTCTACAGCACTGAATACACAACTTAGAGCTCCTTTCAACACAGACACGCAAACACATCTTTTTGGAAAAGTCCTAACTCAGGTAAATTGGAAATGTAAGGGTTTCATCGAAAACATGAAGACAATCATGCTTTTGAACTCTGCAACCAAAAGAAATGGCTTTTTGTACATGCCATTCTGAATTTCACTGCAAAATGCCCTTCTTTTCTGGTTGGTTGAAAGTTCAAAACACTTTAGGAGATAGAACGTGTTTGAAGAAGACTCATGCAGTGTGCGTTTTCCTGGATTTCAAGTGATCCTTGTTTTTTCACATTGTCTAAGAAACAACATGAGGCTTGCAAGAGATTGAAAAAATGCATCCTAAAACTTATGGCTGCAGTGAAAACACACGTTTCTACAAAGACTTGGAAGGAGCAAGCAAAAGAATAGTGGCTGAGAGTTCTTTCAGAGAGAAACAGACGTATTTCATCCTTCTGTAGAGACGGTTAGGGTTACGATTGGACCTAGGGTAGGGTTATGTTGAGGGCTAGGGTTAGAGAGACGGTTAGGGTTACGATGGGACCTAGGGTTAGCGGAATGTTTTGGGCTAAGGTTAGAGAGACGGTTAGGGTTACGATTGGACCTAGGGTTAGTGTAATGTTGAGGGTGAGGGTTAGAGAGACGGTTAGGGTTACGATGGGACCTAGGGTTAGGGTAATGTTGAGGGCTAGGGTTAGAGAGACGGTTAGGGTTACGATGGGACCTAGGGTTAGGGTTACGTTGAGGGCTAGGGTTAGAGATATGGTTAGGGTTATGATTGGACCTAGGGTTAGGGTTATGTTGAGGTCTAGGGCTAGAGAGACGGTTAGGGTTACGATTGGACCTAGGGTTAGGGTTATGTTTAAGGCTAGGGTTAGACAGACGGTTAGGGTTACGATTGGACCCAGGGTTAGGGTTATGTTGAGGGCTAGGGTTAGAGATCAGGTTAGTATTACGATTGGACCTAGGGTTAGGGTTATGTTGAGGGCTAGGGTTAGAGATCCGGTTAGGGTTACGATTGGACCTAGGGTTAGGATTATGTTGAGGCCCAGGGTTTGAGATCTGGTTAGGGTTACGATTGGACCTAGGGTTAGGGTTTTGTTGAGGGCTAGGGTTAGAGATCCGGTTAGGGTTATGATTGGACCTAGGGTTAGTGTTATGTTGAGGGCTAGGGTTAGAGAGAAGGTTAGGGTTACGATGGGACCTAGGGTTAGTGTTATGTAGAGGGCTAGGTTTAGAGATCCGGTTACGGTTACGATTGGAAATAGGGTGAGGGATATGTTGAGGGCTAGGGTTAGAGATCCCGTTAGGGTTACGATTGGACCTAGGGTTAGGGTTATGTTGAGGGCTAGGGTTAGAGATCAGGTTAGTATTACGATTGTACCTAGGGTTAGGGTTATGTTGAGGGCTAGGGTTAGAGATCCGGTTAGGGTTACAGTTGGACCTAGGGTTAGGGCTATGTTGAGGGCTAGGGTTACAGATCCGGTTAGGGTTATGATTGGACCTAGGGTTAGGGTTATGTTGAGGGCTAGGGTTAGAGATCAGGTTAGTATTATGATTGGACTTAGGGTTAGGGTTATGTTGAGGGCTAGGGTTAGAGATCAGGTTAGTATTACGATTGGACCTAGGGTTAGGGTTATGTTGAGGGCTAGGGTTAGAGATCAGGTTAGTATTACGATTGGACCTAGGGTTAGGGTTATGTTGAGGGCTAGGGTTAGACAGACGGTTAGGGTTACGATTGGACCTAGGGTTAGGGTTATGTTGAGGGCTAGGGTTAGAGATCCGGTTAGGATTACGGTTGGACCTAGGGTTAGGGTTATGTTGAGGGCTAGGGTTAGAGATCCGGTTAGGGTTAAGATTGGACCTAGGGTTATAGTGATGTTGAGGGCTAGGGTATTCCAGCAGTGAAAACACACATTTCTATAAAGACTTTGAAGCAGCAAGTCAAAGCCTAGTGGCTGAGTGTTTTTTCAGAGAGAAACATGCATTTCATCCTCCTGGAGTGAATTTTCATGCTGGAGTTCATATGCATTTTATACTGTGCAGAATGTAGCTACCTGCTGGGGGTTGTGTCATAGAAGCACCTTTTCTGCAGGAGCTTATTGGAACATTCATTGTTTGGCTAAGTTATTTAGGGTTGGTTTTGGAAGGTCTTTCAACTTTGGCCAAATCCCGCTTCGTACGCAAGTTTTTAATAGCGCTGTGTCCAAGTGTCCACAAAGAGCTGCTGCTTGAAACTGTCCACATGCACATCTCGTATACTGGTGTGCTCGTTTCACTACCTGGATTTTGGTTTCCTCTTCTTTCTTTGAAATTACAAGCCCTCTTTCTGCATGCTACACACACACCTTGTAGCAGTTTCAGTTTGCAGCATATTGGTGCTCTTAAAACGCTGAGTAACCTGTGTAGAGTGTGTCAATCTCCAGCACTGAATACACAACTTAGAGCTCCTTTCACCACAGACACGCAAACACATCTTTTTGTAAAAGTCCTACTTCTTTACTCTTGGAAATGTAAGGGTTTCATCGAGAACTTGAAGTCAATCATGCTTTTGCACTCTGCAACCAATAGGAATGAACTCTTGTACATACCCGTCTGAATTTCAGTGCAAAATGCCCTTTTTTTCTGGTTTGTTGAAAGTTCACAACACATTAGGAGATAGAGCGTGTTTGAAGAAGACTGATGCAGTGTGTGTTTTCCTGGATTTCTAGTGATTTGGGAAACATAATCCGTGTTTTTCCACATTGTCTAAGAAACAGCATGAGGCTTGCAAGAGATTGAAACAATGCATCGTAAAACTTATTCCAGCAGTGAAAACACACGTTTCTACAAAGACTTGGAAGGAGCAAGCAAAAGAATAGTGGCTGAGTGTCCTTTCAGAGAGAAACACATGCATTTCATCCTTCTGGAGTGAGTTTTCTTGCTGGAATTCATATGCATTTTGTACTGTGCAGAATGTAGCTACCTGCTCGGGGGTTGTGTCATAGATGCAGCTTTCCTGCAGGAGCTTATTGGAACTTTCATTGTTTGGCTAAGTTATTTAGGGTTGGTTTTGGAAGGTCTTTCAACTTTGGCCAAATCCGCTTTGTACGAAAGTTTTTCACAGCCCTGTTTCCAAGTGTCTACAAAGAGGTGCTGCTTGAAAGTGTCCACATGCACATCTCCCATACTGGTGTGCTCGTTTCACTACCTGGATTTTGGTTTCCTCTTCTTTCTTTGAAATGACAAGTCTTCATTCAGCATGCTACACACACCTTGTAGCAGTTTCAGTTTGAAGCATGTTGGTGCACTCAAAACGCTGTGTATCCTGTGTAGAGTGTGTCACTCTACAGCACTGAATACACAACTTAGAGCTCCTTTCAACACAGACACGGAAACACATCTTTTTGGAAAAGTCCTAACTCAGGTAAATTGGAAATGTAAGGGTTTCATCGAAAACATGAAGACAATCATGCTTTTGAACTCTGCAACCAAAAGAAATGGCTTTTTGTACATGCCATTCTGAATTTCACTGCAAAATGCCCTTCTTTTCTGGTTTGTTGAAAGTTCAAAACACTTTAGGAGATAGAACGAGTTTGAAGAAGACTCATGCAGTGTGCCTTTTCATGGATTTCAAGTGATCCCTGTTTTTTCACATTGTCTAAGAAACAACATGAGGCTTGCAAGAGATTGAAAAAATGCATCCTAAAACTTATGGCTGCAGTGAAAACACACGTTTCTACAAAGACTTGGAAGGAGCAAGCAAAAGAATAGTGGCTGAGAGTTCTTTCAGAGAGAAACAGACGTATTTCATCCTTCTGTAGAGACGGTTAGGGTTACGATTGGACCTAGGGTAGGGTTATGTTGAGGGCTAGGGTTTGAGATCTGGTTAGGGTTACGATTGGACCTAGGGTTAGGGTTTTGTTGAGGGCTAGGGTTAGAGATCCGGTTAGGGTTATGATTGGACCTAGGGTTAGTGTTATGTTGAGGGCTAGGGTTAGAGAGAAGGTTAGGGTTACAATGGGACCTAGGGTTAGTGTTATGTAGAGGGCTAGGTTTAGAGATCCGGTTAGGGTTACGATTGGAAATAGGGTGAGGGATATGTTGAGGGCTAGGGTTACAGATCCGGTTAGGGTTATGATTGGACCTAGGGTTAGGGTTATGTTGAGGGCTAGGGTTAGACAGACGGTTAGGGTTACGATTGGACCTAGGGTTAGGGTTATGTTGAGGGCTAGGGTTAGAGATCCGGTTAGGGTACGGTTGGACCTAAGGTTAGGGTTATGCTGAGGGCTAGGGTTAGAGATCCGGTTAGGGTTAAGATTGGACCTAGGGTTATAGTGATGTTGAGGGCTAGGGTATTCCAGCAGTGAAAACACACATTTCTATAAAGACGTTGAAGCAGCAAGCCAAAGCCTAGTGGCTGAGTGTTTTTTCAGAGAGAAACATGCATTTCATCCTTCTGGAGTGAATTTTCATGCTGGAGTTCATATGCATTTTATACTGTGCAGAATGTATCTACCTGCTGGGGGTTGTGTCATAGAAGCACCTTTTCTGCAGGAGCTTATTGGAACATTCATTGTTTGGCTAAGTTATTTAGGGTTGGTTTTGGAAGGTCTTTCAACTTTGGCCAAATCCCGCTTCGTACGCAAGTTTTTAATAGCGCTGTGTCCAAGTGTCCACAAAGAGCTGCTGCTTGAAACTGTCCACATGCACATCTCGTATACTGGTGTGCTCGTTTCACTACCTGGATTTTGGTTTCCTCTTCTTTCTTTGAAATTACAAGCCCTCTTTCTGCATGCTACACACACACCTTGTAGCAGTTTCAGTTTGCAGCATATTGGTGCTCTTAACACGCTGAGTAACCTGTGTAGAGTGTGTCAATCTCCAGCACTGAATACACAACTTAGAGCTCCTTTCACCACAGACACGCAAACACATCTTTTTGTAAAAGTCCTACTTCTTTACTCTTGGAAATGTAAGGGTTTCATCGAGAACTTGAAGTCAATCATGCTTTTGCACTCTGCAACCAATAGGAATGAACTCTTGTACATACCCGTCTGAATTTCAGTGCAAAATGCCCTTCTTTTCTGGTTTGTTGAAAGTTCACAACACATTAGGAGATAGAGCGTGTTTGAAGAAGACTGATGCAGTGTGCGTTTTCCTGGATTTCTAGTGATTTGGGAAACATAATCCGTGTTTTTCCACATTGTCTAAGAAACAGCATGAGGCTTGCAAGAGATTGAAACAATGCATCCTAAAACTTATTCCAGCAGTGAAAACACACGTTTCTACAAAGACTTGGAAGGAGCAAGCAAAAGAATAGTGGCTGAGTGTCCTTTCAGAGAGAAACACATGCATTTCATCCTTCTGGAGTGAGTTTTCTTGCTGGAATTCATATGCATTTTGTACTGTGCAGAATGTAGCTACCTGCTCGGGGGTTGTGTCATAGATGCAGCTTTCCTGCAGGAGCTTATTGGAACTTGCATTGTTTGGCTAAGTTATTTAGGGTTGGTTTTGGAAGGTCTTTCAACTTTGGCCAAATCCGCTTTGTACGAAAGTTTTTCACAGCCCTGTTTCCAAGTGTCCACAAAGAGGTGCTGCTTGAAAGTGTCCACATGCACATCTCCCATACTGGTGTGCTCGTTTCACTACCTGGATTTTGGTTTCCTCTTCTTTCTTTGAAATGACAAGTCTTCATTCAGCATGCTACACACACCTTGTAGCAGTTTCAGTTTGAAGCATGTTGGTGCTCTCAAAACGCTGTGTATCCTGTGTAGAGTGTGTCACTCTACAGCACTGAATACACAACTTAGAGCTCCTTTCAACACAGACACGCAAACACATCTTTTTGGAAAAGTCCTAACTCAGGTAAATTGGAAATGTAAGGGTTTCATCGAAAACATGAAGACAATCATGCTTTTGAACTCTGCAACCAAAAGAAATGGCTTTTTGTACATGCCATTCTGAATTTCACTGCAAAATGCCCTTCTTTTCTGGTTGGTTGAAAGTTCAAAACACTTTAGGAGATAGAACGTGTTTGAAGAAGACTCATGCAGTGTGCGTTTTCCTGGATTTCAAGTGATCCTTGTTTTTTCACATTGTCTAAGAAACAACATGAGGCTTGCAAGAGATTGAAAAAATGCATCCTAAAACTTATGGCTGCAGTGAAAACACACGTTTCTACAAAGACTTGGAAGGAGCAAGCAAAAGAATAGTGGCTGAGAGTTCTTTCAGAGAGAAACAGACGTATTTCATCCTTCTGTAGAGACGGTTAGGGTTACGATTGGACCTAGGGTAGGGTTATGTTGAGGGCTAGGGTTAGAGAGACGGTTAGGGTTACGATTGGACCTAGGGTTAGGGTTACGTTGAGGGCTAGGGTTAGAGATATGGTTAGGGTTATGATTGGACCTAGGGTTAGGGTTATGTTGAGGGCTAGGGCTAGAGAGACGGTTAGGGTTACGACTGGACCTAGGGTTAGGGTTATGTTGAGGGCTAGGGTTAGAGATCACGTTAGTATTACGATTGGACCTAGGGTTAGGGTTATGTTGAGGGCTAGGGTTAGAGATCAGGTTAGTATTACGATTGCACCTAGGGTTAGGGTTATGTTGAGGGCTAGGGTTAGAGATCAGGTTAGTATTACGATTGGACCTAGGGTTAGGGTTATGTTGAGGGCTAGGGTTAGACAGACGGTTAGGGTTACGATTGGACCTAGGGTTAGGGTTATGTTGAGGGCTAGGGTTAGAGATCCGGTTAGGGTTACGGTTGGACCTAGGGTTAGGGTTATGTTGAGGGCTAGGGTTAGAGATCCGGTTAGGGTTAAGATTGGACCTAGGGTTATAGTGATGTTGAGGGCTAGGGTATTCCAGCAGTGAAAACACACATTTCTATAAAGACTTTGAAGCAGCAAGCCAAAGCCTAGTGGCTGAGTGTTTTTTCAGAGAGAAACATGCATTTCATCCTTCTGGAGTGAATTTTCATGCTGGAGTTCATATGCATTTTATACTGTGCAGAATGTAGCTACCTGCTGGGGGTTGTGTCTTAGAAGCACCTTTTCTGCAGGAGCTTATTGGAACATTCATTGTTTGGCTAAGTTATTTAGGGTTGGTTTTGGAAGGTCTTTCAACTTTGGCCAAATCCCGCTTCGTACGCAAGTTTTTAATAGCGCTGTGTCCAAGTGTCCACAAAGAGCTGCTGCTTGAAACTGTCCACATGCACATCTCGTATACTGGTGTGCTCGTTTCACTACCTGGATTTTGGTTTCCTCTTCTTTCTTTGAAATTACAAGCCCTCTTTCTGCATGCTACACACACACCTTGTGGCAGTTTCAGTTTGCAGCATATTGGTGCTCTTAAAACGCTGAGTAACCTGTGTAGAGTGTGTCAATCTCCAGCACTGAATACACAACTTAGAGCTCCTTTCACCACAGACACGCAAACACATCTTTTTGTAAAAGTCCTACTTCTTTACTCTTGGAAATGTAAGGGTTTCATCGAGAACTTGAAGTCAATCATGCTTTTGCACTCTGCAACCAATAGGAATGAACTCTTGTACATACCCGTCTGAATTTCAGTGCAAAATGCCCTTTTTTTCTGGTTTGTTGAAAGTTCACAACACATTAGGAGATAGAGCGTGTTTGAAGAAGACTGATGCAGTGTGCGTTTTCCTGGATTTCTAGTGATTTGGGAAACATAATCCGTGTTTTTCCACATTGTCTAAGAAACAGCATGAGGCTTGCAAGAGATTGAAACAATGCATCCTAAAACTTATTCCAGCAGTGAAAACACACGTTTCTACAAAGACTTGGAAGGAGCAAGCAAAAGAATAGTGGCTGAGTGTCCTTTCAGAGAGAAACACATGCATTTCATCCTTCTGGAGTGAGTTTTCTTGCTGGAATTCATATGCATTTTGTACTGTGCAGAATGTAGCTACCTGCTCGGGGGTTGTGTCATAGATGCAGCTTTCCTGCAGGAGCTTATTGGAACTTTCATTGTTTGGCTAAGTTATTTAGGGTTGGTTTTGGAAGGTCTTTCAACTTTGGCCAAATCCGCTTTGTACGAAAGTTTTTCACAGCCCTGTTTCCAAGTGTCTACAGAGGTGCTGCTTGAAAGTGTCCACATGCACATCTCCCATACTGGTGTGCTCGTTTCACTACCTGGATTTTGGTTTCCTCTTCTTTCTTTGAAATGACAAGTCTTCATTCAGCATGCTACACACACCTTGTAGCAGTTTCAGTTTGAAGCATGTTGGTGCTCTCAAAACGCTGGGTATCCTGTGTAGAGTGTGTCACTCTACAGCACTGAATACACAACTTAGAGCTCCTTTCAACACAGACACGCAAACACATCTTTTTGGAAAAGTCCTAACTCAGGTAAATTGGAAATGTAAGGGTTTCATCGAAAACATGAAGACAATCATGCTTTTGAACTCTGCAACCAAAAGAAATGGCTTTTTGTACATGCCATTCTGAATTTCACTGCAAAATGCCCTTCTTTTCTGGTTGGTTGAAAGTTCAAAACACTTTAGGAGATAGAACGTGTTTGAAGAAGACTCATGCAGTGTGCGTTTTCCTGGATTTCAAGTGATCCTTGTTTTTTCACATTGTCTAAGAAACAACATGAGGCTTGCAAGAGATTGAAAAAATGCATCCTAAAACTTATGGCTGCAGTGAAAACACACGTTTCTACAAAGACTTGGAAGGAGCAAGCAAAAGAATAGTGGCTGAGAGTTCTTTCAGAGAGAAACAGACGTATTTCATCCTTCTGTAGAGACGGTTAGGGTTACGATTGGACCTAGGGTAGGGTTATGTTGAGGGCTAGGGTTAGAGAGACGGTTAGGGTTACGATGGGACCTAGGGTTAGGGTTACGTTGAGGGCTAGGGTTAGAGATATGGTTAGGGTTATGATTGGACCTAGGGTTAGGGTTATGTTGAGGGCTAGGGCTAGAGAGACGGTTAGGGTTACGACTGGACCTAGGGTTAGGGTTATGTTTAAGGCTAGGGTTAGACAGACGGTTAGGGTTACGATTGGACCCAGGGTTAGGGTTATGTTGAGGGCTAGGGTTAGAGATCAGGTTAGTATTACGATTGGACCTAGGGTTAGGGTTATGTTGAGGCCCAGGGTTTGAGATCTGGTTAGGGTTACGATTGGACCTAAGGTTAGGGTTTTGTTGAGGGCCAGGGTTAGAGATCCGGTTAGGGTTATGATTGGACCTAGGGTTAGTGTTATGTTGAGGGCTAGGGTTAGAGAGAAGGTTAAGGTTACGATGGGACCTAGGGTTAGTGTTATGTAGAGGGCTAGGTTTAGAGATCCGGTTAGGGTTACGATTGGAAATAGGGGGAGGGATATGTTGAGGGCTAGGGTTAGAAATCCGGTTAGGGTTACGATTGGACCTAGGGTTAGGGTTATGTTGAGTGCTAGGGTTAGAGATCAGGTTAGTATTACGATTGTACGTAGGGTTAGGGTTATGTTGAGGGCTAGGGTTAGAGATCCGGTTAGGGTTACGGTTGGACCTAAGGTTAGGGTTATGTTGAGGGCTAGGGTTACAGATCCGGTAAGGGTTATGATTGGACCTAGGGTTAGGGTTATGTTGAGGGCTAGGGTTAGAGATCAGGTTAGTATTACGATTGGACCTAGGGTTAGGGTTATGTTGAGGGCTAGGGTTAGAGATCAGGTTAGTATTACGATTGGACCTAGGGTTAGGGTTATGTTGAGGGCTAGGGTTAGACAGACGGTTAGGGTTACGATTGGACCTAGGGTTAGGGTTATGTTGAGGGCTAGGGTTAGAGATCCGGTTAGGGTTACGGTTGGACCTAGGGTTAGGGTTATGTTGAGGGCTAGGGTTAGAGATCCGGTTAGGGTTAAGATTGGACCTAGGGTTATAGTGATGTTGAAGGCTTGGGTATTCCAGCAGTGAAAACACACATTTCTATAAAGACTTTGAAGCAGCAAGCCAAAGCCTAGTGGCTGAGTGTTTTTTCAGAGAGAAACATGCATTTCATCCTTCTGGAGTGAATTTTCATGCTGGAGTTCATATGCATTTTATACTGTGCAGAATGTAGCTACCTGCTGGGGGTTGTGTCTTAGAAGCACCTTTTCTGCAGGAGCTTATTGGAACATTCATTGTTTGGCTAAGTTATTTAGGGTTGGTTTTGGAAGGTCTTTCAACTTTGGCCAAATCCCGCTTCGTACGCAAGTTTTTAATAGCGCTGTGTCCAAGTGTCCACAAAGAGCTGCTGCTTGAAACTGTCCACATGCACATCTCGTATACTGGTGTGCTCGTTTCACTACCTGGATTTTGGTTTCCTCTTCTTTCTTTGAAATTACAAGCCCTCTTTCTGCATGCTACACACACACCTTGTAGCAGTTTCAGTTTGCAGCATATTGGTGCTCTTAAAACGCTGAGTAACCTGTGTAGAGTGTGTCAATCTCCAGCACTGAATACACAACTTAGAGCTCCTTTCACCACAGACACGCAAACACATCTTTTTGTAAAAGTCCTACTTCTTTACTCTTGGAAATGTAAGGGTTTCATCGAGAACTTGAAGTCAATCATGCTTTTGCACTCTGCAACCAATAGGAATGAACTCTTGTACATACCCGTCTGAATTTCAGTGCAAAATGCCCTTTTTTTCTGGTTTGTTGAAAGTTCACAACACATTAGGAGATAGAGCGTGTTTGAAGAAGACTGATGCAGTGTGCGTTTTCCTGGATTTCTAGTGATTTGGGAAACATAATCCGTGTTTTTCCACATTGTCTAAGAAACAGCATGAGGCTTGCAAGAGATTGAAACAATGCATCCTAAAACTTATTCCAGCAGTGAAAACACACGTTTCTACAAAGACTTGGAAGGAGCAAGCAAAAGAATAGTGGCTGAGTGTCCTTTCAGAGAGAAACACATGCATTTCATCCTTCTGGAGTGAGTTTTCTTGCTGGAATTCATATGCATTTTGTACTGTGCAGAATGTAGCTACCTGCTCGGGGGTTGTGTCATAGATGCAGCTTTCCTGCAGGAGCTTATTGGAACTTGCATTGTTTGGCTAAGTTATTTAGGGTTGGTTTTGGAAGGTCTTTCAACTTTGGCCAAATCCGCTTTGTACGAAAGTTTTTCACAGCCCTGTTTCCAAGTGTCTACAAAGAGGTGCTGCTTGAAAGTGTCCACATGCACATCTCCCATACTGGTGTGCTCGTTTCACTACCTGGATTTTGGTTTCCTCTTCTTTCTTTGAAATGACAAGTCTTCATTCAGCATGCTACACACACCTTGTAGCAGTTTCAGTTTGAAGCATGTTGGTGCTCTCAAAACGCTGGGTATCCTGTGTAGAGTGTGTCACTCTACAGCACTGAATACACAACTTAGAGCTCCTTTCAACACAGACACGCAAACACATCTTTTTGGAAAAGTCCTAACTCAGGTAAATTGGAAATGTAAGGGTTTCATCGAAAACATGAAGACAATCATGCTTTTGAACTCTGCAACCAAAAGAAATGGCTTTTTGTACATGCCATTCTGAATTTCACTGCAAAATGCCCTTCTTTTCTGGTTGGTTGAAAGTTCAAAACACTTTAGGAGATAGAACGTGTTTGAAGAAGACTCATGCAGTGTGCGTTTTCCTGGATTTCAAGTGATCCTTGTTTTTTCACATTGTCTAAGAAACAACATGAGGCTTGCAAGAGATTGAAAAAATGCATCCTAAAACTTATGGCTGCAGTGAAAACACACGTTTCTACAAAGACTTGGAAGGAGCAAGCAAAAGAATAGTGGCTGAGAGTTCTTTCAGAGAGAAACAGACGTATTTCATCCTTCTGTAGAGACGGTTAGGGTTACGATTGGACCTAGGGTAGGGTTATGTTGAGGGCTAGGGTTAGAGAGACGGTTAGGGTTACGATGGGACCTAGGGTTAGGGTTACGTTGAGGGCTAGGGTTAGAGATATGGTTAGGGTTATGATTGGACCTAGGGTTAGGGTTATGTTGAGGGCTAGGGCTAGAGAGACGGTTAGGGTTACGACTGGACCTAGGGTTAGGGTTATGTTTAAGGCTAGGGTTAGACAGACGGTTAGGGTTACGATTGGACCCAGGGTTAGGGTTATGTTGAGGGCTAGGGTTAGAGATCAGGTTAGTATTACGATTGGACCTAGGGTTAGGGTTATGTTGAGGCCCAGGGTTTGAGATCTGGTTAGGGTTACGATTGGACCTAAGGTTAGGGTTTTGTTGAGGGCCAGGGTTAGAGATCCGGTTAGGGTTATGATTGGACCTAGGGTTAGTGTTATGTTGAGGGCTAGGGTTAGAGAGAAGGTTAAGGTTACGATGGGACCTAGGGTTAGTGTTATGTAGAGGGCTAGGTTTAGAGATCCGGTTAGGGTTACGATTGGAAATAGGGGGAGGGATATGTTGAGGGCTAGGGTTAGAAATCCGGTTAGGGTTACGATTGGACCTAGGGTTAGGGTTATGTTGAGTGCTAGGGTTAGAGATCAGGTTAGTATTACGATTGTACGTAGGGTTAGGGTTATGTTGAGGGCTAGGGTTAGAGATCCGGTTAGGGTTACGGTTGGACCTAAGGTTAGGGTTATGTTGAGGGCTAGGGTTACAGATCCGGTAAGGGTTATGATTGGACCTAGGGTTAGGGTTATGTTGAGGGCTAGGGTTAGAGATCAGGTTAGTATTACGATTGGACCTAGGGTTAGGGTTATGTTGAGGGCTAGGGTTAGAGATCAGGTTAGTATTACGATTGGACCTAGGGTTAGGGTTATGTTGAGGGCTAGGGTTAGACAGACGGTTAGGGTTACGATTGGACCTAGGGTTAGGGTTATGTTGAGGGCTAGGGTTAGAGATCCGGTTAGGGTTACGGTTGGACCTAGGGTTAGGGTTATGTTGAGGGCTAGGGTTAGAGATCCGGTTAGGGTTAAGATTGGACCTAGGGTTATAGTGATGTTGAAGGCTTGGGTATTCCAGCAGTGAAAACACACATTTCTATAAAGACTTTGAAGCAGCAAGCCAAAGCCTAGTGGCTGAGTGTTTTTTCAGAGAGAAACATGCATTTCATCCTTCTGGAGTGAATTTTCATGCTGGAGTTCATATGCATTTTATACTGTGCAGAATGTAGCTACCTGCTGGGGGTTGTGTCTTAGAAGCACCTTTTCTGCAGGAGCTTATTGGAACATTCATTGTTTGGCTAAGTTATTTAGGGTTGGTTTTGGAAGGTCTTTCAACTTTGGCCAAATCCCGCTTCGTACGCAAGTTTTTAATAGCGCTGTGTCCAAGTGTCCACAAAGAGCTGCTGCTTGAAACTGTCCACATGCACATCTCGTATACTGGTGTGCTCGTTTCACTACCTGGATTTTGGTTTCCTCTTCTTTCTTTGAAATTACAAGCCCTCTTTCTGCATGCTACACACACACCTTGTAGCAGTTTCAGTTTGCAGCATATTGGTGCTCTTAAAACGCTGAGTAACCTGTGTAGAGTGTGTCAATCTCCAGCACTGAATACACAACTTAGAGCTCCTTTCACCACAGACACGCAAACACATCTTTTTGTAAAAGTCCTACTTCTTTACTCTTGGAAATGTAAGGGTTTCATCGAGAACTTGAAGTCAATCATGCTTTTGCACTCTGCAACCAATAGGAATGAACTCTTGTACATACCCGTCTGAATTTCAGTGCAAAATGCCCTTTTTTTCTGGTTTGTTGAAAGTTCACAACACATTAGGAGATAGAGCGTGTTTGAAGAAGACTGATGCAGTGTGCGTTTTCCTGGATTTCTAGTGATTTGGGAAACATAATCCGTGTTTTTCCACATTGTCTAAGAAACAGCATGAGGCTTGCAAGAGATTGAAACAATGCATCCTAAAACTTATTCCAGCAGTGAAAACACACGTTTCTACAAAGACTTGGAAGGAGCAAGCAAAAGAATAGTGGCTGAGTGTCCTTTCAGAGAGAAACACATGCATTTCATCCTTCTGGAGTGAGTTTTCTTGCTGGAATTCATATGCATTTTGTACTGTGCAGAATGTAGCTACCTGCTCGGGGGTTGTGTCATAGATGCAGCTTTCCTGCAGGAGCTTATTGGAACTTGCATTGTTTGGCTAAGTTATTTAGGGTTGGTTTTGGAAGGTCTTTCAACTTTGGCCAAATCCGCTTTGTACGAAAGTTTTTCACAGCCCTGTTTCCAAGTGTCTACAAAGAGGTGCTGCTTGAAAGTGTCCACATGCACATCTCCCATACTGGTGTGCTCGTTTCACTACCTGGATTTTGGTTTCCTCTTCTTTCTTTGAAATGACAAGTCTTCATTCAGCATGCTACACACACCTTGTAGCAGTTTCAGTTTGAAGCATGTTGGTGCTCTCAAAACGCTGGGTATCCTGTGTAGAGTGTGTCACTCTACAGCACTGAATACACAACTTAGAGCTCCTTTCAACACAGACACGCAAACACATCTTTTTGGAAAAGTCCTAACTCAGGTAAATTGGAAATGTAAGGGTTTCATCGAAAACATGAAGACAATCATGCTTTTGAACTCTGCAACCAAAAGAAATGGCTTTTTGTACATGCCATTCTGAATTTCACTGCAAAATGCCCTTCTTTTCTGGTTGGTTGAAAGTTCAAAACACTTTAGGAGATAGAACGTGTTTGAAGAAGACTCATGCAGTGTGCGTTTTCCTGGATTTCAAGTGATCCTTGTTTTTTCACATTGTCTAAGAAACAACATGAGGCTTGCAAGAGATTGAAAAAATGCATCCTAAAACTTATGGCTGCAGTGAAAACACACGTTTCTACAAAGACTTGGAAGGAGCAAGCAAAAGAATAGTGGCTGAGAGTTCTTTCAGAGAGAAACAGACGTATTTCATCCTTCTGTAGAGACGGTTAGGGTTACGATTGGAACTAGGGTAGGGTTATGTTGAGGGCTAGGGTTAGAGAGACGGTTAGGGTTACGATGGGACCTAGGGTTAGGGTTACGTTGAGGGCTAGGGTTAGAGATATGGTTAGGGTTATGATTGGACCCAGGGTTAGGGTTATGTTGAGGGCTAGGGTTAGAGATCAGGTTAGTATTACGATTGGACCTAGGGTTAGGGTTATGTTGAGGCCCAGGGTTTGAGATCTGGTTAGGGTTACGATTGGACCTAAGGTTAGGGTGTTGTTGAGGGCCAGGGTTAGAGATCCGGTTAGGGTTATGATTGGACCTAGGGTTAGTGTTATGTTGAGGGCTAGGGTTAGAGAGAAGGTTAGGGTTACGATGGGACCTAGGGTTAGTGTTATGTAGAGGGCTAGGTTTAGAGATCCGGTTAGGGTTACGATTGGAAATAGGGTGAGGGATATGTTGAGGGCTAGGGTTAGAGATCAGGTTAGTATTACTATTGTACCTAGGGTTAGGGTTATGTTGAGGGCTAGGGTTAGAGATCAGGTTAGTATTACTATTGTACCTAGGGTTAGGGTTATGTTGAGGGCTAGGGTTAGAGATCCGGTTAGGGTTACAGTTGGACCTAGGGTTAGGGTTATGTTGAGGGCTAGGGTTACAGATCCGGTTAGGGTTATGATTGGACCTAGGGTTAGGGTTATGTTGAGGGCTAGGGTTAGAGATCAGGTTAGTATTACGATTGGACCTAGGGTTAGGGTTATGTTGAGGGCTAGGGTTAGACAGACGGTTAGGGTTACGATTGGACCTAGGGTTAGGGTTATGTTGAGGGCTAGGGTTAGAGATCCGGTTAGGGTTACGGTTGGACCTAGGGTTAGGGTTATGTTGAGGGCTAGGGTTAGAGATCCGGTTAGGGTTAAGATTGGACCTAGGGTTATAGTGATGTTGAGGGCTAGGGTATTCCAGCAGTGAAAACACACATTTCTATAAAGACTTTGAAGCAGCAAGCCAAAGCCTAGTGGCTGAGTGTTTTTTCAGAGAGAAACATGCATTTCATCCTTCTGGAGTGAATTTTCATGCTGGAGTTCATATGCATTTTATACTGTTCAGAATGTAGCTACCTGCTGGGGGTTGTGTCATAGAAGCACCTTTTCTGCAGGAGCTTATTGGAACATTCATTGTTTGGCTAAATTATTTAGGGTTGGTTTTGGAAGGTCTTTCAACTTTGGCCAAATCCCGCTTCGTACGCAAGTTTTTAATAGCGCTGTGTCCAAGTGTCCACAAAGAGCTGCTGCTTGAAACTGTCCACATGCACATCTCGTATACTGGTGTGCTCGTTTCACTACCTGGATTTTGGTTTCCTCTTCTTTCTTTGAAATTACAAGCCCTCTTTCTGCATGCTACACACACACCTTGTAGCAGTTTCAGTTTGCAGCATATTGGTGCTCTTAAAACGCTGAGTAACCTGTGTAGAGTGTGTCAATCTCCAGCACTGAATACACAACTTAGAGCTCCTTTCACCACAGACACGCAAACACATCTTTTTGTAAAAGTCCTACTTCTTTACTCTTGGAAATGTAAGGGTTTCATCGAGAACTTGAAGTCAATCATGCTTTTGCACTCTGCAACCAATAGGAATGAACTCTTGTACATACCCGTCTGAATTTCAGTGCAAAATGCCCTTTTTTTCTGGTTTGTTGAAAGTTCACAACACATTAGGAGATAGAGCGTGTTTGAAGAAGACTGATGCAGTGTGCGTTTTCCTGGATTTCTAGTGATTTGGGAAACATAATCCGTGTTTTTCCACATTGTCTAAGAAACAGCATGAGGCTTGCAAGAGATTGAAACAATGCATCCTAAAACTTATTCCAGCAGTGAAAACACACGTTTCTACAAAGACTTGGAAGGAGCAAGCAAAAGAATAGTGGCTGAGTGTCCTTTCAGAGAGAAACACATGCATTTCATCCTTCTGGAGTGAGTTTTCTTGCTGGAATTCATATGCATTTTGTACTGTGCAGAATGTAGCTACCTGCTCGGGGGTTGTGTCATAGATGCAGCTTTCCTGCAGGAGCTTATTGGAACTTGCATTGTTTGGCTAAGTTATTTAGGGTTGGTTTTGGAAGGTCTTTCAACTTTGGCCAAATCCGCTTTGTACGAAAGTTTTTCACAGCCCTGTTTCCAAGTGTCCACAAAGAGGTGCTGCTTGAAAGTGTCCACATGCACATCTCCCATACTGGTGTGCTCGTTTCACTACCTGGATTTTGGTTTCCTCTTCTTTCTTTGAAATGACAAGTCTTCATTCAGCATGCTACACACACCTTGTTTCAGTTTGAAGCATGTTGGTGCTCTCAAAACGCTGGGTATCCTGTGTAGAGTGTGTCACTCTACAGCACTGAATACACAACTTAGAGCTCCTTTCAACACAGACACGCAAACACATCTTTTTGGAAAAGTCCTAACTCAGGTAAATTGGAAATGTAAGGGTTTCATCGAAAACATGAAGACAATCATGCTTTTGAACTCTGCAACCAAAAGAAATGGCTTTTTGTACATGCCATTCTGAATTTCACTGCAAAATGCCCTTCTTTTCTGGTTGGTTGAAAGTTCAAAACACTTTAGGAGATAGAACGTGTTTGAAGAAGACTCATGCAGTGTGCGTTTTCCTGGATTTCAAGTGATCCTTGTTTTTTCACATTGTCTAAGAAACAACATGAGGCTTGCAAGAGATTGAAAAAATGCATCCTAAAACTTATGGCTGCAGTGAAAACACACGTTTCTACAAAGACTTGGAAGGAGCAAGCAAAAGAATAGTGGCTGAGAGTTCTTTCAGAGAGAAACAGACGTATTTCATCCTTCTGTAGAGACGGTTAGGGTTACGATTGGACCTAGGGTAGGGTTATGTTGAGGGCTAGGGTTAGAGAGACGGTTAGGGTTACGATTGGACCTAGGGTTAGGATTATGTTGAGGCCCAGGGTTTGAGATCTGGTTAGGGTTACGATTGGACCTAGGGTTAGGGTTTTGTTGAGGGCTAGGGTTAGAGATCCGGGTAGGGTTATGATTGGACCTAGGGTTAGTGTTATGTTGAGGGCTAGGGTTAGAGAGAAGGTTAGGGTTACGATGGGACCTAGGGTTAGTGTTATGTAGAGGGCTAGGTTTAGAGATCCGGTTAGGGTTACTATTGGAAATAGGGTGAGGGATATGTTGAGGGCTAGGGTTACAGATCCGGTTAGGGTTATGATTGGACCTAGGGTTAGCGTAATGTTTTGGGCTAAGGTTAGAGAGACGGTTAGGGTTACGATTGGACCTAGGGTTAGTGTAATGTTGAGGGTTAGGGTTAGAGAGACGGTTAGGGTTACGATGGGACCTAGGGTTAGGGTAATGTTGAGGGCTACGGTTAGAGAGACGGTTAGGGTTACGATGGGACCTAGGGTTAGGGTTACGTTGAGGGCTAGGGTTAGAGATATGGTTAGGGTTATGATTGGACCTAGGGTTAGGGTTATGTTGAGGGCTAGGGCTAGAGAGACGGTTAGGGTTACGATTGGACCTAGGGTTAGGGTTATGTTTAAGGCTAGGGTTAGAGATCCGGTTAGGGTTACGATTGGACCCAGGGTTAGGGTTATGTTGAGGGCTAGGGTTAGAGATCAGGTTAGTATTACTATTGTACCTAGGGTTAGGGTTATGTTGAGGGCTAGGGTTAGAGATCCGGTTAGGGTTACAGTTGGACCTAGGGTTAGGGTTATGTTGAGGGCTAGGGTTACAGATCCGGTTAGGGTTATGATTGGACCTAGGGTTAGGGTTATGTTGAGGGCTAGGGTTAGAGATCAGGTTAGTATTACGATTGGACCTAGGGTTAGGGTTATGTTGAGGGCTAGGGTTAGAGATCAGGTTAGTATTACGATTGGACCTAGGGTTAGGGTTATGTTGAGGGCTAGGGTTAGAGATCCGGTTAGGGTTAAGATTGGACCTAGGGTTATAGTGATGTTGAGGGCTAGGGTATTCCAGCAGTGAAAACACACATTTCTATAAAGACTTTGAAGCAGCAAGCCAAAGCCTAGTGGCTGAGTGTTTTTTCAGAGAGAAACATGC
The DNA here is from genome assembly GCF_054644295.1 of Miniopterus natalensis. NCBI lineage: Eukaryota > Metazoa > Chordata > Mammalia > Chiroptera > Miniopteridae > Miniopterus > Miniopterus natalensis. Next base: position 64,911,523 of record NC_142093.1, read on the forward strand.
ATTTCATCCTTCTGGAGTGAATTTTCATGCTGGAGTTCATATGCATTTTATACTGTTCAGAATGTAGCTACCTGCTGGGGGTTGTGTCATAGAAGCACCTTTTCTGCAGGAGCTTATTGGAACATTCATTGTTTGGCTAAGTTATTTAGGGTTGGTTTTGGAAGGTCTTTCAACTTTGGCCAAATCCCGCTTCGTACGCAAGTTTTTAATAGCGCTGTGTCCAAGTGTCCACAAAGAGCTGCTGCTTGAAACTGTCCACATGCACATCTCGTATACTGGTGTGCTCGTTTCACTACCTGGATTTTGGTTTCCTCTTCTTTCTTTGAAATTACAAGCCCTCTTTCTGCATGCTACACACACACCTTGTAGCAGTTTCAGTTTGCAGCATATTGGTGCTCTTAAAACGCTGAGTAACCTGTGTAGAGTGTGTCAATCTCCAGCACTGAATACACAACTTAGAGCTCCTTTCACCACAGACACGCAAACACATCTTTTTGTAAAAGTCCTACTTCTTTACTCTTGGAAATGTAAGGGTTTCATCGAGAACTTGAAGTCAATCATGCTTTTGCACTCTGCAACCAATAGGAATGAACTCTTGTACATACCCGTCTGAATTTCAGTGCAAAATGCCCTTTTTTTCTGGTTTGTTGAAAGTTCACAACACATTAGGAGATAGAGCGTGTTTGAAGAAGACTGATGCAGTGTGCGTTTTCCTGGATTTCTAGTGATTTGGGAAACATAATCCGTGTTTTTCCACATTGTCTAAGAAACAGCATGAGGCTTGCAAGAGATTGAAACAATGCATCCTAAAACTTATTCCAGCAGTGAAAACACACGTTTCTACAAAGACTTGGAAGGAGCAAGCAAAAGAATAGTGGCTGAGTGTCCTTTCAGAGAGAAACACATGCATTTCATCCTTCTGGAGTGAGTTTTCTTGCTGGAATTCATATGCATTTTGTACTGTGCAGAATGTAGCTACCTGCTCGGGGGTTGTGTCATAGATGCAGCTTTCCTGCAGGAGCTTATTGGAACTTGCATTGTTTGGCTAAGTTATTTAGGGTTGGTTTTGGAAGGTCTTTCAACTTTGGCCAAATCCGCTTTGTACGAAAGTTTTTCACAGCCCTGTTTCCAAGTGTCCACAAAGAGGTGCTGCTTGAAAGTGTCCACATGCACATCTCCCATACTGGTGTGCTCGTTTCACTACCTGGATTTTGGTTTCCTCTTCTTTCTTTGAAATGACAAGTCTTCATTCAGCATGCTACACACACCTTGTAGCAGTTTCAGTTTGAAGCATGTTGGTGCTCTCAAAACGCTGTGTATCCTGTGTAGAGTGTGTCACTCTACAGCACTGAATACACAACTTAGAGCTCCTTTCAACACAGACACGCAAACACATCTTTTTGGAAAAGTCCTAACTCAGGTAAATTGGAAATGTAAGGGTTTCATCGAAAACATGAAGACAATCATGCTTTTGAACTCTGCAACCAAAAGAAATGGCTTTTTGTACATGCCATTCTGAATTTCACTGCAAAATGCCCTTCTTTTCTGGTTGGTTGAAAGTTCAAAACACTTTAGGAGATAGAACGTGTTTGAAGAAGACTCATGCAGTGTGCGTTTTCCTGGATTTCAAGTGATCCTTGTTTTTTCACATTGTCTAAGAAACAACATGAGGCTTGCAAGAGATTGAAAAAATGCATCCTAAAACTTATGGCTGCAGTGAAAACACACGTTTCTACAAAGACTTGGAAGGAGCAAGCAAAAGAATAGTGGCTGAGAGTTCTTTCAGAGAGAAACAGACGTATTTCATCCTTCTGTAGAGACGGTTAGGGTTACGATTGGACCTAGGGTAGGGTTATGTTGAGGGCTAGGGTTAGAGAGACGGTTAGGGTTACGATTGGACCTAGGGTTAGGATTATGTTGAGGCCCAGGGTTTGAGATCTGGTTAGGGTTACGATTGGACCTAGGGTTAGGGTTTTGTTGAGGGCTAGGGTTAGAGATCCGGGTAGGGTTATGATTGGACCTAGGGTTAGTGTTATGTTGAGGGCTAGGGTTAGAGAGAAGGTTAGGGTTACGATGGGACCTAGGGTTAGTGTTATGTAGAGGGCTAGGTTTAGAGATCCGGTTAGGGTTACTATTGGAAATAGGGTGAGGGATATGTTGAGGGCTAGGGTTACAGATCCGGTTAGGGTTATGATTGGACCTAGGGTTAGCGTAATGTTTTGGGCTAAGGTTAGAGAGACGGTTAGGGTTACGATTGGACCTAGGGTTAGTGTAATGTTGAGGGTTAGGGTTAGAGAGACGGTTAGGGTTACGATGGGACCTAGGGTTAGGGTTACGTTGAGGGCTAGGGTTAGAGATATGGTTAGGGTTATGATTGGACCTAGGGTTAGGGTTATGTTGAGGGCTAGGGCTAGAGAGACGGTTAGGGTTACGATTGGACCTAGGGTTAGGGTTATGTTTAAGGCTAGGGTTAGAGATCCGGTTAGGGTTACGATTGGACCCAGGGTTAGGGTTATGTTGAGGGCTAGGGTTAGAGATCAGGTTAGTATTACTATTGTACCTAGGGTTAGGGTTATGTTGAGGGCTAGGGTTAGAGATCCGGTTAGGGTTACAGTTGGACCTAGGGTTAGGGTTATGTTGAGGGCTAGGGTTACAGATCCGGTTAGGGTTATGATTGGACCTAGGGTTAGGGTTATGTTGAGGGCTAGGGTTAGAGATCAGGTTAGTATTACGATTGGACCTAGGGTTAGGGTTATGTTGAGGGCTAGGGTTAGAGATCAGGTTAGTATTACGATTGGACCTAGGGTTAGGGTTATGTTGAGGGCTAGGGTTAGAGATCAGGTTAGTATTACGATTGGACCTAGGGTTAGGGTTATGTTGAGGGCTAGGGTTAGACAGACGGTTAGGGTTACGATTGGACCTAGGGTTAGGGTTATGTTGAGGGCTAGGGTTAGAGATCCGGTTAGGGTTACGGTTGGACCTAGGGTTAGGGTTATGTTGAGGGCTAGGGTTAGAGATCCGGTTAGGGTTAAGATTGGACCTAGGGTTATAGTGATGTTGAGGGCTAGGGTATTCCAGCAGTGAAAACACACATTTCTATAAAGACTTTGAAGCAGCAAGCCAAAGCCTAGTGGCTGAGTGTTTTTTCAGAGAGAAACATGCATTTCATCCTTCTGGAGTGAATTTTCATGCTGGAGTTCATATGCATTTTATACTGTGCAGAATGTAGCTACCTGCTGGGGGTTGTGTCATAGAAGCACCTTTTCTGCAGGAGCTTATTGGAACATTCATTGTTTGGCTAAGTTATTTAGGGTTGGTTTTGGAAGGTCTTTCAACTTTGGCCAAATCCCGCTTCGTACGCAAGTTTTTAATAGCGCTGTGTCCAAGTGTCCACAAAGAGCTGCTGCTTGAAACTGTCCACATGCACATCTCGTATACTGGTGTGCTCGTTTCACTACCTGGATTTTGGTTTCCTCTTCTTTCTTTGAAATTACAAGCCCTCTTTCTGCATGCTACACACACACCTTGTAGCAGTTTCAGTTTGCAGCATATTGGTGCTCTTAAAACGCTGAGTAACCTGTGTAGAGTGTGTCAATCTCCAGCACTGAATACACAACTTAGAGCTCCTTTCACCACAGACACGCAAACACATCTTTTTGTAAAAGTCCTACTTCTTTACTCTTGGAAATGTAAGGGTTTCATCGAGAACTTGAAGTCAATCATGCTTTTGCACTCTGCAACCAATAGGAATGAACTCTTGTACATACCCGTCTGAATTTCAGTGCAAAATGCCCTTTTTTTCTGGTTTGTTGAAAGTTCACAACACATTAGGAGATAGAGCGTGTTTGAAGAAGACTGATGCAGTGTGCGTTTTCCTGGATTTCTAGTGATTTGGGAAACATAATCCGTGTTTTTCCACATTGTCTAAGAAACAGCATGAGGCTTGCAAGAGATTGAAACAATGCATCCTAAAACTTATTCCAGCAGTGAAAACACACGTTTCTACAAAGACTTGGAAGGAGCAAGCAAAAGAATAGTGGCTGAGTGTCCTTTCAGAGAGAAACACATGCATTTCATCCTTCTGGAGTGAGTTTTCTTGCTGGAATTCATATGCATTTTGTACTGTGCAGAATGTAGCTACCTGCTCGGGGGTTGTGTCATAGATGCAGCTTTCCTGCAGGAGCTTATTGGAACTTTCATTGTTTGGCTAAGTTATTTAGGGTTGGTTTTGGAAGGTCTTTCAACTTTGGCCAAATCCGCTTTGTACGAAAGTTTTTCACAGCCCTGTTTCCAAGTGTCCACAAAGAGGTGCTGCTTGAAAGTGTCCACATGCACATCTCCCATACTGGTGTGCTCGTTTCACTACCTGGATTTTGGTTTCCTCTTCTTTCTTTGAAATGACAAGTCTTCATTCAGCATGCTA